>NC_134880.1:17349852-17387352 GCF_041734735.1 Babylonia areolata | reverse complement strand
GTTCTTTTTCAGTGCGCCAAGTGCGTGCTGCGCACGTGACCTCGGTTTATCGTGTCATCCGAAAGACTAGACGCTCAGTTCGATTTTCCAGTCAAACGTGGGAGAAAGGGCGAGAGCGGGATTCGAACCCAGACCCTCAGGGACAATGTATTGGCTGATAAATGTCTTAACCATTCTGCCATCTTGCTCCAAACAACAAACACCTTTGACTCAGACTTTATGCTTATGTGTGGAAGCTTTTTGATATGCCCTCTCACAATATTAAACGCTATTTTTGTATTTGTATTTGTATTTCTTTTTATCACAACAGATTTCTCTGTGTGAAATTCGGGCTGTTACACTACAGCTCCACCCATTTTTTTGTATTTTTTCCTACATGCAGTTTTATTTGTTTTTCCTATCGAAGTGGATTTTTCTACAGAATTTTGCCAGGAACAACCTTTTTTTGCCGTGGGTTCTTTTACGTGCGCTAAGTGCATGCTAGCACACGGGACTTCGGGTTATCGTCTCATCCGTGTGACTAGCGTCCAGACCACCACTCAAGGTCTAGTGGAAAGGGGAAAAATATCGGCGGCTGAGCCGTGATTCGAACCAGCGCGCTCAGATTCTCTCGCTTCCTAGGCGGACGCGTAACCTCTAGGTCATCACTCCACTCCGCTATGTAGAAACATTTAGTAGTAGTAGTAGTAGTAGTAGTAGTAGTAGTAGTAGTAGTACGGGTTTCAGAATTTGTAGATGCTTTTTTCACATTGTCGGTACAGAAGTAAGTCCACCACAACCAAAACCACACGTGAACAAAACAAATGGTTTCGCACAGTACGTACTGTTTGCACGTGTTCTTTTGTACCACCGGAAGATGAAAGCGCCAGCAAAAAGAGCTAATGGGATGACGACGACGGCGACGGCAATGACGATGATTTCAATGGATTTATCCTCGTCATCTGCTTGAGGTGAAACCGGTGCTTCCTCGGTTGTCCCATTAACCACTCCAGCCTTTTCATCCAAAGGCCCTTGAAGAAAAGAAAAAGAAATGGATTAAAAACAAGGAAAAGAGATCAACAGCGTGAGGTGATGTGATGCGATAATATGCAACGTGATGTAACTCGCAATCGTACAAGAATGTATGCAAAACATGCAGGCGCCTGTGACTCGTAATCGTACAAGAATGTATGCAAAACATGCAAGCGCCTGTGACTCGCAATCGTACAAGAATATATGCAAAACATGCAGGCGCCTGTGACTCGCAATCGTACAAGAATGTATGCAAAACATGCAGGCGCCTGTGACTCGCAATCGTACAAGAATGTATGCAAAACATGCAAGCGCCTGTGTGCCACCAGTCTTGGATTGTGGAGCCGCTTAACCCTTTCACCGTCAGTCAATTTAGAGTACAAAATTCCCTTGTGCTATAAACACAAAAAAGACAGTGGCTAGGAATAGCTGGGGATTCCCCCTGCGATGTATAGAAAATATGGCCTATCCTACCACCGAACACTAAGAGCAGTAGGTTCATGGATAACAGACCAATGAATGGTCACCTTTCAGTGATATGGGTCTTCTACCACACCTGTGCATAAATGCGAGCTTGGCGGTGAAAGGGTTAAATTGCGTTGTCAACGCTGAGACCACAGACTGCATCATCTTCGGACGACGACGGACTACCAAGACATATGTAAGTAAGTGGCTGCCTGTTTGTCTGTATGTCTATCTGACTATCTTTCTATGTATTCAAGTTCTTGGTCATAAAGTAAAATATGAACACTATTTCTTGAGTTATTTTGAAAATAATGTTGTTTAGATCAACGTTTCTTCATTCGCCTATCTGTCTCATTTGTAGCTCCTTGTGCTAACCACAACAACAACAAATACTGCTATTACCACTATTGCTGCTGCTGTGCTGCTGCTGCTACAACTAGTAATACTACTACTACTACTACTACTACTACTACTACTACTACTACTACTACTGCTGCTGCTGCTGCTGCTGCTGCTGCTGCAGCTGCTACTACTACTACTACTACTACTACTACTACTACTTCTACTGATGCTACGACGACTACTACTACTACTACTACTACTTCTACTGCAATGAGTTACAACAAAAACAGCAGCAGCAACAACAACAACAACAACAAAAAGCAAGAGCAACATCATCAGCAAACAACAACTCACCATCGTTCACAAACACTGTGAAGTTCTCCTTGAAGTCCGCCTCGCCCTCGCCCTTGTCATCGCTGAACATAGCCTCCACCTGGTAGATCTCCCGCACAGAGTCGTTGACCTTGACCCGCACTGTGTACTCTCTGGTTCTGGCGTCGCAGGTACAGCTGACGGAGGAGCTGAGGAAGCAGTTGTCGTTGTTGTTGCGCATCAGCTGGCAGTACACTGGATTCTCGCTTGACGATTTTCCTGCAATTCTCGTCACAGTCAGTCGGGGTTTGTATGTAGCAGCGGCCCAGAAACAGTCGGACGGGATGGAAAAGGTCAGATTGATTTCCGACCATCTCTCTGCACGGGTTGAGCTGTTCTTAAAAAATCTACCTGAAAAATAAAATAAAATAAAATAAAAATGAAAAAATAAAAACACCCTGTGTGGACTTCTTCCGTTTTTATGGGTGGGTTGGTCATGCGCCTGGCTATGTTGGTCAGATAATTGGTCTGTGTGTTGGCTATGTGACCTGCTAGCTGGTCAGTTAGTTATTCTGTGGGTTGGCTATGCGGCTGGCAAGCTGGTCAGTTAATTAGTCAGTTATTTTGTGGGTTGGTTATGTGGCTAGCTAGCTGGTCAGTTAGTTATTCTGTGGGTTGGCTATGTGGCCTGCTAGCTGGTCAGTTAGTTATTCTGTGGGTTGGCTATGTGGCTGGCTAGCTGGTCAGTTAATTAGTCAGTTATTTTGTGGGTTGGCTATGCGCCTGGCTAGCTGGTCAGTTATTCTGTGAGTTGGCTATGTGGCAGCTTAGCAGATCAGATAATTGGTCAGTGTGTTGGTTATGTGGCTGGTTAGCAGGTCAGATAATTGGTCTGTGTGTTAGCTAAGTGGCTTGCTAGTTGGTCAAGTAATTATTCTGCGGGTTGGTTATGTGGCTGGCTAGCTGGTCAGTTACTTGGTATGTAGGTTGGTTATGTGGCTGGCTGATTGGTCAGTTAATTGGTCTCTGGGTTGTCTATGTGGCTGGCTATCTGGTCAGATAATTGTTGTGTGGGTTGGCTATGCGGCTGGATAGCTGGTCAGTTAATCTGTGAGTTGATCATGCGCCTGGCTAGCTGGTCAGTTAGTTATTCTGTGAGTTGGCTATGTGGTAGCTTAGCAGTCAAATAATTGGTCAGTGTGTTGGTTATGTGGCTGGTTAGCAGGTCAGATAATTGGTCTGTGTGTTGGCTAAGTGGCTTGCTAGCTGGTCAGATAATTATTCTGCGGGTTGGTTATGTGGCTGGCTAGCTGGTCAGTTAATTGGTATGTAGGTTGGTTATGTGGCTGGCTGATTGGTCAGTTAATTGGTCTCTGGGTTGTCATTGTGGCTGGCTAGTTGGTCAGTTAGTTATTCTGTGGGTTGGTTATGTGGCTGGTTAGCTGGTCAGACAATTGGTCTGTGGTTTGGTTATGTGGCTGGCTAGCTGGTCAGATAATTGATCTGTGGGTTGGCTATGTGGCTGGCTAGATAGTATGTTAATTGGTCTGTTGGTTGGTAATGCGACTGACTAACCGGTCAGTTAATTAGTATGTGGGTTAGTTATGTGGCTGGCTAACTGGTCAGTTAATTGGTCTGTGGGTTGGCTATGTGGCTAGCTAGCTGGTCAGTTAATTATTCTGTGGGCTGCCTATGTGGCTGGCTAGCTGGTCAGTTAATTAGTCTGTGGGTTGACTATGTGGCTGGCTAGCTGGTCAGTTAATTATTCTGTGGGTTGATTATGTGGCTGGTTACCTGGTCAGTTAGTTGTTCTGTGGGTTGGCTATGTGGCTGGCTAGCTGGTCAGTTAGTTGTTCTGTGGGTTGGCTATGTGGCTGGCTAGATAGTAAGTTAATTGGTCTGTTGGTTGGTAATGCGACTGACTGACCGGTCAGTTTAAATAGTATGTGGGTTGGTTATGTGGCTGGCTAGCTGGTCAGATAATTGTTCTGTGGGTTGGCTATGTGGCTGTCTAGATGGTCATATTATTAGTCTGTGGATCTGTTATGTGGCTGGCTAGCTGGTCAGTTAGTTGTTCTGTGGGTTGACTATGTGGCTGGCTAGCCGGTCAGTTAATAATTCTGTGGGTTGACTATGTGGCTGGCTAGCTGGTCAGTTAATAATTCTGTGGGTTGACTATTGGCTGGCTAGCTGGTCACTTAATTATTCTGTGGGTTGACTATGTGGCTGGCTAGTTGGTCAGTTGTTCTGTGGGTTGGCTATGTGGCTGGCTAGCCGGTCAGTTAGTTGTTCTGTGGGTTGGCTATGTGGCTTGCTAGCTGGCCAGTTAGTTGTTCTGTGGTTTTGCTATGTGGCTGGCTAGCCGGTCAGTTAGTTGTTCTGTGGGTTGGCTATGTGGCTGGCTACCGGGTCAGTTAGTTGTTCTGTGGGTTGGCTATGTGGCTGGCTAGATGGTCATATTATTAGTCTGTGGGTCTGTTATGTGGCTGTCTAGCTGGTCAGTTAGTTGTTCTGTGGGTTGGCTATGTGGCTGGCTAGATGGTCATATTATTAGTCTGTGGGTTGACTATGTGGCTGGCTAGCTGGTCAGTTAGTTGTTCTGTGGGTTGGCTATGTGGTTGGCTAGCTGGTCAGTTAGTTGTTCTGTGGGTTTGCTATGTGGCTGGCTAGCTGCTCAGATAACTGGTCTGTGCGTTGGCTATGTGTCTTGCTAGCTGGTCAGATAATTGGTCTGTAAGTTTGTTATGTTGTTTGCTAGCCTGGCCAGTTAATTAGTCTGTGTGGTTGTTGTGTGGCTGGCTAGTTAGTTGGATGATTAGTCTGTAGTTGGTTATGCAGCTGGCAAGTTGGCCAGCCAGTTGGTTAATCTGTTCAATAGCTAGCTATCACTGGCGATAATGTGTAGAGAGATAATTATAGTGAATCAAGCTCGTAGCAGGGAGAGAAAGAGAAATATGGAGAGACGAGAGAGAAAAAGATAGATATTTTGATAGAAAGATAAACAGATAAACGGAGGGAGGGGAAATAGATATTGATAGATACATAGGTAGAGGCAGTGAGAGACATACATACATACATAGATAAATAGAGTGAGTGAGTGAGTGAGAGAGAGAGAGAGTGAGAAAGTGAAAGATTCAATATAATACAATACAATACAATACAATACAATACAAGACCCCCAAAAAGACAAATTCTTCGTCAATGGAACATGCTTGTCTACGTCCAGTCGTCACCTTCATGTGGGACTAAGGTTTAATTAAAGAGGCAGTTGTGAACGAAAGAAAGTAAAGCAAAACAATGAAGGCCCACACCTCTGTACTTCCGATGACCCTACCCTTCAAAGCCATTCATCCCAGAACAGAGCGAAAGAAAGCGCACATGAGAAGGGCATGCAAAACCAGCATGCAAATACCACAGCCTAAACATCTGCCTTCGCAATCGAACCCCACCTTACCCTCAACACACACACACACACACACACACACACACACACACACACACACCGATACACACACACACACACACACACACACACACACACACACACACACACACACACACACACACACACATACACATCCAGACATGCAAAGACAAACAAGCAGGCGGACAGACAGACAGAAAGAGAGAAAGAGATAGGGACACAGAGAGAGAGAGAGAAGGGTGATGGGCTAGGAACTTTTTTTTTTTTGTTAAAGGCCAGAGCCACTTTGAACATGAGTTTCCGTAGACATGACACATGAAGTCAATTTCAAATGACAATAAACGCATTTCAATTCAAATGCTTTGCGCGAATGAATAGTCAACTACTTAACAAGAATATAATTCAAGCGAGGCAAGACAGAGACAGTGAGAGACAGAGACAGAAAAAAGAGAAAGAAAGAGAGAGAATGTGGAAGAGTGTTAGAGGAAGAGAGAGAGAGAGTGTGTGTGTGTGTGTGTGTGTGTGTGTGTGTGTGTGTGTGTGTGTGTGTGTGAGACTTTAGTCTGAAGAATGTGGAAGAGTGTTAGAGGAAGAGTGTGTGTGTGTGTGTGTGTGTGTGTGTGTGTGTGTGTGTGTGTGTGTGTGTGATGGCTAACACTTGCAGAAGAAAAGGAAAGACAATTACTTTTTTTTCTTTTCTTTTTTTGCAAGAGAAGCTTTGTGTTGCGCGATATTTTAACCAAACGAGACACAAAACCATCCACAAACCAGACACCAAACGAAACCAGAAAGAGAACCAGACCAAATCAGACAGAACCAAATCGAACCCGACATCGAACTAAACTAAACCAGGCAGAGATCCAAACCAAACTTACCATACAACCAAACTAATCCAAATATAGAACCAGACCAAATAATACAAGGAACCACACCAATCCAAATATAGAACCAGACCAAATAATACAAGGAACCAAACTAATCCAAATATAGAACCAGACCAAATAATACAAGGAACCACACCAATCCAAATATAGAACCAGACCAAATAATACAAGGAACCAAACTAATCCAAATATAGAACCAGACCAAATAATACAAGGAACCAAACCAATCCAAATATAGAACCAGACCAAATAATACAAGGAACCACACCAATCCAAATATAGAACCAGACCAAATAATACAAGGAAACAAACCAATCTAGACACAGAAACAAACCAAACCAGATACCAAACCAAACCAAACCAGACACAGAACCAAACCAAACCAGATAGAAAATCAAACCAAACCAAACCAGACACGAAACCAAACCAAACCAGACACAGAACCAAACCAAACCAGATAGAAAATCAAACCAAACCAAACCAGACACGAAACCAAACCAAACCAGACACAGAACCAAACCAAACCAGACACGAAACCAAACCAAATCAGAAACAGAACCAAACCAAACCAGACACGAAACTAAACCAAACCAGGTAGAAAATCAAACCAAACCAAACCAGAAACAGAACCAAACCAAACCAGATACCAAACCAAACCAGATACCAAACCAAACCAAACCAGATACCAAACCAAACCAAACCAGAAACAGAACCAAACCAAACCAGATAGAATATCAAACCAAACCAAAGCAGACACAGAGCCAAACCAAACCAGATACCAAACCAAACCAAACCAAACCAGACACAGAACCAAACCAAACCAGAAACAGAACCAAACCAAACCAGATACCAAACCAAACCAAACCAAATCAGAAACAGAACCAACCAAACCAGACACGAAACTAAACCAAACCAGATAGAAAATCAAACCAAACCAAAGTAGACACGAAACCAAACCAAACCAGACACAGAACCAAACCAAACCAGATACCAAACCAAACCAAACCAAACCAGACACAGAACCAAACCAAACCAGACACGAAACCAAACCAAACCAGACACAGAGCCAAACCAAACCAGATAGAAAATCAAACCAAACCAAAGCAGACACGAAACCAGACCAAACCAGACACGAAACCAAACCAAATCAGAAACAGAACCAAACCAAACCAGACACGAAACTAAACCAAACCAGATAGAAAATCAAACCAAACCAAACCAGAAACAGAACCAAACCAAACCAGATAGAAAATCAAACCAGATACCAAACCAGACACAGAACCAAACCAAACCAGAAACAGAAACAAACCAAACCAGACAGAACCAGACCAAACTAATTATAGAACCAAACCAAATCAGACACAGAACCAAACCAAACTCAGACAAAGAGCCACGAACCAACCAAACTGATACCGAGTCAAATACCAAATGAAAGCAATAAACACGCAGATCAAAACAAACTAGATCAAACCTCAAGCGAAACCGAACTTTGAGAATCGTATAGTTAGGACACTGCATTTGAGAGAGAGAAAGAAAGAGAGAGAGAGAGAGAGAGAGAGAGAGAGAGAGAGAGAGAGAGAGAGAGAGAGAGAGAGAGAGAGAGAGAAACACTGAAACACTGAAACACTGAAATGTTTAATGTCATCAGCTGAAAAGCTCTGGTGATGCAGTACGTGCTAATTAGAACAAAATGATGCAAAATAGATAAAATGGAACAGAAAGGAAAAAAGAAACAGAAACGAAACAACATAAACTAATAAGAGATTTGCGACACTTTGGCGCTATGTCATTAGCTTAAAGTACATGTGACAGGGGGGTAATGTGCCTTTATTTTCAGTCGTTCGCCTCTTAGGTTTGGACATTACACAGAAAACAAAGTACAGATAAATCATATAATGAATATTTACGCATGTAACATCGACACACATCATATCAATACAAACACAAACTAAAATATATATAAATCCTGAAATAATTATTTATGCCTCAACATCAAAACCCATCATATCAACACGGACACATCAAATAATTACAATGTCGAGATTGACAATCCAAACATAGCCCTTCTTTTTTATCTATGTTTTTTTTTCCTCATAGAACCCATACTAATTTTAATTGATTAATGAGTATTTGGACCGATGATGGATTTTTCCGTATATTTATTGCCTCAGGTACATATTTTGCAAGTGAAAGTATCATATCGTTATGTCTTGAGTATGCCGAACAAATCTTTTCTCTGCGCTGGAGCTGTATTGAAAATGGTAGGGGTTTTTTCGCAATTCATCGTATCTTTTGCAGTTAAATATGAAATGATTTGCATCTTCTGGGCTTTCGCCACACATTGGGCAAGGAGATGTTGCTGCGTCTTAATCGAAACATCTTTTGTTGGCATTCAGTCCAAGCGCTCTCAATCTGAGCTTCGCAAAGCAGATTTTATTACATTTATTTGTTATAATCCAAATATACTTCTTTGTTTGAAATATTGATTTAAATGAATAGAACCATTTATGCCTATCATTGCTCTCAATTTCTCCGTGCCAGTTTTGTTTGCAACATGCTTTTAGTCTATATTTAAATTCCGATGCAAAGCCGCTCTCGTGTCCTACTCCTTGGCACGTCCAAACAAGACCGAATCCATGTTCCGTTAGTGTTTTCTTGATGTGGAATACCCAGTTCTGTTTCCCCTTCTCCTCTTGCAACAGCAGCATCTCGTATGCTTGTCTATACAGTCGTGATGTTGGCAGTCTTGTTAGTTTTAGCCAATATTTTATGCATTTTACAATTTATCTAATATGCAATGGGTAACTGCCGGTTCCGCCATACATTATAGTGTTTGATTAGTGTAATGGGACACTAAGAAAAAGAGAGAGAGAGAGAGAGAGAGAGACAGAGAGAGAGAGACAGAGAGAGACAGAGAGAACTCAGAACTCAGAACTCAAAACGTTTTTATTCAAGGATTAAGATTTTAGGCATTGCCTATTCTTCCAATCTGTCCTTGCTAATCTACATCTAGTACAAATAGCACACACATAAATGAAAGGAAAAGGTTTTCATGCAGAATTGTATACATAATGAAGAAAACACACACCACCCCCCGCCCCCCCACACACACCCACATCCGTGCACACACATGCATACACACACTGACGCTCGCGTGCGAGCGCACACACATACATACACACACACGCACACACACACACTGACAGCAAGAGAGAGAGAGAGAGAGAGAGGAGACATATTTCTTTATAGAAAGGCATCAGTGTGCTCATGTCATCCAGTCTTAACCCCGATTGGGGTCCACAGTGCGCAATACTGAATGAAAAAGGTGCATACATAATTAACAACAACAAAACGTTTAAACATGATGTCACAAAATATATGATGCTGTACTGATTGAAAAAGGTGCATACATAATTAACAACAACAAAACGTTTAAACATGATGTCACAAAATATATGATGCTGTACTGAATGAAAAAGGTGCATACATAATTAACAACAACAAAACGTTTAAAACATGATGTCAAAAAATATATGATGCTGTACTGAATGAAAAAGGTGCATACATAATTAACAACAACAAAACGTTTAAACATGATGTCACAAAATATATGATGCTGTACTGAATGAAAAAGGTGCATACATAATTAACAACAACAAAACGTTTAAACATGATGTCACAAAATATATGATGCTGTACTGAATGAAAAAGGTGCATACATAATTAACAACAACAAAACGTTTAAACATGATGTCACAAAATATATGATGCTGTACTGAATGAAAAAGGTGCATACATAATTAACAACAACAAAACGTTTAAACATGATGTCACAAAATATATGATGCTGTACTGAATGAAAAAGGTGCATACATAATTAACAACAACAAAACGTTTAAAACATGATGTCACAAAATATATGATGCTGTACTGAATGAAAAAGGTGCATACATAATTAACAACAACAAAACGTTTAAACATGATGTCACAAAATATATGATGCTGTACTGAATGAAAAAGGTGCATACATAATTAACAACAACAAAACGTTTAAACATGATGTCACAAAATATATGATGCTGTACTGAATGAAAAAGGTGCATACATAATTAACAACAACAAAACGTTTAAACATGATGTCACAAAATTAATGATGCTGTACTGAATGAAAAAGGTGCATACATAATTAACAACAACAAAACGTTTAAACATGATGTCACAAAATTAATGATGCTGTACTGAATGAAAAAGGTGCATACATAATTAACAACAACAAAACGTTTAAACATGATGTCACAAAATATATGATGCTGTACTGATTGAAAAAGGTGCATACATAATTAACAACAACAAAACGTTTAAACATGATGTCACAAAATATATGATGCTGTACTGAATGAAAAAGGTGCATACATAATTAACAACAACAAAACGTTTAAACATGATGTCACAAAATATATGATGCTGTACTGAATGAAAAAGGTGCATACATAATTAACAACAACAAAACGTTTAAACATGATGTCACAAAATATATGATGCTGTACTGAATGAAAAAGGTGCATACATAATTAACAACAACAAAACGTTTAAACATGATGTCACAAAATATATGATGCTGTACTGAATGAAAAAGGTGCATACATAATTAACAACAACAAAACGTTTAAACATGATGTCACAAAATATATGATGCTGTACTGAATGAAAAAGGTGCATACATAATTAACAACAACAAAACGTTTAAACATGATGTCACAAAATATATGATGCTGTACTGAATGAAAAAGGTGCATACATAATTAACAACAACAAAACGTTTAAACATGATGTCACAAAATATATGATGCTGTACTGAATGAAACAGGTGCATACATAATTAACAACATCAAAACGTTTAAACATGATGTCACAAAATATATGATGCTGTACTGAATGAAAAAGGTGCATACATAATTAACAACATCAAAACGTTTAAACATGATGTCACAAAATATATGATGCTGTACTGAATGAAAAAGGTGCATACATAATTAACAACAACAAAACGTTTAAACATGATGTCACAAAATTAATGATGCTGTACTGAATGAAAAAGGTGCATACATAATTAACAACAACAAAACGTTTAAACATGATGTCACAAAATTAATGATGCTGTACTGAATGAAAAAGGTGCATACATAATTAACAACAACAAAACGTTTAAACATGATGTCACAAAATATATGATGCTGTACTGAATGAAAAAGGTGCATACATAATTAACAACAACAAAACGTTTAAACATGATGTCACAAAATATATGATGCTGTACTGAATGAAAAAGGTGCATACATAATTAACAACAACAAAACGTTTAAACATGATGTCACAAAATATATGATGCTGTACTGAATGAAAAGGTGCATACACAATTAACAACAACAAAACGTTTAAAACATGATGTCACAAAATATATGATGCTGTACTGAATGAAAAAGGTGCATACATAATTAACAACAACAAAACGTTTAAACATGATGTCACAAAATTAATGATGCTGTACTGATTGAAAAAGGTGCATACATAATTAACAACAACAAAACGTTTAAACATGATGTCACAAAATATATGATGCTGTACTGAATGAAAAAGGTGCATACATAATTAACAACAACAAAACGTTTAAACATGATGTCACAAAATATATGATGCTGTACTGAATGAAAAAGGTGCATACATAATTAACAACAACAAAACGTTTAAACATGATGTCACAAAATATATGATGCTGTACTGAATGAAACAGGTGCATACATAATTAACAACAACAAAACGTTTAAACATGATGTCACAAAATATATGATGCTGTACTGAATGAAAAAGGTGCATACATAATTAACAACAACAAAACGTTTAAACATGATGTCACAAAATATATGATGCTGTACTGAATGAAAAAGGTGCATACATAATTAACAACAACAAAACGTTTAAACATGATGTCACAAAATATATGATGCTGTGAGAGGACAGGAACAGAGAGACAGACAGGCAAACAGCAGAGAGTCTGACAGGCAAACAGCAGAGAGACAGACAGGCAAACAGCACAGAGTCTGACAGGCAAACAGCAGAGAGACAGATAGGCAAACAGCAGAGAGTCTGATTGGCAAACAGCAGAGAGTCTGACAGGCAAACAGCAGAGAGTCTGATAGGCAAACAGCAGAGAGTCTGACAGGCAAACAGCAGAGAGACAGACAGGCAAACAGCAGAGAGACAGACAGGCAAACAGCAGAGAGACAGACAGGCAGAGGGATAGACAGGTGATAAGAGAAGAGAGACAGATACAGGCGGGGGGGGGGGGGGGGGGCAGAGACAGATAGACAGAGAGTGAGGCCAGATAGATAGAGACAGAGGGAGAGACAGACACAGACACGGAGAGAGAAGTAGCCAGAGAAATAATATACAGTTTGCAGGTAACAGGTGTTTGGCCATACTCACAGGTGTAGCATTTTTCCATGTGAAAAACACAAAGACAAATCGTCATTATGCAAAACGCTTTGAAGATCTTCATTTTCTTTCGACCCACGTTCAAAGCCCACTGAGCCTCATCTGACGAAGATGAGGCTCTCACACTCTGACAATCTATTCTTATTCAGCATACACTATGGCCTTTGTATTTGCTAATCATTTAAAGGCGCACACACAGACACGGACTCAGACACACACACACACACACACACACACACACACACACACCTCGCGGCATCTATAACTTCCTTGATGTCACCGTATCATTGAAAGTAACGTACACGCACATGCGCACGTACGCATGTTCGCACGCACACACACACACACACACACACACACACACACATGCATACATACATACATAGACACACGCGTACAAACATACGCACGCGCGAGCACACACATCTATACACATATAGGCACACACACACACACACACGCACGCATGCACACCACACACACACACACACACACACACACACATATCATAGAGAGAGAGAGAGAGAGTAATGGCAGAATATCTTCCGAGATCTCAACAAGTAACTCAAGCTGAATCAGATCTTTTGGTTTTCAGAAACTGGGAAGGACGGGGAAATCCTCTGTGTATGTGTGTGTGTGTGTGTGTGTGTGCGTCTGTGCGTGACTCTGTGTGCGTGTGTGTGTGTGTGTGTGTTTTCGGGGTTCGGGGTGCTCAACTGATCACCAGGAAATGAGCTGACGCGTACATAAAAAGAAGGAAGATTCCAATCGTCCTTGTGTATGTTAGGCGCGTGTTATACCGTAAATAAGAAGACGAAAACAATAGCTTGTATTTATCTTATAAGGAAACAAACTGGAAAAAAACTGACCCCCCCCCCCCCCCCCCCCCTGAAATGATGTGGTACAATACATGGGTTCAAGGCTGTTGTCTTTCTAATATTGGCAGGATAAGTCATAAGTTATATTGACTCACTTGTGTAAACAAAGTGAGTCTATGTTTTAACCCGGTGTTCGGTTGTCTGTGTGTGTGTGTGTGTGTCTGTGTCTATGTGTCTGTGTGTCTGTGTCTGTGTGTCTGTGTGTGGTAAACTTTAACATTGCCATTTTCTCTGCAAATACCAGTCATCTTGTTTAAAACAATATTTCACCTCTGGGATGGGCACAAAAAAATAAAAAATGAAGCCTAATTATATGCAAACTGCATTTACTGATATATTTATATTTTTTGTATTCTCTAAACTTGGCACTTTGATCTGATATTCTGACCCAACAACAAGAGCAGTCATTATTATCATTTTTTGTTCAAACAGGCACTTCTTTTGCTAAGCATGGAAGTTTTATTTATTTTGCAAACGTTTTGGTGCAGTAGTAACGAAGGGAAATTACTCTGTAATTAATGCTAGGGGACTTAATTCGCTTTAAACTGATCTTTCTTATCTTAAACATTACATTTTGAAATTATACTCAATACATAAAAAGCTTGGATCACAAGTGAGTCTTGAAGGCCTTGCCTCTCTTGTTTCCTTCATTCGAGCAGAGCGCGTCAGATGAAGGTAGGGTTGGTATGCCTAATTGCAACCGATCCAGTCAAAGCGACCAGCTCAACGTGTGTACTGTAAAGATAACATGTCGCACGATAGTCAAACGTAGTTCTTTTGTTTTTGAAGGCTTTCTCCGACTGGTTGCACAGGAAAAACCCGTCTGCGCGTTCTTTTCAGCGTTTAGTCGACGTTTGAAGAAACAGGGGTACCTGAGGGTAAATGCTAATGGGAGAGTCTAATTGCGAACGATAGCTTTGGGTACATGTAGACAATTAAAACAGGAGCAGGTCTTTCACTTATTAGACATCAAATATTATTGGAACTTCGCACCTGACTGTTGTATTGTTGGTTTTGGTCACACATGCACGCAAATACACAAACAGACATTTAAACCACACACAAACACACCCTTTTAAGAGTGCTCAGAAACTGTGCAGCATCGTTCGCAAATGATACTCACGTCAAAATATCCTGTGGTCTAATTACAAACGACTCTATTTTGTAGATTCCTGTCAAAACTGACGTTCTGATCTGTCGCCAGTATGCTTTCTTAAATTCACCCAGTATTGGTAATGTGCATTCAACCCTACAACGTGCTTCCTTTTTTCTTCTTTTTTTAAGGATTTTGAGAGCACGTTTGTAACCTTGGTCGGCAGTGGGTCGCGAAAAGGAGAAAGAGCGCGGAAATAGCCAGAAATGGTTGATGTTTGACTGGTTCTTGGAAATGGATATTCATTGAGGTATTAGAAAAAGGTCGAAGCAGGCGTTAAATTGCGAAATGCAACCTTTAAGAACGCTTCGAAGTGGGGCGCTATACAAATCGTTCGCAATTACACGCTGTTTGCAATGACCCAAACCTTCCCTAAATGACAAGGAAATTAACGATAACAATAGTTCTTTGTGTGTTCTTGATAAATCAGTGGGATCACATTTCACAAATGAGGGGAAACAGTAAAGGAAGGAGGAGAAGGGGGGAGAAGAGTGTGGAGGGGGGTAAAAGGAGGAATATGAACTGGAGAAGAAGAACAAGAAGAAGAAGAACAACAACAACAACAACAAGGAGAAGCAGAAGGTGGAGGAGAGGAAAGGAGAAATATAACGCAATATGTTCGTTCGTTCTTTTGTTTAACGTCTATCCACAATTGTGACTTTAGACGAACGTCCATACCCCCTCCCCAACCCAGCCACGCCTTAAATCACCTTTACTTTCCATGTTCCTCTCTCCTCAATTAGCATTTTAAAGAAAAGAATATAAACAAAATAAAACAAACTAACTAGTCAACCAGTAAAATGATAACAAAGAGCTAATGGGGCTTATTATTAAAACTCTGAACAATTTCATTCAAACACAAGTTGATTTTCACATAAAGCGTTTCCAGTGGAAGCTGATGGTACTGCAGATTTTGTAAATGAAAGAGGCAAAATGTTTTCAACTGTGCACATTCATAAATGATATGCACGGGGGTGATTTCATTACCACAAACGCAAGAAGTACATTTTGTTCTTATATTATCCAGTCGGAGTGTTTATTAGACTAGTGAGCCCTTTGCTACTGTAATGCCATAATGCCCATTTGTTTTAAGGCGAGATATAGTTAGCATTTTCTCTGACAGTGTCAGACTCCTGTTTCACTTTATTGACAAGGAGGAAGGTGGCAGAATGGTTAAGACGCTCAGCTGCCAATACAGAGAGTCCGTGAGGGTGTGGGTTCGAATCCCGCTCTCGCCCTTTCTCCTAAGTTTGACTGGAAAATCAAACTGAGCGTCTAGTCTTTCGGATGAGACGATAAACCGAGGTCCCGTGTGCAGCACGCACTTGGCGCACTGAAAAAGAACCCATGGCAACGAGAGTGTTGTCCTCTGGCGAAATTACGTAAAATGAAATCCACTTTCATAGGTACACAAATATGTAAGCATGCACTCAAGGCCTGACTAAGCGCGTTGGGTTATGCTGCTGGTCAGGCATCTGCTCAACAGATGTGGTGTAGCGTGTATGGATTTGTCCGAACGCAGTGACGCCTCCTTGAGAAAGTGAAACTGAAACTGAAACTGACATGGTTACAGCACGTTTTCTCCAGTAGAGAATAACCTCTTGTAACTAATATGGAATACGCATTTTAAATATTTACTGCGCCGTTTTTAGCACAACGACCCACCCGCTCATTTTCCAACTTCTCACGAAGGGATCAGACGAAAATCAATCTTTGTACCAAAAATGGTCACAAAATGAATTACATGACGAATTTATGTTACGATTTGTTCTCCTGTATTCAGACTAAAAGTTTTTGATATTTCTAATACAGATTTAGATTCGACACAAAATGACACTAGAAATATGGTAATGGGAAGTTTAATTATATGATTTACTCCCTTTGATATAGCTAAAAGCTCTGCTGTGAGGTAGACAAATACCAATAATTATGATAGTACTTCTCTACTTTCAATGACGGAATCATGAATGCTTCCAGTGCCTGATTGTTATCAAGTACTGAACCATCTCTATATACTTTAACTCACTCAGTACGGCCAGTCCTCTCTTCTCCTCTACACAGACCCCTCGGATGTCCAGTGGGTGTCTGAATGACCCAACCTTTAGCTTCTGTCGTAAGAATTGTGGTATTCTTTGTCAACATTCACGTCTTCAGTATAAGAGCCTTCCGCTTGCAATATTTTGATGATGGTAATTGGGGTGAAACGCTGTTAACGTCGTCTCTTTCGCCGTTCGTATGGAGAGAGTTAAGGAGATTTGGGTAATTTTCTTGAATGTGCGATTTGAGAAAAGCAAAGAGAGCAGTGTCATCATCTTTCTTATATCTAGGTAAGTAATGTTAAGTGTTCCGTTTTTCACCTCCCATTTAGGTTTTGTCGTTTTTGATAACCGAGGGGCAGTTTTGGTTCACTCCTGATGTTTTAAATATGCCAGAGGTATAGGTACCTATAGTTGTGAGGGAATGAATGTACTGTTCTCTATATGGGAAATAAAGGTTTTATTCTAAACTGATTTGGGCAGAATATGAATTTTGAACTGTTGTACTTCTCAAGATATACTTTGCTAATGCAAGTTTCTTCTGTTCTTCAAAGGATAATATTCTAATTTTTGTGCATGGTGGTTTTTTGTTATTGTTTTTTTCAGTTGAAGCATTAACTGGAACACCAATAGCAAGCTCTTGTGCTTTACTATCCACATTTTGTATTTTCTAAGATGCATTTAGGTGCAGAAAAGAATATCTCTTGTGCATAGGTTAGCTTTGAGCATACTAGCGATGTTGTTAGATGTATAAGTACAGAGGTATCCTGACCTCAGTGTTCCCAGCTAATGATCTGTTATAGATTGATGCTTTTTCTAGCCTTTGTCAAGAGGTATTCCAAGAGTAAATTCCATATCAATTTTGATTTTTGATGTGAGATATACGCCAAGAAATTTTTACTATTTGGTTATATTCAGTCACTGACCGATCTATTCTTAAAGTAGGTGATGTGCCTGGGTTATAACCAAGAATAAACAGAACCATGCAGGATTTTTTCTGGCTGCAGCGTCAGCCTATTTTCAGACATATGTGTAAAGAAAACGCTACATTTTGCCAGGTGGTGTGTGCGCGAGCGAATAAAGTTGTGTCTCTGTTTGAATGCAGTGTGTGTGTGTGTGGGGAGGGGGAGTTCAGGTGATCATGCAAATTATATCAGATGTGTTCACACGTAGGTTTTGAACGGACAATACCATGCCATTGTCATTGTCATTCTCTCTCTCTCTCTCTCTCTCTCTCTCTATATATATATATATATATATATAGAGAGAGAGAGAGAGAGAGAGAGAGAGAGAGAGAATCAGAATCAGAATCAGAATTTTATTCAGTAAGGCCAAAGCTCCATTTGAAGGGGTTGTGAACTATAATAAGTACACCATATTTTGCAACAAAAAGAGATCGCAAAATATAAATATATGCAGATCTTATCTCCCATATGCACACACACTCGAGTTATGAGGAAATTAAAATTAAAATAAAAAAAGACACACAAAAAACAACAACGACAACAACAAAAAGACAAAGAAAACAACAACCGAGATATGTACACACACATATATATTGTATATATATAGACACACACACACACACACACACACACACACACACATTTATTCATGTGCCTTTAAGTTAAGTGTGTTGATATCATCCATTAGAGATTGTGATGTTCAGAATTTGTCCGTTTTCTTGTACAATGCATTTGAATTTAGAGATGAACGTATTTCCTTGGTGATTTATTTTGTTTGACATGACCATTGATGTGTTAGCATAACATTTGATATGAAATTAATAAACAATGCGTCCAGGAGATCAAATGATTAACAAATAGTAAAGAGTGGTAACTCTCTCCACAAACAAGGTAACTGACGAGAAGTTGTATACCTCGTTTATGGAGAGAGTTACCACTCTTTACTATTTGTTAACATTTGATATGGCGGTGATGTGTTTGCACGTCCATGTAAACCCCGCTTCATGAGGGGCTATATGGCCTATCAATGAATAAATCATTCGCATTCACATTCTCTCTCATTCCCTTACACTGTCTTACGCTACGCACAGTCCTAAAACCACCATAATATAACCGAACGTAACCAGCGTGTGAATCCCATCCTATTCTATCCTATCCCCCCAATAGCAGCACCACACACCACTGTGCAAATCAGGATTACCAACACCAACACCAACACCACTGCTCGTGGCAGTCCCACACTCTCACTTCAAGTGATGCCGCCACCAACATGGGCAGGCCACGTCGTCCCCCCCCCCCCTTCCTCCTCCTCCTCCTGCTGCTGCTGCTGCTTCATTTCCGGTCCATGGCCAAGTCCAGACAACTCTGACTGACATCTCTGACGTCTGTAATGATTGTGCTTAGCTTCCCCTCTTGTGGGTGGGGGTGTGGGGTGCGTGCGTGTATGTGTGTGCGTGTGTGTGTGTGTGTGCACGTGTGTGTGTGTGTGTGCGTGTGTGTGTGTGTGTGTGTGTGTGTGCACGTGTGTGTGTGTGTGTGTGTGGAGAGAGTGAGTTTTGGAAAGAGTCATCAATAATGAAACATCACTAAGGATTCTGAGACATCCATCCTGCAACACACACACACACACACACACACACACACACACACACACACACACATGCAAGCGTGTGCACACACACACACACACACACACACACACACACACACACACACTCGCGCGCGCGCACACACACACACACACGAGAAGTAAACCAGAATTACCAACTTTTCCCTTCCTCATTTCCTTTCTCCTCCCCTGCCCCCCCCCCCCCCCCCCACACACACCCCCACCCCACCCCCTCGCCACATCCCCCAGGCCTCCCACCCACCCACCCACCCACGCACTTCTGCACTTTATCCTGACCTGCAGAAGTGGGACTGTACACTTAAGCAATCTGTGTGTCTATCTGTCGTTCTGCCTGATTGTATGTCGGTCTGTCTCACTGGCACAAATCGTTCTGCCAGCATGTATGTGGGTCTGGTCTCACTGGCACAGCTCAACACATAAGACCCTAACATTACTTTTATGAGATGATAGTTACAAAAGGCTACTGTCAACACTACAAGTATGATATGATTTATTCATCAGAGCTCTTGTAGTCATTCGAAAAAGAAAACAAATTTATCATCACCATCATCATCATCATCATGGTCATCATCATTACCATCAGCATCATCATCATCATCATCACAATGATAGCCTTTCCCCTAACACTAACTCTGCCCCTCACCCTTACCACTAACTACAACCCAAACCCCCAACACTGAACCCCTTACCCTAATCCTAGCTGTACCTCCCTAATCTTAAGTAAGAAAATGGTGCTTGAAAAGGGTAGGTAGGTTTCAACTATTTCTGCCACTGGAATGAAAAGGAATGCAGTTCTGAATGAGCTATTTTTGCTTCTGTTGTACTTGGGCATCTCTACGTTTATCCACACTACCCCCAAAAAATCCATCAATGTCAAAATTACACTTTCTGGTCTGGCACAACGTGAAGAGCTTGATACCCATCTGACCGAACCCGAACCCGGACACTCCAAGAAATGTGCTACAAAGGAAGCAAGAATACAAACGAACACACGCACGCACGCACACACACACACACACACACTGACACGCACGCACACACACACACACACACACACACATTGACACGCACGCGCGCACACACACACAGACACACACACAGACACACACACACACACACACACACACACACACACACACATATATATATATATATATATATATATATATATATATATATATATATATATGGTGTATATATGTATATGTATACCAAAAAAATATATATATATATACATATGTCTGTGTGTGTGTGTGTGTGTGTGTGTGTGTGTGTGTAATATATATGTATAGATACATACATACATACATACATACATACATACACATATATTAGATAGATAGATATAGAACAAAATAAACAATCTCAGGACAGCGAAGAAACTTTAACGGGGGTGGGGGGGGGGTCACCATTTCGGTAAACTGGTCACACACACAAAAAAAAACAAAAAAAACACTCACGAATGTACGTTCACACTACGGGATCAACAACAACAACAACAAAAAGAACAATGAACAGTTAACCCACAAGACGCAGGTTAACCAAAAAACAAAAAAAAAGACAAAAGGAGAGAAAAAAGAAGAGGAACCGAGGTACATCGTTATATTCCTCCAACACACAGCTCAAATTCCGAACAACTTTGTCCTTGTTTATTTACACAGTTCACGTTCCCCTGAAGACCCAAGTGGTGAAAACAGTCTGCTCCCCCCCCCCCCCCCTCCCAAACCTCCGTTGCTTAAAAATAGTAGGGTGGGTGGTGGAGGGTGTGTGTGGGGGATGGGGGGGGTGGCAGAGGGGGGAGAGGGGGTTGTGTTGTGACATTGTGAGTGGTGAGAGGTAAAAACAAATAATAGAATAAAATAAAATAAAACAAAACACCAATGAGTGGCGTCATCAGCAGCTGCATTATCTATTTTGGTCTATCTGTCTGTCTGTCTGTCTGTCTGTCTGTCTGTGTCTGTCTGTCCTCCTGTCTGTCTATCTACCTCACACACGCTTGAGTGCCAGCAGCGCCTTCACACACACGCACACACACACACACACACACACACACACACACACACACACACAGTGTTGTTCAAAAGTATTGTGCACGTTACAGTCGTCCGTTGCAACTTCCAGCCCCTCTTATTTAGTTGTTAACGCATTACTTTTTTCCCTGTGTCACTCGTGTGTGTGTGTGTGTGTGTGTGTGTGTGTGTGTGTGTGTGTGTGTGTGTGTGTGTGTGTGTGTGTGTGTTCGTTCTTCTCACTATCAGTGATATTAGACCTTTAAAAAAAAAAGGGGGGGGGTGGTCATGGGGGGAGGAAGGTGGTGGGGGGGGGGGGCGGGAAGAGGAAAACAGAAAAAAGGTAAACTAGAAAACTACCGTAAAATGTATCACTAACATTTAACAGTAACAATTCAATAATAATAATGATAATAATCAGAAACCATTAACACAATTCTGAAGTGCATTAAAGGAATGTAGAAATAGGGCTATGAACTAATTCTTCAATCACCGATATGTGTGACGGGACATTAAACAAAATTCCTCCTATGAACTAATGCCTGTGAAAGTTCGACCATAGGAACCTCGTCAGAAATAACTTTATAAAAATCATCTGCAGAATTATTATTCTCTTTGAAATACTTGGGCAAGAATGTACGTAACTGCTGGCAGTGAAACAAACAATGGTGCAAGCTGAACTGCTTACCACAGATGCATGTAACATTTTTACTATACTTTGTCTTCAGCGCATCAAGTTTTATACGGAAACAAATTTTAATTTAAGACGTTATTATTCTTGTATTAGCCAAGACTTGATGGAATTCGGTTTTTATCTTTTCTTTTAATAATTTTTATTCCCTCAGGGATAATAATCCTTTCCTTCTCTGAATATCTTGTATTGTTTTGTTAATTTGGTTTTGTTCTTTATTGTATTTGTGTTTTGTTGTGTGTGTTGGTTTCTTTATGTTTCTTTTTGAGTGTGTTTGACATTTATTGAAGGTGTCAAAAAATTTAAACTAAAACGTCATGTGTGTGTGTGTACATAGCATTTGTTTAACATTATGTTCATATGTGTTGTGTGTTTGAGTGTGTTGTGTGTTTCAATGTATGCTGCTTTATTCTGAATGGTGGAATTTAATTTATAAGTTAGGGTGAATGTCGGGGTTCTTGTTACCGATGTGTTTGTGTGTCATGTATCATGGTTATACTGTGTCTGAGACAAAAAAAAGACTTCTAGCTGGAAGAATCTTCTCCAAGTGTAACGAAGACAGTTGGGTTTATTGCCGTGTATGTCTAATTGTTCTATCATGTTTTAACGTTATTGTTTTGGTGTATTGACATTTATAAAATTTTGGAACTATTGTTGGGAAGACAGAAGAAATGTGTTGTAACTTTCTGTACTGTGTTTTCAGTTGTTTTTTGTTTTAATTCATATTGGATCATGTTTGTTCGGTGATTCTTAACAAATTTAATTGAAACAAGTAAAATGAGAAATTTAAAACTATCATTTTGTGTTTATTATGTCGAAATTTTTGAAATCCCGATTGCTATTCGACTTGCTTAAAAATATACAATGTATGTTTCCCAACGCAAACATATTTTTTCCATTTTTCCAAATCGATGACAATCATATAGAGTGCTCACCGTGGCAAATATCCGTTTTTGGAGACAACATGACCGAATTAACTGTACAATGATTTACTTCCCTGTAAAAGAAGTAGACAAAAAATATGCATCCACCCCTGACAAGATGAACGTACCAAATACACCTCTTGGGCATACAAACCCAAAATCACAAGGGACATTTTATTCCCAGATAACTGAAAGTCTGTGAATTTGGGAAAATTATTTTATATTAATGTCGAAAGATCCCAAAACATGTAAAATATTATAAAAACAGGCAATAAAATAAAAAATTTTAAACAAGCAAAATAAACTGGACTGTCGCTGCGAGCGGAAGGCACCCCTAGGGGCTTTTTGTTTTAAAAAATTATTACGGGACTCTAAAATGATGCGTGTGTGTGTGTTGTGTGTTGTGTGTTTGTGTTTTGGGTGTTGTGTTGCAGTGTTGCCGCGCTGTGTGGGGTGTGTTGTGCGCTGTGTGTCGCCCGTGTGCTGCCGCGCAATCGCGTCTTGCGGGTAGTAGAGAAAAGAGAGAAGAGCCAGAGCAGGCAAAAAATAAAAATTTCTCAAAAAACAAAAAAATTCATTAAATTGCGGCTCTGATAGCTGCATCCGTCCCATGGGGAAATTTTAAACAGAATGTGCACGTTTTAGGGGAAATACCCCAGCTTTTGTAACTGAGATGGGTCATCCCCAACCATATAACCACATCATAAAATTTTCAAAAATTTTTTTTCAAAAAATCAAACACTCCAAAAAGCACCGAAAAACCCCAACCCCTCCCTCTTTCGACAAATCAACAATCATTTCCACTGGCACGGGCACTGCCCCTGACAATGTCCTAATAAGCTGTCCACACTCCCTGCCCTGTAAGCGGGCCCACAAACCCCAGCACATCCTGATTCCTCCCCCTGTATAAAGATGAAAGACGCGCAGAAAACTTGGGCACCAAAGAAGACCTCATCAAGACCATCCCTTCATTTCCAGCATGGGGATGCAAGCCTAAACCATGACCCGGGGGAACGCGAAAAAGAAGAAGTTTCGACAAATACAGTTTTGATGGTGAGCAAAAAATACTTGGATCGTTATTTATATATAGGGTAGGTCGGGGCAGGTAGGCATTTGATCTGTACTGGTAACCTGTAAACCAGTACAAACCCGTTTAGGGTGGGTTGCCCACGACTAAACCGGCACTCCCACCACTCCCTTCGGGACGGTGAGGCGGGGGCTGACACCCTTATGGGGATCCATTAAAAAGGGGGTCGGCCCCAGGGGAGCCACCGACGGCCATTAGTCCCCCTGCTGGTGCTGCCCCCCCGCAGTTGGCCCCCGGGGGGGTGTCTCCCATGCATCGAATTGGAAACCCGGGAGAAAACTGCGGAAGAAACCATCGGTTCAAGGGGAGAAGGGCCCCGGGTTCAGCAACGCACTGTGGAGTGCAGAGAGCAAGATGAGACACCGAAAGGATATCTTGGTCATCCACTGCATCGTGCTCATCCTCCAGTCGTCTCGACTTAAGTCTTGCCACTGGAAATGGTGGACCGGACGAGAGAGTGAGGTCGACGTTGCGCAACTCCTCTTCACTTTAAACAAACTCATCGCGCAAGTCTTCAGTCATCCAAAATGACCTTTCATCCTTCATCATTTCATCACCCCAAAGTCCTGTGGCGACAGGCGAGCGACGAAAACGAAGGTGTGGGTACACCTGGCAGTCGCAGCCGCAGACCTGCACGCAGGCGGCTTCAGGCCATAGGGTCGTTCTTCGTCGACAGGAGCAGCGATGGAGCTCGGCAGCCGTCTGAGCGTCTGAGCAGCCCTCTTTAGGAATGCACTGCTCACCTCCCTGGCAGAGGAAGGGGCTAGAAAAGGTGCCCTAAAATTGCCTGCTCCATATCACCCTGGCCAGCATACCGCGGCTGGCGGGACCCTACCCTCAGCGGTCGAAACAAAGAGAAAGAAAAGAAAAAAGCAAGGATCGTTCCTCTCACCATTGGTGCTTGGAACATAAGGACTCTCCTGGACAGAGATAATGCGGACAGACCCAAAGGAGAACAGCACTAGTTGCATCCGAACTCGCCAGATACAATATCGACATCGCAGCCTTGAGTGAGACTCGGCTTGCAGGCGAAGGCGAGCTCTGTGAACGGGGATCTGGTTACACCTTCTTCTGGAGTGGACGAGGAAGCGAAGAGCGACGTGAGGCTGGTGTTGGTTTTGCAGTAAAAACAGCACTTGTCAGCAAGCTAGCTGGAATCCCAAAGGGAGTCAACGATAGGCTTATGACCATGAAAACTCCCACTGGATCTGGCCAGAAGCACCTCACCATTGTCAGTGCCTACGCCCCAACCATGACCAACCGGATGAAGTGAAGGCGAAGTTTACGAAGACCTTCACTCTGTCATTGCTGCCATCCCTAAGCAGACAAGCTCATCATTCTTGGGGACTCAATGCTAGAGTTGGCTCTGACTACATCTCCTGGGATGAAGTGATTGGAAAGCACGGTGTGGGCCACTGCAACCAAATGGATTGCTTTTGCTTTCAGACATGTGCAGAGCACGAACTGCTGATAACCAACACAGTTTTCTGCCTTCCCTACCCGTAACAGGACGTCATGGATGCACCCTCGCTCAAAGCATTGGCATCTCATCGATTATGTCATCGTCAGGAAAAGGGATAGGCAAGACAGTACGTGTAACAAAGACCATGTGCGGCGCCGAGTGTTGGACAGACCATCGCCTTGTAGTCTCGAAGCTGAATATTCGAATCCAGCCCAAGAGACGCCCCCCAAGGCCAGAAGGCTCCAAACACGGCTCAACATCGCTAAGCTGAAAAACATCACCATCAAACAGTCCTTTGTGGAGCTGCTGGAAGATCGTCTGGAATCCGCCTCTCTGAACAACCAGAATGTGGAGTCTGACTGGAGGACCCTGCGTGAGCTGATCTATAGTACAGCTTCAGAGACCCTGGGACCCATGATCAGAAAGCACAAAGACTGGTTTGATGAAAAACTGTGATGAAATCAAGCAGCTTCTGGATGAGAAACGCCGTCTGCATCAAGCCCACCTGAGCAACCCAAGACCACATCAAAAAGGATGCGTACAATGCCATCCGCAGACTGCTCAGCAAAAGTTACGCCATGATGCAGGATAGAGGCTGAGTGACTAAGCTTGATGAGATCCAGGGATATGCTGACTGGCACGATATGAAGAGGTACTATGATGCCTTAAAAGAAGTCTATGGCCCCTCATCCTCAGGATCATCCCCCCCTCCCTCAGTGCATGATGGGAATACCTTGATCACCGAGAAGGAGAGATCATCTCGAAACGATGGGCTGAGCACTTCTACAGTGTCTTAATCGCCCTTCCTCATAAATGATGAAGCCATAGACCGTCTCCCACAAGTCCCCACCAACGAAGCACTGGACGATCCGCCAACACTTCTTGAGACCCAGAAAGCAATCCGTCTGCTATCCAGTGGCAAAGCACCTGGCTCAGCCTCATACCAGAGGTCTACAAGGATGGAGGCACTGTGCTGACTGAGAAGCTTCATCAGCTGTACTCACTCATGTGGAAAGAAGAGACGATCCCCCAGGATTTCAAAGATGCATCTATCATTCACTTGTACAAGCGAAAGGGGAACCGGCAAGCCTGTGATAACCATCGGGGCATTTCCTTGCTCTCCATCGCAGGCAAGATACTTGCCAGGATCCTACTAAACCGCCTCACAGCACACCTTGACCAAGGTCATTTGCCTGAGAGCCAATGTGGATTCCGGAAAGAGCGCGGAACCACCGACATGGTGTTTGCTGCAAGGCAGCTGCAAGAGAAATGTCAGGAGCAAAATGCTGATCTGTTCTCCACCTATGTCGACCTCACTAAGGCCTTTGACACCGTGAGTAGAGAGGGACTGTGGAAGATCATGGCCAAGTACGGATGCCCTCAGAAATTTATTTCCTTGGTCAGCCAATTCCATGAAGGTATGCAGGCTCGAGTCCAGGACAATGGCGAAACATCTGCTCCTTTTGCTGTCACAAATGGTGTCAAGCAAGGCTGCGTCCTGGCTCCAACGCTGTTCAGCCTCATGTTCTCTGCAATGCTTACTGATGCCTTCAGAGATGGCGATGTTGGAATCGGCCTAAAGTACCGAACAGATGGCAAGCTGTTTAACCTCAGAAGGCTTCAAGCAAAAACGAAGGTCATGACAGACATCATCAGAGACTTTTTGTTTGCTGATGACTGTGCCCTCAACGCTGGATCTGAAGCTGACATGCAACTCAGCGTCGACAAGTTTGCCACTGCCAGCAGGAACTTCGGCCTTACCCAGCACGAGGAAAACTGAAGTTCTCCATCAGCCAGCCCCAGGGAAACCCTACGTTGAGCCCAACATCACAGTCAACGGTCAGAGACTCAGTGCGGTGGAGCGGTTCACATACCTTGGCAGCACACTGTCACGAAATGCGACCATCGACGATGAAGTGAATGTCAGGATTGCAAGAGCAAGTGCAACTTTTGGTAGACTCAGTGCAAATGTCTGGAACAGAAGAGGCATTAGTCTTGAGACCAAGCTAAAGGTCTACAGAGCAGTAGTTCTCCCCACACTACTGTACGGCTGCGAAACTTGGACAGTGTACCAACGACATGCCAAGAAGCTGAACCACTTCCACACAACATGCCTCAGGAAGCTACTGAACATCAAGTGGCAAGACAGGACCCCAGACACAGAGGTGCTCGCAAAAGCCACCCTTCCCAGCATCTTCACCATCCTGATGCAGTCCCAGCTTCGCTGGGCTGGACACGTGGCGCGCATGCCAGACCATCGGCTGCCCAAAAGGCTCTTCTATGGTGAGCTGCAACAAGGGAAGAGATCACACGGAGGTCAGAAGAAGCGCTTCAGAGATACTCTGAAAGTCTCTCTGAAAGCGTTTGATATCAACCCTGACTCCTGGGAGGAATCTGCAGTGGACCGTAACAAATGGCGCGCTGTTGTGCACAAAGGCGCCAAGTTGTGCGAGGCCAACAGGACTGCTGCAGCTGTTCAGAAGAGGCAGGCCAGAAAGTCACGGGCAAACAAGCTCCCTGACAATGATATGCCTGTCTTTGTCTGCCCCAACTGTCAGCGAACATTTCATGCGCAGATTGGACTATTCAGCCATCTGCGCACTCACAGATAGACTCATGAGCATCCTTCCCCCCACCCCACCACCACCCTCCCCCCATCCCCCATCTGGATGACAACGATGGTCATCATCGATCTCGATGGACACACCACCACCACCACCACCATATAAGGGTAGGTATGGGTAATTGTGAACAGCGTCTAATTGCGAACCATTTGTATACCGCCCCACTTCTAAGCGTTCTTAACCGTTGCATTTCACAATTTAACTTCCGCTTCGACCCTTTTCTAATGCCTTAATGAATATCCATTTCCATGAACCAGTCAAGCATCAGCTATTTCTGGCTATTTCCGCGCTCTTTCTTCTCTTCGGGCACCACTGCCGACCAATGTTACAAACGTGCTCTCAAAATCTTAATAATTATAAGGGAAGCAAGTTGAAGGACTTGAACTTTGACACAGTTTGAAATGGTTGATTTGATCGGATATGTTGAATGCGCACTGCCAGTGCTGGGAGAATTCAAGAAAGTATACTGGTGACAGATCAGAACGTCAGTTTTGACAGGAACCTGCAAATTAGTGTCGTTTGCAATTAGACCATAGGATTTTATGACGTGCCTATTTGCGAACGATGCTGCACAGTTAGTGAGCACTCTCAAAAGTGTGTGTTTGTGTGCGGTGTAGGTTGTGTGCGCTTAATTCTATGTTTGTGTGCATGTATGATCAAAACCAACAAAACAACAGTCTGGTGTGATGTTCTAGTAATATGTTATGTCTAATGAGTTAAAGACCTGCTTCTGTTTTAATAGTCTACAGTGGAGTGATGGCCTAGAGGTAACGCGTCCGCCTAGGAAGCGAGAGAATCTGAGCGCGCTGGCTCGAATCACAGCTCAGCCGCCGATATTTTCTCCCCCCCCCCCTCCCCCCGCACCCCCCACTAGACCTTGAGTGGTGGACTGGACGCTAGTCATTCGGATGAGACGATAAACCGAGGTCCCGTGTGCAACATGCACTTAGTGCACATAAAAGAACCCACGACAACAAAAGGGTTGTTCCTGGCAAAATTCTGTAGAAAAATCCACTTCGACAGGAAAAACAAATAAAACTGCACGCAGGAAAAAAATACCAAAAAAGTGGGTGGCGCTGTAGTGTAGCGACGCGCTGTCCCTAGGGAGAGCAGCCCGAATTTCACACAGAGAAATCAGTTTACCCTCTGGCACCCTTGCTGTTTCAAACGTTGACAAAACGTTGAAACGAATGAGCAGACGAAACTTTTCATGGTGCAACCAGTTGGGGGAAAACCTTCAAAAACAAAAGAACTACATTTGACTATCGTACATGTTATCTGGATCGCTAGGGTTGTTATATTGTACTTTTGGCGACGAAAGTGAATGCAATTGTTTATCATGACCCACAGGAAGTAATTCTCCCACACTCCTCACCTCATCCACAACTATACTTCTGTGTGTGTGTGTGTGTGTGTGTGTGTGTGTGTGTGTGTGTGTGTGTGTGTGTGTCTGTCTGTCTGTCTGTCTGTCTGTCTGTGTCTGTCTGTCTGTCTCTCTGTCACTGTCTCTGTCTGTCTGTCTCTCTGTCTCTCTCTCTCTGTCTGTCTCTCTGTCTCTGTCTCTGTCTCTCTCTCTCTCTCTCTCTCTCTCTCTCTCGCTCTCTCCAAACGCAACTGCTCCGTCAAGCTTTCAATTTCTTCCTCAAAAATTCTTCAGCCCTCTTCTACCCTCCCCCTCCCCCTCCTTCTACCACCACCACTACCACCACCACCACCACCACTAACCACCCCCCCCCCCTCTCTACGCTTCCATCCTCCCATACTCTTCCCTACCCTCTCTCCCTTTCTCCTGTTGGCGCAAATCACTTCACGTGCTTGCTTTGGCTCCACGACAGCAGCTGTGTGTGTGTGCAAGCGACTGTGCAATTAAAGCTCTGCGCACACGGCGCGAGCGAGCGAGCGACTGACGGACGTTGTTGACGTAAAGCGGCTGGGGGTAATGCTCTGTCTGTTGTCTTTGGACCCCCTCCCTCCACCCCTACCCCCAACCCACCCCCATCCCTCCACCCCCACACTTCCTAATCAGCCCCACCCCCACCCCCAAACCCCCGACCCAGCCCCTACTCCCTTACGGAACATGGCGCGTTTTCTTCGTGTAAATGTGCCTTTAGGCCTGTACCAGTAGACAAAGAGAATGGCATGAGATGCCGTTCAGTGATTTGCATGTTCCAGACTGAAGACATAAATGTCACTGAGTCTTTGCCCCATTTTGTTGATGGTAGTCTATGTACAGGTCTTTCGTTGCCTTTACGTAGGGAATGTCAGCTGTGTATGATATGATGACAATGCGTGTTGTGGTGTGTCACCGTTAAGTTAAGACCTTCTCAACCCCCACATCCAGCCCCCACAATAGATTTGCTGAACGTGGTACTTCACATCAGGTAATGGCTTGCAAAGAATTCACGTCATGTAATGGCTTGCAAAGAGTTCACGTCAGGTAATGGCATGCGAAGAGTTCACGTCAGGTAATGGCATGCGAAGAGTTCACGTCAGGTAATGAATTCACGTCAGGTTGTGGCTTGCGAAGAGTTCACGTCAGGTAATGGCTTGCGAAGAGTTCACGTCAGGTAAAGGATTCACGTCAGGTAATGGCTTGCGAAGAGTTCACGTCAGGTACTTGCGAAGAGTTCAGGTCAGGTAATGAATTCTCATCAGGTAATGGCTTGCGAAGGATTCTCGTCAGGTAATGAATTCGCGTCAGGTAATGGCATGCGAAGGATTCACGTCAGGTACTTGCGAAGAGTTCAGGTCAGGTAATGAATTCACGTCAGGTAATTGCAAATGAAGGATTCACGTTAGGTAATGGCTTGCGAAGAGTTCACGTCAGGTAATGGCATGCGAAGGATTCACGTCAGGTTGTGGCATGCGAAGAGTTCACGTCAGGTAATGATTTCACGTCAGCTAATGGCATGCGAAGAGTTCACGTCAGGTAATGGCATGCGAAGAGTTCACGTCAGGTAATGATTTCACGTCAGGTAATGACATGCAAACAATTCAATCCAGCAAAAAAAGGGTTTGTGATAAACTTCATGAAATAATTACAAATAGTACTTTTCTACACCAAATTATAATTGGGTGTAATAATGTTGTTATTGTCTTCACTGATGAATGATGATAATTAATGATATTGTTATCATGATCATCATGACTATGACTGATAATAAAGATACAATGCATGAAAATGACCAAGACAGGTCCAGACAACTGGTTTCGACACACAACCTTGATTCCTAGTTGGCGACCTCTCACAGGGTAAAATCATCAGTGGCTGTCTTGTTTTCAGCTGATGCAGTGGTCTGGCTCCTGAATATGCTGATCCATCTCCATTAACTTTCCGAAGTGTCTGAGGTCTGCTAAACAGAGACTGCCTTCCTTTGACAAGGACTGTACGTACTGTTCAGCCATCTCGGATGTTGTTTAGGCTCCACGGTATAAAAACTCAAGCACGCGCAGTTCATTGTCCTTTGATGTGTTCCCTTTTCTTTTTTTTTTCTTTTTTTTCTTTTTTTTTTTTTAGCTTTTAGAAGGCTCTCATGGCCTGTCCACCACGTTAGGTACGTGTGTGTGTGTGTGTGTGTGTGTGTGTGTGTGTGTGTGTGTGTGTGCGTGCTTATACGAGCTTGCGCGCGTTTGTTGCCATGCAACAAGTTTGCTGAACTTCAGACATATTTCACTTCCATCGTGATTATAACAATGAAGTATCTTGAAAATCTGTTCGACCCTTTCATTCGGGTTTCCAACATATCATTCGTGACAAACAGCATTAAGCCGCTTGTGTTGTTCATGGTTGTCTAGCATCAACGGTGGTGATATCACAGGTGCTGTTTTTCTTGATTTCTTGAAAGCTTTTAATCTCGGTGGCTGTAAAATATCAACTCAGAAGTTGTCATTTTATTTGAGATACTCGACCACAGTATAGTTTTTCGAATCGCACCATACGGACAGAACAGTAAATGTGTTTGTCAATGGTGACTTCTCTTCTACACGAGCAATAAAAAGTGGAGTTCTTCAGGGGTCCGTCCTAGGACCGCTTCAATTCTGTATATTAGTTAGTGATCCTTGGTCCATAACAGAACCCAGTGTCTCGTGTAATATTTCTGCAGTCAATACTTCCCTCCATTCCAATGCTGTTAACATTGTTCCCGTTCAACATGCTCTTTAAATGGGTTCAAGAGATGTTTCTACATGAAACAAACCCGATTATGTGGTACTTCATCTCCTAAAAATGAAGAGTATGATTATCACATCAAGGAAGCGTATCAAACAAATCCCCACACGCATTTCCGATGATAACTGCATTAAACAAGTCCATGTGCACCGCATCTGAAGAGCCGTAATGAATGATGGAATCATATGGCAATCTCATATCGGCTGACAAATACTGTTGATTTTTGTCGTTGTTATTTTTATTGTTTGTTTTGTTGGGGTTTTTTTCTTTCTTTCTTTCTTTCTTTCTTTCTTTCTTTCTTTCTTTTTCTGATTTTTTTCTTTTTCTTTTGTTGTTATTGCTTAATCAGCTGAACCCTTATGTAGACAATAGTGTTTCAAAAATGTTCTTCCACGCTCACTGTCTTTCTCACATTGATTCCACATCTGTAGCCTGGAGCTGTGCTGAAGACATTACATCACGAGAAGCTAGATTCCTCCACAAGAGCGCAGCCAAAATAATTTTACCAGATCCTTTATTATCAATTTCAGAAGAAAAAAAAACTCTCAAACGCACACACATACGCACACACATACGCGCACACACACACACACACACACACACACACACACACACACACACACACACACACACACACACACACACACACACACACACATACACACACACGACCACACTTGTGTGTTTCAGGAAAATAACCGAACGTTAATGCAAAATATTATCTTTCAGAAACACGTATTAGAATTAACTGGCAAATGTTGGGAAAACAGTAATCAGTATGGAAGTGCACGTGCACGTGTGTGCTTATATGTGTGTGTATGTGTGCATGAATGCGCGCGCGCGCGCGCGTGTGTGTGTCTGTGTATGTTTGTGTCTGTCTGTGCGTGTGTGCGTGTGTGTGTGTGTGTGTGTGTGTGTGTGTGTGTGTGTGTGTGTGTGTGTGTGTGTGTGCACCCGTGCTTGCATGTGGATACGTACATGCGTGTACCCGCTGAGAGAAGTGATTAAGAAGCGGGGAAGTGTTTATGATAATCTCCCTGCAGCCTGTGATGAAGTTGAAAGAGTTTTCTTGATTAGGGTCATAGCTGCTGCTGCTGCTGCTGCTGCTGCTGCTGCTGCTGCTGGTGCTGCTGCTGCTGCTGCTGCTGGTGGCGGTGGTGCTGTGTTTGGCACACTCCGCAGTTTCCTCCTGCAATGAAAATGGCGGGGACGCATGGAATGGGTACAGCATTAGGGTTACGTGGTTTGTGAGCAATCATACTGCGTAACTCCCGTCAAGAATAATCAACTAGGGTAATGATAATCTTGTCACCTTCTGGTGCTGAGCAATATATACTTACAACAACAAAAGAACTGACAAAAAAAAGATTATGTGTTGTAAATGGTTTGTTGTTGTTTGGTATGGGGTTTTTTGTTTTTTGTTGTTTTTTTGTTGTTTTTTTTGTTTTGTTTGTTTGTTTGTTTGTTTTGTTGTTTTTTTTCATTTACTTGATTATTAGTTTAATGGAGAGACACAGAAAATTAGTATTTTGAAAAAAATGGTTTTCTTGCAAGCACACGCACATAAACGCACACAGACAAACATCGCACACACACACACACACACACACACACACACACACACACACACACACACGCACGCACGCACGCACGCACACACGCACATACATGCACACAACACATACAGGCATGCACACACACACGCGCGCGCACACACACACACACACACACACACACACACACACACACACACACACACACACACACATACACATGTACGTTTATTGATTACCCTTCTTCAGTTCGTTTATTCTTTCTCTGGCAATCCGTAATAACTTACTGTTTGAGTTTTCTCTTCACATCGTAGACATTGTTGGATGTTCTCAAAACCTATGCCAACAAACATAAAGCACAGTTCGATTCCAAGATCAACGAAATCTTAACGATGTCTTCCAAAAAGTCGTAACCTGAGATCAACTCAGCTGAACCTCTCTCTAAGTGTTAGCCAGTGGAAATGACACACCGGGGAAAACTAACGCTGGAAGCAGTTTTACAAATCCATTATCAACGGTCACACTGATAATGAACCCATGTTTGACGGGTTTGCGCAATAGCCGAGTGGTTAAAGCGTTGGACTTTCAATCTGAGGGTCCCGGGTTCGAATCACGGTAACGGCGCCTGGTGGGTAAAGGGTGGAGATTTTTACAATCTCCCAGGTCAACGTATGTACAGACCTGCTAGTGTCTGAACCCCTTTCGTATGTATACGCAAACAGAAGATCAAATACACACGTTAATTAAAGATCCTGTAATCCATGTCAGCGTTCGGTGGGTTATGGAAACAAGAACATACCCAGCATGCACAACCCCGAAAGCGGAGTATGCCTGCCTACATGGCGGGGTAAGAACGGTCATGCACGTAAAAGCCCACTCGTGTACATTCGAGTACAGAAGAAGAAGAAAGAGAACTCATGTTTAAGCACTTAAACCTCTTACCCCCCCCCCCCACCCCCACCCCCCCACCCCCCCACCCCCCCAACCTCGTTCCTCCCAGCAGTTCTTACTGTCCCTTTCGGCAACACACCTGTCTGCCCTCCTCCTCCTCCTCCTCCTCACTACCACCACTTCCTCACCCCTCCTCCCTCTCCCTTCTCGGGATCTTCAAGAAGTGAGTGACATCTGAAGGGAGGGTCTGATTCTCTGCACCAGATTCTTCCGTTCGGTTCGGTATTTGCTTGCAGAGATTGCACTGGCTCTGAGTGCTGCAGCCTTGGGGGGCAGGGGGGGGGGACTTGTGGGGGGGGACTAGCTGGCATTCGGGAACCATCCCAACGCCGACTGTCCCAAAACCCTCTTGGCCGAGAGTTGGGCCGTAACTTGGGCACGTATGAGCTTACATCACTGACTGATATTCACATTTGGGCCAACAGCAAAGAGAGAGCTGTATTGTCAATGGTTTCTCTTTTGTGAAGGACTATGACTCTCAAACTAGGAGGCAAAATTGCACTGGCTCTTAGTGCTGCAGCCTTGGGTAGCTAGCTGGCCTTTGGGAACCATCCCAACGCCGACTGTCCTAAAACCCTCTTGGCCGAGAGAGGCGGGGAGTGGGGGATGGGGGATCTAACTTGGGCAATGAGACACTCTCCACTATAATCGAATTCTAGCCCAGATTGTCAGGACAGCAGTTGCCTCCTCTGCTGTTCTGATGGTCATCATCGGACACACGGCTGATTATCAAACACTTGCTTGCAGACAGAGGTCTGACACTAGTTAACGCAACAACGAAGATTGTAGATGAGCTGGGATAGGAAAGGCAAGATTGTATGAAGTAGCTGGAGAAAGGAATATCAGTGCATGTCTGAGGAGGAGAAAATGGGGAGGTAGTGTGTGTGTCTGAAAGAGAAACGAAGGGCTCAGGGGGGAAGTGGGGGGTTGGGGGAGGGGGAGGGGGACTTGGATAGAATGAGAAGTCAACGCACACACACACACACACACACACACACACACACACACACACACACACACACACAGATATGTGGATGAGGAGACGGGGAAGGGATAGGGTGGTGGAAGGGTTGAAGTGGTTAGATAAGGAACCATCAGTACCTGTCTGATGGCAGCACGGCGGAGGGGGCGGGGGTTTGACAGAGGGATGGAAGGTAGGTATGCCTGCTGGGGAATGGAGGAGGCCTTGGAAATAAAGAGAGGGGTGGTGGTGGTGGTGGTGCTGGTGGTGGTGGTGGTGGTAGACTGTCAGGTAACGATGGTGGGTAAACGGCAATTATTTGCCCTCAGGGCTCAGCAGACTTTTAATGATGTCGTTTGACGATCTCACACTTCTGTGCTGATACGTCTGCCTATTGGACATCGGTATCGGTATCGGCATCACACACACACACACACACACACACACACACACACACACACACACACACGCACACACACACACACACACACACACACACACACACACACACACACACACACACACACACACAGATGAAAGTGCTGACGGAGCAGAATACAAGACGTGAAGGAGTCAGCTTCCACAGAAGTGACGACGGTCACTTGTGTGTGGGAGCGGGCGTTTGTTGTGAAAAAAACAAAAGCATAACGCTGGGAGAGAGAGAGAAAAAAACAAAACAACAAATCTTCTCCAAGCCCGTGAAGAGATTTGGCTGGCACTGCACCACGTAACTAGGTGTGAAGAGCCTTAGCGCATGCTGCAGTGCTCAGAGCTCGGCAGGCTATATCTCCCCATGGGCCCTGTTGAAGAAGAAGAAGAAGATGTGGCACAGTGGGAATTAATCCCCTCAGGGGTGGAGGGCCGGGATTTCTCTCATTGCGTGGTGTGGGGCGTTGAGGGTGAGAGAAATGATGGTTTCTCTGCTGCTTTCTTTTTGTCAGTAAAGAGATATCCTGTATTGTCACGTTAGCTTGGACTTTTTCTTCTTATGTCTGCACACAACGCCTGCCTCGGCAGAATGGAATAGGCGTTGGACTTCTGATCCGTTGTTCACCAGTGATCAGAGTTCGAGGCTCGCATCGGCATCGGCGCAACAGCCGAGTTATTAAAGCGTTGGACTTTCAATCTGAGGGACCCGGGGTTCGAAGCTCATTAACAGCGCCTGGTGGGTAAAGAGTAGAATTTTTTTTTCTGATCTCCCAGGTCAACATATGTGCAGACCTGCTTGTGCCTGAACCCCCATTCGTGTGTATACTGCATGCAGAAGATCAAATACGTACGTTAAAGATCCTGTAATCCATGTCAGCGTTCGGTGGGTTATAGAAACAAGAACATACCCAGCATGCACACCCCCGAAAACGGAGTATGGCTGCCTACATGTCGGGGTAAGAAACGGTCATACACGTAAAAGCCCACTCGTGTCTATAGGGGTGAACGTGGGAGTTGCAGCCCACGAACGAAGAAGAAGAAGAAGTCCTT
>NC_134880.1:17294852-17322352 GCF_041734735.1 Babylonia areolata | reverse complement strand
AAGAGAGAGATTCCAGACCTGATAGTGGTGTATATTGTTGTAGAACAATAATGTGTAAAAAGAAAAATAATAACAACGAAAACAACAACAACAATGATAATAATGTTATTAATGATATTAATAATAATAATAATAATAATAATAATAATAATAATAATAATAGATGCGCTGAGACAGCAGCTGTCAAAAATGGATTTTATTTCTTATGTTGAATTCGATTTTTTTTTTTTTTTTTTTTTTTTATCACCTGCCTTCTGTGTGTCTTTCTGTTGTTGGATTTCTTATTCAATTTCTTTTATTCAGTCGTTTGACATATTGACCACGATCTGATAACAATGGGACTGTCCAGATCAAAGACTGGAACTATCGACACGGATAGCAGGGACTGTCATGATGATAGAACGACGGACACTGTCATGGCGACAGTTACGACTATTATGACGGCAGCAAAGGACTATTACCACGTTGGATGACACTGTCAGAGACCCCATGACCATCAAGACGGATGATCTCGCATCAAATCATTCAGTGCAATCCGCTGAAGGGAAAAGTAAGTGATGACCCATACAGGCGTAGAGACAAGTGATTATTATCACAAAAAGGGAAGGATCTACAATGGCAGTTTGTAGCCATGCCATTACAATGGAGGAGGCGGTTGATGAAATGTGTACAGTAAGTTACAGCGCTGTGACTGATCTCAAGATGGTCAGTCTCATTCCTCGACTCACAACCCTGATAGCTCAGAGAGTTTCTGAAAGAGAAGGGTGTGTAGGGAGGAGGTGGGGGGGGGGGGGGGTTTCGCGTCAATCATTCTCTATTAGCCGCACATGATGTTGTCAATAGAAACAACTAATGCATGCTGACACCGGAATAAAACCACATGCACACAGTAATCAGTGGGAAAACAGAAAATGTACACACCCATTCGAGAAATATACAATAAAACAATAAAATCAATCAGTCTCTGGGAATTCCGGACAGTACAAAGTCCCCTAAACATACAAAAGCAAATGTGCAAAAAATGAAACAAAGTGAAGGCACCCGGGTCACTGTGCTCAAAACAAATGGATCGTGTAAAACTGTACAAAATGTAAAGCAATGGAGGCACGTAGCAATTTACACAAAATGAATGGATTATGTGAAACTGAACAAACCGTAAAGAAACTGAGGCACTTAGTTCTCTTTAAGCGAAACGAATGGATTACATAAAATTAGATTTTAAAAAAAAAGCAGTGAAAAAATACAGGAATGCACATATAAGTAAAAGAATTCACAAGGCGTAACCGGAAATCTCACAGAGATTTCATTACACAAAATTAATTTTCAACATTTTTAGGCTTCCGATCGGAGTTACACTATTCTATGTACCCAGCGAACTAATGTATAGTTCTCTATCATCATTTACTCATTACTGTAGCGCATCTGACAGTGCTGGAGGCACCACCGAGGCTAACAGAAAGGACGACCAAGGCACAAGCAGAGTTCCTTGTTGCTGAAGGTGGCAGCCTGTTGTTTTGTTTTGTTTTTGTTTTTTTGTTTTGTTTTTCTAAACAGATCACCTGCAGATAACATACAAATTGCATATAATAGTACACAGTACCAACCATAAAACAACAAACAATAAACAATGTTGGCAATGGGTGGTTTTCAAGACATTAACATAACGGTCATGATAGACATGCTTTGTCAGCAGATGTCCTTGCTGAATAAAATGGATGATTTTTTTTTTAATACCAATCTTAAAATGCAATACTGAAAAAAAAAAAAAAAAAGAACAGCGGGTGTGTTCCTCTGATGCTATTTTTGGTCTAGAACTCACCACGCTGATGGAGGATAGCACGTTCGTCAGAGGATCATTGACAAGAAGGTTCTGGTTGCTTAATATCATTCACAGTTTCACTCTGATTTACAATTCCACGTCCAGCGTTCACAGTTCACACTTCAAAATACTTACACTGAATCCGACCGCGCAAGAGGTGGAGGGGGGGGGGAGAGAATTTTATTTTAGAATGTCCCATCCCATGTACTGGCGATTGGAGACATGTTGGTTAAAGTAATAATTGTCACATTTGTTACCGTTCGAAAGGTAATGTGGAGAGGGTAGGGGTGGGGGTGGGGGGTGGTCAATGGTGAGTTGGAGAAAAAAAAAAAGGTGCATGGAAGGTGGAATCCAAAATGAGCGCAATCAGAAATGAGCATTTATAATAAATAGAAGTACTGTACAAATAAACAGTACCAGTACCAGTATCAGTAGCTCAAGGAGGCGTCACTGCGTTCGGACAAATCCACATACGCTACACCACATCTGCCAAGCGGCAGTACCAGTATCAGTAGCTCAAGGAGGCGTCACTGCGTTCGGACAAATCCACATACGCTACACCACATCTGCCAAGCGACAGATGCCTGACGTGACCAGCAGCGTAACCCAACTGACGCGATCAGTCAGAGAATAGATAATTAAACAAATAAAGAAGCAAATGAAACACGAGAAAAAATAACTAAAATAAATAAATAAACAAACAAATAAACAAAATTACTTCATGGACTTCTTATAAGTGCAGTGTCCTCGGTTATGATTTTGTGCGAGTGCACACGATCGCACACAATCCAAGGGACGTAATGCTCCTACTTTTACTTAATCATGTAACACAAGAGTTATCGGCCTGATAGGCACTGTGGTCATCTCATCGCTACCGATCTTCAAAGAACCCATGCAGACATTACAACACCACATTGGCGGCGAGGATGGGAGACTTGTTGATTTAACAAGAGGATAATGAATGTAAAAAGTTAACAACATCAACGCTCCCAGTGACATTGATGACACACTTTCGCGCAGGTAAGGTTCTTCAACTCACACTGAGTCAAAAACACCCCTCCCACACCCTACGTGTGCATACGCACGCAGATCAAATAACGCACGTTAAAGATCCTGTATTCCATGTCAGCGTTCGGTGAGTTATGGAAACAAGAACATACCCAGCATGCACAACCCCGGAAACGGAATATGGCTGCCTACATGGCGGGGTAAATAAACAAAACGGTCATTCATGTAAAAATGTCACATGTCTGTCTGTGTGTGTGTGTGTGTGTGTGTGTGTGTGTGTGTGTGTGTGTGCGTGCGCGCGCGCGCGCGCGCCTGAACTCTAATTGAATGACACAGGAAACGAATGATAAGCGTCCAATGGCAGACGTCAGTCGGCTCTGCCCAGGTAGGCAGCCTTTTGTGCAAATGACCCCGTGTTTGTAAAACGCTTAGAGCTTGGTCTTCGACCAAGGATAGGCCCTATATAAATATCCATATATCATCATCATCATCAAAATGGTATGCGTAACTGCTACCGCCCTGTACAGCAGCCTCATGTCCTCTAATATCACTTAAAGAAACGACGTTTGCTGATATTGTTTATATGTCCAATAGAACTGCTACTTGATCGTCTAATATCATCTATGTAAAAGGACATTTCTGGTATTGTCGCCCTTGCGTGGATAAAATCGTACCTAGGTGAACGTAGACTGAAAGTCTTAGTAAATGGCCCTCAAGTCACCTGCCACTATCCTTGGACTGTGGACTCTCGTTTTCTCCAGGCAAAGCTTTCATTGCTAGTGCCCAAACGTGCCTGCTTTTCAAGCTTCAAAGGAGAGATGCGTCGTGTCATCAGGAAAATGAAACAGTGGTCTGTTAACAAATCAGAGTGATTCATGTGATCAGGAAAAGGAAGACTTGATAACAGGTCACATGATTTATCTCAACACGAACAGTAAACACTGCTAACACGTCGGAGTGATTCATATCACCAGCAACAGGAAGCCCTGCTAACAGGTCAGAGTGATTTATATCACCAGCAACAGGAAGCACTGCTAACAGGTCAGAGTGATTTATATCACCAGCAACAGGAAGCACTGCTAACAGGTCACATGATTTATCTCAACAGCAACAGGAAGCACTGCTAACATGTCAGATGATTTATATCACCAGCAACAGGAAGCACTGCTAACATGTCAGATGATTTATATCACCAGCAACAGGAAGCACTGCTAACAGGTCACATGATTTATCTCACCAGCAACAGGAAGCACTGCTAACATGTCAGATGATTTATCTCACCAGCAACAGGAAGCACTGCTAACAGGTCACATGATTTATCTCACCAGCAACAGGAAGCACTGCTAACATGTCAGATGATTTATCTCACCAGCAACAGGAAGCACTGCTAACATGTCAGATGATTTATATCACCAGCAACAGGAAGCACTGCTAACAGGTCACATGATTTATCTCACCAGCAACAGGAAGCACTGCTAACATGTCAGATGATTTATCTCACCAGCAACAGGAAGCACTGCTAACATGTCAGATGATTTATCTCACCAGCAACAGGAAGCACTGCTAACATGTCAGATGATTTATCTCACCAGCAACAGGAAGCACTGTTAACAGGTCACATGATTTATCTCACCAGCAACAGGAAGCACTGCTAACATGTCAGATGATTTATCTCACCAGCAACAGGAAGCACTGCTAACAGGTCACATGATTTATCTCACCAGCAACAGGAAGCACTACTAACAGGTCAGAGTGATTTATATCACCAGCAACAGGAAGCACTGCTAACAGGTCAGAGTGATTTATATCACCAGCAACAGGAAGCACTGCTAACATGTCACATGATTTATCTCACCAGCAACAGGAAGCACTGCTAACAGGTCAGATGATTTATATCACCAGCAACAGTAAACACTGCTAACAGGTCACATGATTTATCTCACCAGCAACAGGAAGCACTGCTAACAGGTCAGATGATTTATCTCACCAGCAACAGGAAGCACTGCTAACAGGTCACATGATTTATCTCACCAGCAACAGGAAGCACTGCTAACAGGTCACATGATTTATCTCACCAGCAACAGGAAGCACTGCTAACAGGTCAGATGATTTATCTCACCAGCAACAGGAAGCACTGCTAACAGGTCAGATGATTTATCTCACCAGCAACAGGAAGCACTGCTAACAGGTCAGATGATTTATATCACCAGCATTAGGAAGCACTGCTAACAGGTCAGATGATTTATATCACCAGCAACAGTAAACACTGCTAACATGTCACATGATTTATCTCACCAGCAACAGGAAGCACTGTTAACAGGTCAGAGTGATTTATCTCACCAGCAACAGAAAGCACTGCTAACAGGTCACATGATTTATATCACCAGCAACAGGAAGCACTGCTAACAGGTCACATGATTTATATCACCAGCATTAGGTAACACTGCTAACATGTCACATGATTTATATCACCAGCAACAGGAAGCACTGCTAACAGGTCAGAGTGATTTATCTCACCAGCAACAGGAAGCACTGCTAACAGGTCACATGATTTATCTCACCAGCAACAGGAAGCACTGCTAACATGTCACATGATTTATATCACCAGCAACAGGAAGCACTGCTAACAGGTCAGAGTGATTTATATCACCAGCAACAGTAAACACTGCTAACAGGTCACATGATTTATCTCACCAGCAACAGGAAGCACTGCTAACAGGTCAGATGATTTATCTCACAAGAACAGTGAACACAGTTAACACTTCAGATGATTTTTCTTACCAGCAACAGGAAGCACTGTTAACAGGTCAGAGTGATTTATATCACCAGCAACAGGAAGCACTGCTAACAGGTCAGAGTGATTTATCTCACCAGCAACAGGAAGCACTGTTAACAGTTCAAATGATTTATATGTGACCAAGTGCTATGCTAGCTTCATCCTGCTTCATACAGCACTCTTAGGCTTCAGATAATGATTCACACACAAGCTGTATTAGCAGAAGACAGTTTTCGCAACTAACCCGCGAGCAGAATATGTGTGACGTCACTCCCAGTTTGAATGCAAAGCCGCTTACATCATTTTGTTCTCGCCAGACAGCCTACTCCTCGACGCTGGCGTCGTGGTATGCTATTGGCTGAGCTGGAATCTGTGTTTCTGGTCCACCATATTTAGTTAATATATCATTTGTCAGATCAGTAAACTACAAGTATTATACACTGGCAGAATCATCGCAATTCTATCTTTAAGTCCATTCCATTTGTGTTTGCCTACGTTAAACTGATTTAATGCAGTTTGTAATTTTCAGCGACGAGCTCATTAAAACTGACCCTGTTCAGGTGACTTAAATTAATATTACAAATTCATCTTAAATAGTCAACACTTTATTTTATACTCATTAGAAAGTAGGCGTTGAACTCTTTCTTTTGCAACTTATCCGACGTAAATCGGTTCAGGAATCATTTAGAAACCTGTCACTGAACATCTTGTAAGAAACAAAGTTGTTGTCAGATTTGGCCGGATTAGAGTTGATCTGTTCGCAACACACGTGACTGTCTTTGTAGTTCACTTAACCTGTATAAATTGGCACAGTGAGTGATGAAGTCATTTCATACCTGGTCAGTCATCTGACCAGACCTGCTCTCTCTCTCTCTCTCTCTCTCTCTCTCTCTCTCTCTTGCTGTGTCACGAGCAGTGTGTTTGCCGTGTGTGTTCCCACAATGGCCGACATCTCGCTACGTATCGCTGTAAGTACTAGTGTGTAGAATGTGTTGATTTGTATACTGTATTGTTCGACACAGTACTTGTGTTCATATGAGTATGTTCAGTTATTGCTTTGACATGTTAGTCACAGCTCGGCTATGATTGATCTAAATAATCACCATGTCGTCATATGCTTGGAGCAGTGTTCCATTTGATTCTTCTTAACGTCACAGTCAGTGACGTCTGGGGACACTGATAGTTTGTTCGAGAATATTCTAGTGAGTGCATATGACGCGTTCTTTCTCATTTGCTGTCACTGATGAAGGTTACAGTGTTTCACTAATTCTTAGTACTCTAAGATGTGTGTAGTATTCTGTTGTGGTGATTACAAGATAGTGTTTGATTAATATCAGTTATTGGTTAAACCCACCTGGTATGTATCAGTCTGTTAATTGTAATTTAGTTATCATGCCCTCTCCTATAGGGCTTACTCCAGTATAGTGCTACATGATAAACTGATTCATTTGAGTCACTTTGATACAGTATAAGCTTTACCTAATCTATACTGTCAGTGTACTTTCACTAAATCAGCATAGCTTCAATCACTTTAACTGCACTATTTAAATGTATTAGAAATGTCATTTGATGTCAGTGTTTGGTCTTCACACATATGCATTAACAAGTGGTAGTCTTTCCATGTAATATGTATACATGTGCTTTACTATTCACTTGTGCCGACATGTGCTAATGACGTTTGTGTCATTCCAGGCACTGTCTTCTCTTCTTAGTCTTCTCTTTTATGTCTTCTCTTAGTTCTTCTCTTCTCATTATCTTCTTTTAGGTCTTTTCTTCTTAGGTCTTCTCTTTTATGTCTTCTCTTTTTACATAACTATTGTAAATAAAACAATAGAAAAACCCATTTGTGACTGGCCTCTATAATTATGTTCCTGGCCTGTGCGCGGGAATTCTTGTTATCCTTTAATCCTTTAAATCATTTAGTTAGTTCTTTTGTACCGTCCGTACCCTTGAATAACCACTCAATTCGGCTACAAAAGTGGCGTCGCCGACAGGATTAAGATCCTTCAAAATATTCTGATGACAGGATATTGATCCATAACAAAATAGATCCAATTATTCCCTTTAAGGTTTAAATTATTTTATCAAAATTCAATCCATCCCTAAACCACAGCCCTTTACCACCAAGTGTACCTTGTTACAACTTGGTGCTGTGAGCAAGGATGTGCGAATTCTTCAATATCTCAATAAATCACAGCTCCTAGCCAAGCTTACTCTATCACATATATCACCAGGAACAGTAAACACTGCTAACAGTTCAGATGATTCATCTCACCAGGAACAGTAAACACTGCTAACAGTTCAGATGATTTATATCACCAGCAAAAGGAAGCAAGTCTTGTTCAACAAGTCAGGCTCAAAAACACAGGTGGCGAAAGATCACTGGCTGTGAACACAGAACCAGTCCGTTCACAAAGAATCCGCGGAGGCAATGGAGGTGCTGGATACAACAAGGTTTTCATCCCCAGCGGGTCCGTCCCCACTCTCGCCTCCAGTCCGCTCTAGTCATCTCCCTAGAGCTCGCGGCCTCCTGGCAGACGGACCAGTGTTTGCCCGAGGACGCATCAGAGGATGCGCGGGTTGTAGCTGCTGGGTTCCGATTCCGGGGGACTCTACTGACAGGGGGGAGCTGGCTTGCCTGAGCACCGTCACGCGTGGCTCGTCGTTGTAACGGGGAGGCAGCGTGTGACGCCGAGTGGCTCTCTGCACGGGAGCAGCGTCGCTGTCGCTTACGAGGGTGGAGCTGGTATGTGCACTGCTGGCACCGCCAGTGTCTGTGTGGAGTACCCGTGGGGATGACGCCATGACGTCTTCGTATGTTGGTGCTGAGAATAAAATATATTGGAAAACACACCCATTTCAGTCGATTTTCCCATTTGAACAACCCAGTCTAATCATTTTCATCCTCTTCTGAGGTGTGGAGGATAACAATAACTCACAACCATCAAGTGCCTTCGACATACTCCCGATAATGGATGGTAATAGATAAAGCAAATGATGCGGTACATCAAAATAAAGATCGAATCTAAGAGACGGGCACACTACACTACCAAGTGAAATAAATCTGCAGGCATGCAAGACACCCCTAGGCTGCCTGCATGACGAGATAACTCGTCATGGCAAGCATGTATGCTTCGATGCCACAATGACGAGATAACTCGTCATCGAAATATTCTGACTTTTCCCTGCTTTGCATTCAGTTCGTTGACAAAAATGCTGGTAGCTTTAGCTTGGGGAATCTTTCTGGATTCTATTCATACCTAGAAACACCATCTGCGTCATAAGGCAGTCCTTTATTTGAACGTTTTGGTTGGGTTACTGGCCGCAGTCTTTGCCTGGCTCCTCTCCTCGCTCGCTCAACAAAATGTCGGACTGACTCCGTGCTCAAGACATGCGCTCGTGGCGAACTAAATCAACCAAGATTACTTTCTTTCGCTGATGCTCAGAAAGAATTGGAGCATAAAATCGAAGGAGAAGACAGTGGTGAACATTTATAGGACGATTTGATAGAAAATAAAGGGAGCAATCAAGAGAGTGGCCAAGATACAACTATCAGTGAGTGATGCAGGCTGTTCAACTCTAGCAGACGACAGGTCACCGAATTTTTAGCAGGGCACCGTATGAGCTATTTTCTTGGCACTCATCCAACGCGGTGTGATGAAGTGACGGTGTGAGAGGGGTGAAGAGGAGGGGGGTGGAGACTGAGGGGGCGTGGCCTCACATCCATATTATCACTTGCAGAAGTCACAATGCATCTATTTCTTTTTCATTTTTTTTATATTGTGGTTGTTCTAGTATGATTTTGTGTGTGCAGATATCCATTTGTCCAGAAAATGATATTTTTGTGCAAATTACCAGACTAATGTTTGTAATGAACAAGTTGAAAATGTGACAAAAAACAAAACACTGATTTCAAAACAACAGCATGTCACTTAAAATGCATAAAATGGGAAAACATCATGTGTTTTGTATTCTTTATTCATTTCCCTTTCAGAAAATATATACTTTTATGGGTCTTTCTCCAATAACAAAGAGCACAGAATTTTTTGAAAATTTATACCCGTTTTTTGTGAAAAAACCCTGGCAAATAGATTTCACTTAAATCTTATTTTCCTGGCAGCGAAAGGGTAAGAGGTATAGATAAGTTAGTTTTGTTTTTGTTCTTTCGTGTGTTTTGCTGTTGTTGTTTTCATCTGATAACACATGACAGCAAATTGCATAGATTGAACATGGACTTTAAAACAATTCCCCAACAGATTCCAAGACTGAAGGTCGGATGCCGTGCCGCAAACTATAAGGGGCTGTGGGACATTGCATGGAAAACGAAAGCTCAATAGAGCAATGCATAAAAACGGAGTACTGAAGACTTAAGACAACATGATTTAACACATTATAACACACGGTGACATAACATATGATTTAACTCATTATAATATACGGTGACATAACATGATATAACACAACATAACACAACATGACTCAATACAACACACGATTTAACACAACATGACTAAAAAAAAACACAACATAGTGCAAGGTGACAAACCATAACGACACTCAACACAGCATACCACCCACCTGATACATCACCATAATTGTGATCTACTACAACTAACCACAACATGATCTAACACAACACGGTAACGTTACACACCGTGTCATAACACAATATATCACATGCCACAACACAACACAACACGACACGACATAACACAACACGGCACAATCCACACTTACGACAGCAAGACCAATAGTCGGGTGGGCTGTCATGATACGGTCCCACATTCAAAGAAATTGTGCCAACAATGATGTCACTGGTCAGTTTTAACCGCTTCAGAGACAACCGTGCAGGCTTGATTTTCAGCTGTAAATAAGCACACACACACACACACACACACACACACACACACACACACACACACACACCTCAGAAGTACACACACACACACACACACACACACACACACACACACACACACACACACACACACACACACACACACACACACACACACACACACACACACACACACACACACACACAACTCAAAAGTGTAGTGTTCGTTAGCTTGGTAATAATGCTTGGATTAATATTTAATTATGAGTTGAGCTGATCATTTATGGTCTTCGCGTAATCATTTTTAACTGCTCTGTACATAATGCAATTATCAAGTATTATCCTGGCCTTTTAAAAAAAAAATTTCCTTTTCGCTACACGTTTGTCCGTTCTAATATCTTTCCCACTGATAAGATATGTGTGGAGTGCCATTCAGTATTTTATTGGCTACTTTCTTGAAACATATTATGTTTATATTATTTTATTTCACATTGACACGTTATGTGAGGAGTAAGGCTTCCATTCAGGATCTGATTCTCACATCACAACCGCTGACATCACCAGCACAAACTAACATCAGTGACTGTGACATAACAAGCGCAAACTAACATCAGTGACTGTGACATAACAAGCGCAAACTAACAAGTGTCTGTCACATCACCAGCACAAACATCAGTGGTTGCGACATCACCAGGACAAAACAAACAACAGTGACTGTGACATCACCAGCACAAACTAACATCAGTGACTGTGACATAACAAGCGCAAACTAACAAGTGTTTGTGACATCACCAGCACAAACTGACATCAGTGACTGTGGCATCACCAGCACAAACATCAGTGATTGTGACATCACTAGCACAAACTAACAACACTGATTGTGACATCACCAGCGCACACTAACAATAATGATTGTGACGTCACCAGCACACACCAACAACAATTATGGTATCACCAGCACAAACTTACATCAGTGACTGTGACATCACCAGCACACACCAACAACAATAATTATGGTATCACCAGCACAAGCTAACATCAGTGACTGTGACATCACCAGCACACAAACAACAACAACAATTATGGTATCACCAGCACAAACTAACATCAGTGACTGTGACATCACCAGCACACACTAACAACAATAATTATGGTATCACCAGCACAAACTAACATCAGTGACTGTCACATCACCAGCACACACGAACAACAATAATTATGGTATCACCAGCACAAACTAACATCAGTGACTGTGACATCACCAGCACACACGAACAACAATAATTATGGTATCACCAGCACAAACTAACATCAGTGACTGTGACACCACCAGCACACACGAACAACAATAATTATGGTATCACCAGCACAAACTAACATCAGTGACTGTGACATCACCAGCACACACGAACAACAATAATTATGGTATCACCAGCACAAACTAACATCGGTGACTGTGACATCACCAGCACACACGAACAACAATAATTATGGTATCACCAGCACAAACTAACATCGGTGACTGTCACATCACCAGGACAAAACTAACAAACAGTGAATCTGACATCACCAGCACAAACAAACAATAATGATTATGACATCACCAGCACAAACAAACAACAATGATTGTGACATCACAAACACACACTAACAACAGCGATTGTGACACATCACCAGCACACATGAACCAGCAAACACAAGCAAGAAAAAAAAAAAAAAAATGCTGTGACCACAGTGTGTGGTAGATGATCTTTGTCATCACTGTGCTGTGGACGATCACTGTCATCATCAGGAACTCACCTCCTGCTCCAGTTTATAGAAAAATGTGGTGCTCTGCACGAATATGTACTGGGACCAGTTTCTGATGATTTGTCTGTTATGTATATAGTTTTTGGTGTTGGTGCTCTTTGTTGTTGTTGTTATCGTTGTTGTTGTCGTTTTCTTTTGATTACTTTCCCCTGCTATTGTTAGCGTTTGTCAATCGTTTGTTCGTCGAATGTTTTTTGGTTCTTTGTAATATTTGGGTGTTTGTTTGTTTGTTTTTCAATGTGAAAAAAGGATGTTTGTTGTTTTTCTTTTTTTTTTTTCAACGTGAATAAAAAGATACTTGTGGAGTATTTTTTCAACGTGAATAAAAGGATGTTTGTTTTTTTCAACGTGAATAAAAGGATGTTTGTTTGGTATTTTTCAACGTGAATAAAAGGATATTTGTTTTTTCAACGTGAATAAAAGGATGTTTGTTTTTTTCAACGTGAAAAAAGGATGATTGGGGTTTTTTTCAACGTGAAAACAGGATGTTTGTTTTTTTCAACGTGAATAAATAAAGGATGTTTGTTTTTTCAACGTGAAAAAATGATGTTTGTTTTTTCAACGTAAAAAAAATGGATGTTTGTTTTTTTAACGTGAATAAATAAAGGATGTTTGTTTTTTTCAACGTAAATAAATAAAGGATGTTTGTTTGAATAAATACCCCCGAAAACGGAGTATGGCTGCCTACATGGCGGGGTAAAAACGGTCATACACGTAAAAGCCCACTCGTGTGCATACGAGTGAACGCAGAAGAAGTTTGAATAAATAAGGGATGTTTGTTTTTTCAACGTGAAGAAAAGGATGTTCGTTTGTTGTTTTTTCAACGTGAATAAAAGAATGTTTGTTTGTGGGTTGTTGTTTTTTTGTTTGTTTTTTTTCAACGTGAATTAAAAAGGATGTTTGTTTGTGGGTTTGTTTTTGTTTTTTTTTTCAACGTGAATAAAAGGATGTTTGTTTTTTCAACGTGAATAAAAGGATGTTTGTTTTTTCAACGTGAATAAAAGGATGTTTGTTTTTTTCAACGTGAAAAAAGGATGACTGTTTGGGTTTTTTCCAACGTGAATAAAAGGATGTTTGTTTTTTTCAACGGGAAAACAGGATGTTTGTTTTTTTTCAACGTGAATAAATAAAGGATGTTTGTTTTTTCAACGTGAATAAAAGGATGTTTGGTTATTGTTTTTTTAACGTGAAAAAAGGATTATTTTTTTTCAACGTGAATAAAAGGATGTTTATTTGTTTTTCAACGTGAATAAAGGGATATTTGTTTTTTCAACGTGAAAAAAAGGATGTTTGGTTTTTCAACGTGAATAAATAAAGGATGTTTGTTTTTTCACCGTGAATAAAAGGATGTTTGTTTTTGCAATGCGAATGAAAGGATGTTTGTTTTTTCAACGTGAATAAAAAGATGTTTGCTGGGGGGCGCGGGGGGGGATTAAAGTGAAAAAAAAAGGATGAATGTGGGTTTGTTTGTCGTTGTTGTTGTTTTTTTTCAACGTGAAAATAAGGACCTCACCTCCACCTTGTAGCTGATGGCGATGAGGGAGCAGCCAGGCAAGCCGGAGGGGGGACAGGTGGGGGGAACACGCAGCCCCCTGTCCCTCCCCTCCAGGGTCTTCCCGGCCGGCACTTTGCCCAGGCTCACTTTGCACAGGTTCACTTCCATCGTGCACTTCTGGCCCTGGGCTCTGTACAGCACTTCCTGTGCAGGGTTGGAAGGCAAGTCAAAGAAATTAATAAAGATTGGAAAAAAAATATATTAAAAAAGGAGGCTGCATTGTGTGTGTGTGTGTGTGTGTGTGTGTGTGTGTGTGTGTGTGTGTGTGTGTGTTTGTCTGCGTGTGTGTGCGTACGTGTGTGTGTATGTGTATTGTGTGTGTGTGTGTGTTGAATGCGATGTATGTGTGATGTGTGTGTGTGTGTGTGTGTGTGTGTGTGTGTGTGTGTGTGTGTGCATACAGAATTGTCTTTTCGCCACTGGTTCGTTTTGTCATTTATTTTAATCAAGTAGTCGTAAAAATCAAAAAGAAAGAGAGAGCACTAAAGAGAGAGAAAGGGAGTAGGAGAGAGACAGAGACAGAGACACCGACACAGAGACAGAGAGCAGAAGTGATTAGTCTGATTCAGTGACAGCAGAAGGCTCTGTGACAGAATCGGCCATACAATAATACTCAAACGCATACATTATTGACGGGCGCAATAGCCGAGTGGTTAAAGCGTTGGACTGTCAATCTGAGGGTCCGTCACCTGGTGGGTAAAGGGTGGAGATTTTTACGATCTCCCAGGTCAACATATGTGCAGACCTGCTAGTGCCTGAACCCCCTTCGTGTGTATATGCAAGCAGAAGATCAAATACGGACGTTAAAGATCCTGTAATCCATGTCAGCGTTCGGTGGGTTATGGAAACAAGAACATACCCAGCATGCACCCCGCCCCCGAAAACGGAGTATGGCTGCCTACATGGCGGGGTAAAAACGGTCATACACGTAAAAGCCCACTCGTGTGCATACGAGTGAACGCAGAAGAAGAAGAAGAAGAAGCATACATTATTAATACTCTAAACAACAAAATGTCTCCAATCACCGATATGTGTGACAGGACAACAAAATTCCTGAAAATTCCTCTTCTTCTTCTTCCGTCCACATCCGTGGTCAGACGTCGAGGCCCAAGTTTTGGCATGGTGTGGTATCCCTTGGCAAAGGCACTTTTCTCCGAATATCCTCACTCCACTCGGGTGTGAATGGATACCCGACTTCGGCTGGAGGAAGGTTAAGAATAAAAAAAAAAAATCGGCGGAATGAGAGGATTGATTAAGTCCCACCTTCCTATGCCGAAGCCCTTGACATAGTGGATTTGGAACTTTGAAAATTATGGGACATTTAAACTTTTAATTTTTCTGTCACTTATCCACCCACAGATTATCAATTACATCACATCAATATCATCATCAACAACAAAATCATCACAATCATCATCATCATCATAATCATCATCATCATCAACAAAATCATCACAATCATCATCAGTCATCATCATCATCATAATCATCATCATCATCAACAACAAAATCATCATCATCACATCATCATCATCAACAACAAAATCATCACCACCATCATCATCACCATCACATCATCATCATCAACAAAATCATCATCACCATCATCATCATCATCATCATTATCATCATAATCACATCAGCAGCAGCATCACATCAGCATCACGCATAAAAAAAAATCAATCAATACCATTTTAAGGTGCAGCGACACTTTGTGCAGCTCCTGGTGTGACCCGTTCTGAACAGAAAACTCCGTTGACAGGATCTCCCCAGGAATCACACCTTTCCTCGGAAGCCGCAAGGTGGCGTGGCAGTCGCCGGAGTGGAACAACAGGTGGTACACCTGCAGGTCCCCTGACAACTCCACAGGATCCTGAACAGAGACACGGGAACAACACTATCGTCTTAACGGGATCCTGAACACGTGAACAAAGACACGCCCATACAGGATCCTGAATAGAGACACGGGAACAACACTATCATCTCACAGGATCCTGAACACGTGAACAATGACAGGCCCACACAGGATCCTGAATAGAGACACGGGAACAACACTATCATCTCACAGGATCCTGAACATAGGGAACAATGACAGGCCCACACAGGATCCTGAATAGAGACACGGGAACAACACTATCATCTTAACGGGATCCTGAACACAGGGAACAATGACACGCCCACACAGGATCCTGAACAGAGACACGGGAACAACACTATCATCTTACAGGATCCTGAACACGTGAACAATGACAGGCCCACACAGGATCCTGAACAGAGACACGGGAACAACACTATCATCTCACAGGATCCTGAACACAGGGAACAATGACAGGCTCACACAAGATCCTGAACAGAGACACGGGAACAACAACACTATCATCTTAACGGGATTCTGAACACAGGGAACAATGACACGCCCACACAGGATCCTGAACAGAGACACGTGAATACTAGCAGAACAACCGCACAGGGTCCTGAACATGGGAACAATGCCAAAACCGTCATACAAGATCCTGAACAGAACACAGGAACGAGTACACGATCATCTCACAGGATCCTGAACACAGGCACAGGAGCTGTAACACGATCATAATACAAGGCACTTAACAGGGACAAATAATCCATAAAACGATCATTGCGCAGGATCTTGAACAAAGGGGAAAAGAACACGATCATGATACAGGATTCTGAACACAAGACACAGAATCAATAACACGATCCTGAGCAGAGACAGAGGAGCTACAACACGATCATCACACAGTATCCTGAACACACGAGCCAGTAACACGAATCATTCTTACATAATCTTCAACAGACACACAGGAGCGGAGCAATAACATCATCATGTCACAGGATCATGAAAAGAGACACAGGAATAATAACACGGTCGTCACACAGGATCCTGAACTCTGGAACAACAACAACAAGGTCACCATACAGCAGTCTGAACAAAGACACAGGATCAATAACGTGATCATCACACATGATCTGGAAACCCAGGCACACGAACAAAATCAAAAACCATCAAACAGGACCCCAAACAGAGACACAGGACCATTAGCACGATCATCATAAAGGATCCTGAACTCTAGAACAGTAACACTATCATCATAACATGATCCTGAACACAGGACCAATAACACGATCATCTCACACGATCCTGAAGACAGGATCAATAACATGATCATCCCACACGATCCTGAACAAACACAGGAACAACAGCATGATCATCACACAGCATCCTGAACACTAGTGACGTACGTACCCGAGCCTGAGGGAGGGTGTTGAAGTCGAGGTCCGACTATACGGTGATGGTGTGCATGTTGACGTCCACCTTCACTACTGCTACTCCTACCACTACCACCACCACCACCACCACCATAATGTACCCGGGTGCCGTATAGTCGAATAATGGCCTAGAGGTAACGCATCCACCTAGGAAGCGAGAGAATCTGAGCGCGCTGGTTCGAATCACGGCTCAGCCGCCGATATTTTCTCCCCCTCCACTAGTCCTTGAGTGGTGGTCTGGACGCTAGTCATTTGGATGAGACGATAAACCGAAGTCCCGTGTGCAGCTTGCACTCAGCGCACGTAAAAGAACCCACGGCAACAAAAGGGTTGTTCCTGGCAAAATTATGTACAAAAATCCACTTCGATAGGAAAAACAAATAAAACTGCACGCAGGAAAAAATACGAAAAAAAAAAATGGGTGGCGCTGTTGTGTAGCGACGCGTTCTCCCTGGGGAGAGCAGCCCGAATTTCACACAGAGAAACATGTTGTGATTAAAAAAAATACAAATATATATATATATATATATATATACAAGCCAAACGTAACGTTAGTAACGTTACCTGAGCCTCAGGGAAGGGGTTGAGGTCGAGTTCCGATTCCACGGCGATGGTGAGCACGTCCACCTTCACTACTACTAATAGGAGGAGTTTGTATTATACTCCATGTTTGGTGTTAAATATACTTACCATGTCAAACTGATGCAAACTAGGCCTATTGGTTTGCTCTGCTTGGCCAAATTTCGCGCGGCTAACGGTGAAAAGACGGGCCCACCCGCTCTCAGCCAATCAAACGCCTCTAAAAACTATAAGCGCTTAATCATTCCGTGGCCATGAACAAAAATGCCCCATGAGAACCACGGCGGAGACGCGGGGACGGACGGGCGGGCATTCGAGTTTGACATGGTAAGTATATTTAACACCAAACATGGAGTATAATACAAACTCCTCCTTTTGGTGTCATATACTGTACCATGTCAAACTGATGCAGAATTTAAAGCAAATGGAGGAGGGCAACGCCTACTGGTTCATATGGGGAGCCCTTGTAACTGAGACGGCAGTGTTAGCCGCGACAAAGGAAATCCCCTTGGAACCGTCAGCCCTGGTCATACGGAAATTCCTGAGGTAGAAGTTGATGAAGGGATTCTCAGACCACCAGAAGGCTGCCTCCAAGACATGCTGCGTTGGCACTGAGTGCTGGAAAGCAGCCAAAGTAGCTATGGCCCGCACTTCGTGTGCTCTGGGATGAAGACAGCTGATATCCCTGTGTGCATGAGAGTAGGCTCTACGAATGACTTGGGAAACCTGGCGGGAAATGGTGCCTGCAGCGATGTCTTTCTTGTAATTCTCATTGAGGGAGATGAGCAGACACCTCTGAGAAGAACGCCTATGGCGAGACCTATCCCAATAATATTTGAGACACCGAACAGGACAGGTGCCTATCCTCATCTTGGGCAAGAATATCAGACAAAGGTCTGACTCTCAGAGAGGGGGAAGGAACCTCAGGGTCTTGGTTCTTAGCCAGAAACTCTGGAAGGAAACGAATAGTGATGGAACCATCTCTGTGGAAGGCCAGATCTTGTGGCATTCCACTAAGCCCATGCAGCTCACTTCTATGACTGCCTGTGGCCAGCCACAGAAGGAAAGTGGTCTTGAGGGTGAGGATGTCAAAAGGAATAGTCCCCAATGGTAGGAAGGGCTGTTTTCGAATGAAATCCAGCACCAGGAACAAGTCCCAGAGGGGCACTCTTCTGGGGTCTCTAGCTTCCTTCAGAGGGGCACCCCTAGCCACCTCTCTGAGCAGGCAATCCGCTTCCAAGGCGGAACCACCTAGCTGTTTGCAATGTGGTACAGAAGGCAGACCTGTACCCTCGCCCAGAACTAGCAGACAGGATGAACGGAGGAGCAGAGAGCCAGAAAGTTGGCCAGCTGCATGCTCGTAAGGTTCGTAGGGGTAATGCCCTGAGCTGTACACCACCGCAACCATTTCTTCCAGCGAAAGTCATACAAAGTCTCCGTTCCCTGCCTCCTTGCTCTGGTGACTATGGAGAGGAGGTCAGAGGAGGCACACCCCTGGGTCAGCACAGCCGACACAGAGGCCGACCGAGGGGTCGAGGACTTCAATGGTGATGCTGACAGTTCCGACCGCACAGCAGCCATGCGTGCTGGTGGAGCAGTTGAGGATTGGAATGCGGAGTGCCTGAGCGAGGCTGCCTCAGCAGATGAGATTTGGTTTCAAGTTCCAGGGGTGGGAACATGTCAGGGACTGAAGGTCCGGAAACCAGGTCTGGACTGGCCATTTCGGCGCAATGCGGATCAGCTGCGGGTGTTCCAATCTGTCTTTCCGTATCACCTTGGACAGAATTGGAAAGGGAGGAAACGCGGAGGCAATCAGACTGCTCCAATCTAGAGAGAGAGCATCCACTGCCCACGCTTCTGGGTCGGCAACCGAAGAGACGGAAGTGGGAAGTCTCTTGTTGAACAAGGTCCACCATCGGCCGAAACCACTGTTCCCACACCCCCTGAAGGCTGTCCTTGTCCAGGGTGCACTCTGTGCGTATGACACTCTTGGACCTGCTAAGAGCATCTGCCAAGAAGTTGGTTTTTCGTGCTCAGCGTCTCGCTGAAAGTGCAATGCCCTTGCTGTGGCACCAACGGAGGAGAGCCTCAGTCCGCATGGAGAGGTCTGCCGAGTGCGCTCCCCCCATTTGTTCACATAACATGCGACCGTCGTCTTGTCCGTGAACAAGCGGATGGTCTTGGCAGTGGCCTCCCCCATGAAGTGCAGGAGAGTCCTGCGAACTGCCTCCAGTTCCAGAACATTGATGTGGCACAGGCGCTCCTCCGGGGACCAAGTCCCTGCTGCATAGAGTGAGTCCATGTGGGCTCCCCAGCCCAGGGAGGAGGCGTCTGTGAAGAGTGCCACCTGAAGAGTAGGTGGGGCTAAGGGCACCCCCTGTGTCCGAAGGGGGGTGATTAACCACTCTGATGTCACCTCGAGGAACCACTCGCCCAGACATATCTGGGTATCCCATGGCTGAGTGCTCTGGGACTGGCGTAACCTCAGTGCCCTCTGGAGAGGGCGCTTGAGAACCCTGTCCAGGGGAATGAGAGGTGCCGTGGACTCCATCATGCCCAAGAGGGAAGAAAGTGTCCACGCTGTATCTTGGGAGGAGTGGCGCCAGTGGCTGAGGAGGCCTGCCAGACGGTCCCAGTGATCTGGCGCCAGAGAGACTATCATAGACCGCGTGTCGAATCTCATCCCTAAGAAGTCGAAGGACTAACGTGGGGACAGATCGCATATCTGCTGGTCCATGAGGAAGCCCCGTTGGGAGCAAAGGTCTAGAAGTCTGGCCGTATGACTCAGGCACAGGGCCTGCGACTGGGCCAGGATAAGCAAGTCGTCCAGGTACACACAGAGACAAATGGATTCCGAGCGGACGATGGACACCAATTCCCGCAGCACCTTGGTAGACAGGAAAGGGGCAAGGGACAGACCAAATGGGAGGGCCGGGAACTGGAACCCCTTGTCCCTCCACACGAACCTCAGGTACCGACGGGATGCCGAATGGATGAGTATATGAAAATAAGCATCTTCCAGATCGATAGAGGTAGGCCAATCACCTTGTTGGATGGTCTCCCGAATCTGTGCCTGTGTGTCCCTCTTGAATTTGATTTTGGGGAGGAATTTGTTGAGGGGGGACAAGTCCAAAACTGGTCTCCACCCTCCCGAGACCTTTGGAATCACCAACAACCAGCCGTAAAAACCGGGGCCCGGGTCCGAGAGTTGAGATATAGCCCCATGAGGAGTGGGTGCGATATCTCTTTTTCTAGGACGCTCTCCTGCTCCGTTGAGCTGGGCACCTAAGGAGGAGGAGTGGATCTTAGAGGGGGGAGGTCCTCCACCCAAGACAGCATGTACCCAGACTCTAGCACCGACATAATCCCGTCGTTGAGTCCCAGAGCACACCACTGATGTGCATGCCGGGACAAGTTTCCTACTTGGAGGGGCTGAACGACTGGTGGTGCTGAATCGGGGCCCAGTCATTGGGGGTGCTGCCTTCTGGCCTTGGGCATGGCCAGTCGGCTTGGACGGACATAAGGTGGTTTATTCCTCTGACCCTGATTCAGCACACGCTGCCTTGACAGGCGGCGTGGTATATGGAGGGGCCCTGGTGGCCGGTCTCTTCAATGGCATAGAACCCTGGAGCCCATGAGAGGTGTGGGCCAAATATGAGGCCACCTCCCTGTTTGTCCCTGCCCTGTGGCTGACAAAATGGGGCGGGAACTGGCCGAAGAGGGAGTGCTGCTGTGCTGGGATGGACCGCAGGGCAGCCCTCTCCTCCACAGGAATGTTAGAGAGGCTGAAAATGGCATCACGCCGCGCTAGCACAGTACTGAAGTGAAGGCTGGTAGCTGTGTCTGCAGCTGCCGTGAGACCAGATGCTACCCTATTGCCAAAAGCGTGTAACCTCTGGTCGGTGAAGAGGCCCGGCGGGACTGAGGAAGGAGACCCCTTGTCCTGATTAACCGGACACTGTTCCCACAGCTCATTGGCCCTGTGAAGGAACGTGTCGAAGGTGTACGCCGTGGAAACCTCGAGGGGGCAGCGGCGGGCCAATTTGTCCCACTCTGCTAACGTTTTAGCCTGGAGGAGGGATGGAAGCAGCACCCCTGACAGTGCGGGCTGGCTTATTAAGCCATACCTGCACCATTTCTGGCACTCTGAGTTGCCTTGTGGTTCTAGAGTTAGAGTCACATGGCGTAAGGAGGGTCAAGGGTAACAAAGTAGCCTGAGGGACTGATTCGGCATACGTGACCCTATTGGGGAGGGTCAGTTGGAGCTCGGCAAAGTCCGAGTTTGGTTCAGGCTGGTCCCTAGGGAGGCATGGGCTCAATCTGTCCCCCCTGGGATGTGGGCGAAGAGTGTTCATCTGCTTGTTCGTCCTCATCCGAAGACAGGGGCTCCCACTCTTGTTCGCAGTCCATCCCCTGCTGGGTGCCATCCCAAGTGGATGTACCCACTGGGGCGTCCTGTGAGCTGTGGTCAGCCCAGCGGGATGAGCTGGGACGATCCCGAGCCGGGACCATGGCCGCCACTGTTATGTCCTTGACACCTGAAGCGGGTGGGGAGTGTGTGGACCGTAGGTCCAACCATGCTTGGGATGGTGGGTGCCACACCTTTTCAGAGAGGGCGCCCCTGGATGCAAGAGTGACCCACGAGTGCTGTGTGGGGACAAACACCCACTCATCTCACTGTAGGACCGAGGGCTGGGCAGGTGGGGACTGCCGGCTTCGCCGGGCCGAGTAGGGCCCTTGAGCAGCCGTCGGTCCTGACAAGGAGGCCGTTGTGACCGTGGAGGTCACCTGTGGGTTGACAGAGGCCCGATTTGTGGACAGAGTGGCAATACTGGTCGAGGAGCTCGACCTGACCGACAAGAAGTCGATCCCACTTGTCGGGGCTGTGTGTGTCACCCTGTGAGATGTGCTGGGTTGGGTCCGGTGGGGAGCGGACAAGGGGCTGGCCCTTGGTGCTCCCGGCAACCCAGTGTGCACCCTAGGTGCACCCCAGTACGGGTAGAATGGGGGTAACCACCCGTGGGCACCAGCCATACTGTGACCCGAACCCCAAGGGTCACTGGTGCGTTGACCTCCATGAAGGGAACAACCTGGCCAAGTCGGAGGGAGGTCAGGTCCGACTTGGGTGTCAGTCCCGCCCGAAGACGAGCGGGCTGACTGCCCGGAACCGCCTGACACGCACGGGCCTCCCCCAGCAGGGGAGACCGGCCGGATAGCGGGAAGACCTGCAGAGCAGGTTGCCACGCGCCCCGAATCCCCTCCCGTGGGGAGACTGGGGTGGCTTGGTCTGGGGTGGGCAAAGTAGAGATCCCCCCCCGGAACCAAATTTTTCTCCCCCCCCAAAAGGAGGTGGGGGAGGGGGGTCGACAGAGAAGGGAGGAGGGGGAACAACAATGGGGCACGTGAGGGCCGTCTCCGAGTGGGGACCCGGGTAATGGCCGGGCGCGGCCTCCCCTTGGGAGTCCGCGCCTAGCTGCGAGTCCCCACAGCACGGAGATGACTTGCCATTCACCCTTCTCCCTGCCTCGCGCTGGGACACCTCGGGAGGCGACGCTCGTACCTCTTTCCCCCCGGTCCCCTTCATGACCGTTTTACTGGTACGAACGTCGCCTCCGCGATCAGCGTCTAACGACGCATCGCCGCGGTCCGTATCGGGAGGAATCATGAGCTCCGGGCCTGGGAGAGTCTCTTACCGAGTCTCAATCCCAGCATCATGATTCCCTGCCTTCGTGGTATGGCACACGAGGCATGGAACCCGCGCTTAGGCACCCAGCGAAAATCCGACCCCCAACAGAGAAAGGAAAGACAGGATCGACTTAGAGGCAGAAAAAATCAAACGAATCGAGGGTGCCGAGTCGAATCGAGTACACAGAATGTAAGAATACAATAAACACAATCCGCATGCAACAAAATAAGGCCAAAAGGATACGCTGAATAGCCGAAAAAAGCGTAAGACGAGACAGAGCGTAAACCTGACAAGATGGCGTGGAGAGCCTTGGCCAAAGGAATGATTAAGCGCTTATAGTTTTTAGAGGCGTTTGATTGGCTGAGAGCGGGTGGGCCCGTCTTTTCACCGTTAGCCGCGCGAAATTTGGCCAAGCAGAGCAAACCAATAGGCCTAGTTTGCATCAGTTTGACATGGTACAGTATATGACACCAAAACTACTACTACCACCACCACCAACACCATAATATACTCGGGCGCCGTGTCGCCAGACGTAACCTAACGTACGTACCCGAGCCTCAGGGAAGGTGTTGAGGATGACGACAACGACGACTACTACTACCACCACCATTATGTACCCCGGGTGTCATGTAAGCCAGAAAGTAACGTAACCGTACCCGAGCCTCAGGAAAGGTGTTGAGGTCGAGGTCTGATTCCACAGTGATGGTGTGCATGTTGAACTGAGTCCACCTTCACTACTACCACTACTACTACTACTACAACCTCTGCTAATTAATGGAGTCTCCTGTCGGGTGACGGACGAGTAAGCAGGCAGGCTTATCTGTCGGTGTGTGTCCTCATATGGGAGAAGAGGCCGATTCTGGATGCGGTTACTTTTTTTTTTAGTGAAGAGGAGTTGTGAAGTTCTTTCCCCACTCTCTCGCCTACCGACGCTCACAGTCCCACAGGTGCAGATACTGCCAAGTGTAGGACGGCCTCGGCAGGTGCTGGTTTTTTCTTCGGAGTTCCGTCTCCTAGGAGGACTTCCAGCCAAGGATAAGAGCTCACAACCGCTATTACTACGATCACAACCACCACTACAGCCACCAGGATGTACCCAGGGTGTAACCCGTTACGTACCCGAGCCTCCGGGAGCGTGTTGAGGTCCAGCTCCGACTCCACCGTGATGGTGCGCATGTTGAAGTCCACCTTCCAGGCCCGCTCCACCACGGCCTTCAGCAGGTAGCGAACGAAGCCGTGCACCCCGCTGAAGCTGCTGGGGCAGGTGGGGGGCACGAGGAACTCGAAGTCGTACAGGTGGCTACCCCGTTCCAGTCTCACGCGGCTGCCGGGTTTACGAGGGGCTCCATCTGTTCGTTTGTTGCACCGTTGTGAAATTAATATAAATTTAAAAATAAATAAATAAATAAAATATAAAATAAAAAAAGACTTGTGAGAAAACACTAGCGATCGAGCGCACGCGTATACACGCACACATACACACATACAAACACGCACACATGCAAGCGCTGCGCACTTGCGTACACACGCATGCATGCACGCGCGCACACACACGCGCACACGCATGCACGTGCGCGCACGCGCACACATGTGCAAACACAAACATAGAGAGAGAGATGTGTGTGTGTGTGTGTGTGTGTGTGTGTGTGTGTGTGTGTGTGTGTGTGTGTTCGACTTACATTAATGTACGTAAGCTGAGACGAAAGCGTAAGAGAGAGAGAGGGAGAGGAAGACAAGGCAAGACAAAATCTTTATTATCGAGGGTAACAGATAAGCAAGTAACATGCTTTTTTTTATATCCAGCCCTCCCCCTAAAGGAAGACAGACAGACAAACAGAGACAGACAAACAGAGACAGACAGAGACAGAGACAGACAGACAGAGACAAACAGAGACCTGGCGGGGGTGGAGGAAAGAGGGTGACCACACGGTTGAAGTAGACCTCATTCGCCTGTTCGCTTTCCGCAGCGGGCTGTACTTCCGCCATGGGGTAGGCGTTTTGGACCGGTGACCCCGCCCACTGCACGTGACTCCGCCCCGTGAAGATGATCCGGATTTCTACACACACACACACACACACATAAAATCCCGCTGCGGTTTTGATCGCTGTGGATATTTATACGAATAGCGGCCATCTTCGCTAAGAGACCAAGTTCTAAGCTCCCATCCGGATTTCTGCAGAAACCCGCTGTTTTTGATCGATATGGATGTTTATCAGAAAAGCCACCATTATCGGTCAGAGACCAAGCTCTAAGCTTTGATCCCGAATTTCTGGAAAAAAAACAACAAACAAACAAACAAAAAACCCGCAATTTTGATCGATATGGATATTTCTACGTATAGCACCCACTTCCGGTCAGAGACCAAGCTTTGAGCTCTGATCCGGATTTGTGCTAAACACACACACACACACACAAAATTAATTTAAAAAATTCTTTAAAAAAAAACAACGCTGTTTAGAACGATATGGATATTTCTACGTACAGCGCCCATTCTCAGTCAAAGACCAAGCTTTGAATGCTTTACAACAAACACGGGGTCATTTTCTGCTCAACAGGCTGCCTTCCTGATATAGACGACCGAGAGCTGCCTTTTTTTTTTTTTTTTTTTTTTTTTTAAATACTTAGCATCTATCCTTGGTCGGAAATCAAGCTCTAAGCGCTTTACGAACACGGAGTCTGGGAGGTGTTGTTTGTCAGAACGTGCAGACTACTGAAAGCTGCATTCAGGCGCTCATCATTCGTGTCCTGTGTAGTCAGGATTCAGTCACACACACACACACACACACACACACACACACACACACACACACACAGAGTCGAAGCCGCTAATAACGAAGTCGGATGGAACGAATGCCGGATATAACGAAGCAAAAAGGCTGGTCCCGGCAACAATCCTTCTTTACATGACGTATGTAACGAAGTCGGATGTAACGAAATGCCGCTTATAACAAAATGGTTTGGGGGTCCCCAGCGAGCGATCACGCTGGTTATAACGAAGCCGCCGCATATAGCGAATATTATAGTCGGCCCCGTGAAGAGTTCAAACCAGATATAGCGAAGTGGCTACTTTTTTGTTTCTCGGAAATGGTTGGTTAGTTCGCTGCGATGTTTTTTGCTTCATACCGTCGCTGGCGATTCTAGGGAGATGAGTGTCGGTATAGGCACATAAAATGTACAGTTTTCTATGCGTAGCTCTGAATAGAAATCACGCGTTTATAGCATATGTATTTGACTTGCTGCACAACTCTGAGCTTGTTTCATTTTCTTACACAGCTTCACATACACGCAGGTATTTTTACTGTATGTCTGTTGAATAGTAAACGTCACCTCTGTAATTCGTAAGCAATACAATCGTATCCTATATAAACGTCCTGTAAAACGAGTGCCCGTCATTGTCGGAACAGAGTGGTTGACTCACGTGGGGTCCAACTTTCAACGACGGCAGAGGCAGTAGAGATGCTAGAGGGACGAGGGTGGCTTGAAGGGGAAGGAGGGTGTCAGGCTTTAGATTTCACAGGCTATCTTATCATGGCGTCTGCAAGTCGCAAAGGTCTTTTTTTTTCTTTCTTTTTTTTATAGTTCAACTGTGGCAACAATCAACCTTACCTGTTCTGTCACAGAGTGTGACATCTGAGGGTTTGTTTTGTGGGTTTTTTTCGTCCAGAAGAGCCCAAGTTACATCCCCACTCTCTCGGCCAAGAGGGTTTTAGGCCAGTCGGCGTTGGGATGGTTCCCAAAGGTCAGCTAGCCCCCAAGGCTGCAGCACTAAGACTGAGCCAGTCTTGCCTTCTTGTTTGAGAGGCATAGTCATATACATACATACATACACACATACATACATACATACATACATACATACATACATACATACATACATACACACATGTATGTCAGCTATTGCCTAACCGCTCTGCCTACATTCGTAAACTCTCAAAAGTTTATTTCAGTGTTCATACTGCATAACTGTCACAAATACTGCAATATGAACGTTTAGATAGTGGTCAGCAGTGGTCAGTAATGCTCGGTTAGCGATGAATTTATGATAAAAAATATATATTTTCAGAAATTACAAAGACATCATAGTAATGTACAGTCGTGACAAAATAACGCAATCTGAACAATATGGCCAGTATATATAACAT
>NC_134880.1:17242352-17289852 GCF_041734735.1 Babylonia areolata | reverse complement strand
GTGTGTCTGTCTGTCTGTCTGTCTGTGTGTGTCTGTGTGTGTGTAGGTTTCACAAATTGAAATAAACATCAATAGGATTGTGGTTGTCCCTCATAGGCCAGGAAATTAAGATTAAAATTTGCGTTTGGTCAAAATGTCTGCAACAAAACCGTTCTTTTTACGATAATAGAATAGATCATACTGATCACACTGATATAAACTTGACCACCAACTATGTTGCATAATAGATGATTGTCTATTTGTTTCCTTTGTTCTTTGTTGTGTCTATTAATCCTTCAGGATTTTATGACAATAAATGATGTCGAGTCGAGTCGAGTCACTCACACACACACACACACACACACACACACACACACACACACACACACACAAACAGCTGAACTGGTGCATTGTCTTTTGAATTTAATTCATAGATACACAATAACAATGAGTCAAGTCATTCACCATGAATTCCACTGTGTTACATGCCAACATGATATGCCGCTGCCAGGAAAGAGCAACTTGACCTTAAAGGCGAAATGCCAATAGGTTGTTAAACTCACCACTACTACAAAAGGGAGAAACTGGGAAGCTTGAAATAGAAAAACAAAATGAGAGATCAATCTGAAAATCCCCTAGATAATATGAGAAATATGTTCCTGCAGACGGGTGACGGAGATGTGTTGAGATAACTGGGCAACAAGGTATCGGGATAGTGAGACACTGGGGCGTTGAGATAAGGGGACAGTTAGACCTGGGGCGTTGAGATAAGGGGACAATTAGACAATGGGGCATTGAGTTAAGGGGACAGTGAGACACTGGGGCGTTGAGATAAGGGGACAATTAGACAATGGGGTGTTGAGATAAGGGGACAGTTAGACAATTGGGTGTTGAGATAAGGGGACATTGAGACACCGGGCTATTGAGATAAGGGCACAGTTAGACAATTGGGTGTTTGAGATAATGGGACAGTGAGACACTGGGGTGTTGAGATAAGGGGACAGTGAGACACTGGGGCATTGAGATAAGGGGACAGTGAGACAATGGGGCATTGAGATAAGGGGACAGTGAAACAATAGGGCGTTGAGATAAGGGGACAGTGAGACACTGGGGTGTTGAGATAAGGGGACAGTGAGACACTGGGGTGTTGAGATAAGGGGACAGTGAGACACTGGGGTGTTGAGATAAGGGGACAGTGAGACACTGGGGTGTTGAGATAAGGGAACAGTGAGACACTGGGGCATTGAGATAAGGGGACAGTTAGACTATGGGGCGTTGAGATAAGGGGACAGTGAGTCACTGGGGCATTGAGATAAGGGGACAGTTAGACTATGGGGCGTTGAGATAAGGGGACAGTGAGACACTGGGGTGTTGAGATAAGGGGACAGTTAGACTATGGGGCGTTGTGATAAGGGGACAGTGAGACACTGGGGCGTTGAGATAAGGGGACAGTGAGACACTAGGGCATTGAGATAAGGGGATAGTGAGACACTGGGGCGTTGAGATAAGGGGACAGTGAAACAATAGGGCGTTGAGATAAGGGGACAGTGAGACACTGGGGTGTTGAGATAAGGGGACAGTGAGACACTGGGGCATTGAGATAAGGGGACAGTGAGACACTAGGGCGTTGAGATAAGGGGACAGTTAGACAATGGGGCGTTGAGATAAGGGGACAGTTAGACACTAGGGTGTTGAGATAAGGGGACATTGAGACACTGGGGTGTTGAGATAAGGGGACAGTTAGACAATGGGGCATTGAGATAAGGGGACAGTGAGACACTATGGCATTGAGATAAGGGGACAGTTAGACAATGGGGTGTTGATATAAGGGGACAGTTAGACAATGGGGCGTTGAGATAAGGGGACAGTTAGACAATGGGGCGTTGAGATAAGGGGACAGTTAGACACTAGGGTGTTGAGATAAGGGGACAGTGAGACACTGGGGTGTTGAGATAAGGGGACAGTTAGACAATGGAGTGTTGATATAAGGGGACATTGAGACACCGGGCTTTTCAGATAAGGGGACATTGAGACACTGGGGTGTTGAGATAAGGTGGCAGAGAGATACGGGGATGGTGAGATAAGGTGGCAGAGAGATATGGGGGTGTTGAGATAAGGGGACAGTGAGACACTGGGGTGTTGAAATAAGGTGGCATAGAGATACGGGGGTGTTGAAATAAGGTGGCATAGAGATACGGGGGTGTTGAAATAAGGTGGCAGAGAGCTACGGGGGTGGTGAGATAACGAAGCAGTGATATAGCAGGGTGCTGACCTGACACAAAACAACAAAACAAGTGCATGTATTTACGCCAGAGCAAGACACGCAGCCACAATATACATGTCCATACTTCATTTTCTTACTGTAATTATGTATACATGATATAACCACGCAGCCATGATAAACACAGACCCACAAGCCTCAAATGCAAGAAAATACAGCTGCAATATGCTTATTAAGTATAAAAACAGATTCAGGTACACAGGGCTCATAAAAATCATGACCAAAGCAAACGAAAGCCAGCAAGACTACAACAGTAGCTGATCATTGCAGATATGGCTGGCTAATCATAACCACAGAAAATGATACGAATGTCGGAGAAGACTGCATGAATGTTTTGTCCAATGTTGATTTCTCTTATGAACACAATCATGTCGATGAAGAAAACAGACAGACTGGAGACAAAGCAGGAAATGGTTACTGGCATTATTCTGGATCTCGGTTTTGTGTCCTCAATAAGCAGTTTACTTATAAACCACAGTTCAGTTCAGTTATTCAATGAGGCGTCACTGCCTTTAGACAAATCCATATACGCAACTCGATATCTGCAAAGCAGATGCCTAACCAGCAGATGCCTAGAGGAGCAACGTAACCCAACATGCTCGGTCAGGCTTTGGGAGAAAATAAAATAGAATAAAGTGTGATAAGTTTCAGTTTCAGTTTCAGTAGCTCAAGGAGGCGTCACTGCGTTCAGACAAAACCATATACGCTACACCACATCTGCCAAGCAGATGCCTGACCAGCAGCGTAACCCAATGCACTTAGTCAGGCCTTGAGAAAAAAAAGGTGAATAAATAATAGATAAGCGTACATAAATAAGTAAATAAATAAATAAATAAATAAATAATTATAATATAAAAAGGTAGTAGTGGTAATAATAATAATAATAATTATTATTATTATTATTATTATTAAATAAATAAATAAGGCAACAATGATGATAAATAAGCAAATAAATGTAAAACATGAAGACACATTCACACATACACCCGCACATGCATAACAGATATGCACTAAACATGCAGTTTCACAGATATGAAAGCACAGTCAAATACACATAAACGTACATGAGCCCCAACACACACACACACACACACACACACACACACACACACACACATTACCCCGCACCTCCTCTACCCCCCTTCTCCACACACTCATTTCTAGGCTTCGTATCGCATCTTCCACAGCACACACACACACACACACACACACACACACACACACAGATGAACACTTACTTGTACAAGCACATACACATACGCCCATATCCCCCACCCCCAACCCGACACACATATATACAAAGATATATATATATATATATATATATACACACACCCGCACGTTCCAATATCCTGTTGCTCCCACAGTGTAGGCATGCATACACTCACATACCTCATCTTCTACCCCCCTTCCCCTCACACACACACACACACACACACACACACACACACACACACACACACACACACACACACACACACACACACAAAGTGTGATAAACAAATGATAATTAAAAAGTAGGTAGATAAATGAATTTGAAAAAAGAAAACATATACAAACCAAACTAGAATTTAAAAAAAGAGATAGAATGAAAGAAAAGAAGAAAATAAAACAATGGTAATAAGAGTAAATAAAAGAATTAGTCAATGAATAGTCTATGTCTATAGGCAGCAGCTTCTACGTTTATTTGTGAGCACGAATTTACGTATATGATTATGAACGTTTTTACCCAACTGTTAAGGCAGCCATGCTCTGTTTTGGGGGGTAGAAGTTCAATTAGTTGTGAGCACGAATTTACGTATATGATTATGAACGTTTTTACCCAGCCGTTAAGGCAGCCATGCTCTGTTTTGGGGGGAAGAAGTTCAAGCAGTAAGTCCACACGCTTGCCAGTCACAATGACCTACAAAGACTTCTGTAGGTTTGACTTTCAGATATTTTCACAAATTCATCAAAGTGGTCTGTGAATATATGAATTAGACAGGATGACCACAGCAACATATGTGTATGCATCATGAGACTGAGACAGAGCAGGGATGGGGATGGGGCGTGGGGCGGGGGCAGATTCAGTGCCACACTGATATCAACAAACACCATGCAACAAATTACAGAGGGAAAAAGTAGGTAGTGCATGTATATTTTTCTTTGCACAGCGTCAGAGGCCATCACAAGATACACAAAACCACCAGTACTTACAAAGAAATCATTTCACACTACGATGAAGCTTATTTCTCCGTGCCCTTCAAATGTTGACACCAGAATGTGATACGTTCACACTGATCTTCCCATCATCAGATTTCACTTCACGGCAACGACTGTATCTTGCCTCCAATGCTGACTTCTTTGCGAAGGAAAAGTGTCAATCTGCAGCACATCTTCTTCATCCAAATAGAAACACCAAGGATATCCGAGAAATTTGGACACCTCGTCTTGGATCTCCTCTTCTGTCATCCTGCTCAGTGTCCCAACTTCGGGGAAGATGATGTGTTTCCGGCGGAATTGAAAATGATTCCATTTCCTCTCAGGCAGACTCGCAAGGACGATGACTGTATTTGCACTGATCTTACCATAGAAAGAGAGTTGTGTGAGATTTGGGGACGCCGTAACTAGTTCAAGAAGTGTCCGCCACAAGTCCTCTGCAACTCGAATAGGATACATATAATCATAATACGCCAAAAATTTCAGATGTTGTGAAAAGCATGACACCACAAGTAAGTTATTACTATTGTGAAAACTATGCAGCCACACTTTTGTGACTGGCACAAATTTAGGAACAGCACCTGGAATGGTGGAAATCTTGAAATCGCCCACAACGAAGAGATGCACTTCCAAAGCAGGAGAAGAAACTAACAGCCGTGACCAGCAGTCACTGTCGACCTTTTCAGGAAAGAAACCTCCCTGAATCACCATCTCTTTCAGATGAACACGAGATGGACGTGAAAGAGCCTGCAGGAAATTGTCATTCACATAAATTGATGGAACTGTGAGTGTATGGAGGTTGACGAATCTGGAAACAACTTTAGTGAAAGCTGAACATTCACTGACCCGCGGGGATGGAGAGGGCCCCATCATTGAAGGGATCCAGCTAAGTTCTAAATGCTTCAGACTGTCCCTGAAAGATGATTTCTCCAGAATCCCTAAGACGTTGTGCAGCCTTCTGTCATCTCGCCATCTCCACCCGCGAATCAGCAGTGTCTCCAGTTTGTCAGCGTTTTTCAATGTTAAACAGTTTCTTAAAAACTGTTTTAAACATGAAGGCCATTGGTCATTTCGGGACAAAAAATTAGACAGGAAAACATCTGAATGACAGTTGATCTCCAATGCTTTTAATTTCCAGTTTTCCGAGGCACAATTAAGGATCTGTAGTGATTGGTAATCGATTTTCAATGAATTGATGATTTTCACATCTACCTGCAAGTATTGAACTTGGTCAGCATGGTATGATAACAATGAGCGTTCCACATTATCAAGTTTCAATGCTCCTGTGCCTTTGATAAAACTGTGGTCTAGAACTAGGACAATTGATCTCCATAAACAGCTCTCTGTCAAACAAATATCACGCAGCGTCCTGCAGGTGCTGGCAACAGCGTGCCTGTCTCTAGCATCAAGACAGAACAAAATTTTGCTCCATGTAATGCGAGGCAATGTACTGAAGTCCGGACGGTGTCTGTTGAAGTATGCTGCAAGGCGACCTACAATAGGTAGCCGGGTTTTCATTCTGAAGGCAGGCCTTGCAAAACACTTGAACCTTCACCTGTAACACAGTGAAACGAGACTTTTTTTTATTATAATTATTATTTATTTATTTATTTATTTATTTATGTAAGCTTATCTATTATTTATTCACCTTTTTTTTCCAAGGCCTGACGAAGCGCGTTGGGTTACGCTGCTGGTCAGGCATCTGCTTGGCAGATGTGGTGTAGCGTATATGGATTTGTCCGAACGCAGTGACGCCTCCTTGAGCTACTGAAACTGAAACGAGACTGGTTGATGGAGTTTGGGTTCTTTTGGTATATCCACTCTGAACACACTATGCAGGCCTAATTATGACAAGTAATGAAGTTGATGTACATTGTGACTTAGGTCAAATATTATACAGCCCTAAGTCATACCTGGAAAGGTAATGGAATTAAGTTTTAATAATATGAAAATGTTTGGTATTAATTTGATTTTGATGTTATATGGTCAATGGCAGCATGAATGAAATAGAGTTTAAATTTGTTAGGAAATGAGGATTTTTTTGTGTGTGTCTGCTCACGTGTGTGTGTGTGTGTGTGTGTGTGTGTGTGTGTGTGTGTGTGTTTGATCACGTGTGGTGTCAGCGTGATGTTCTTTTACCTCCACCACTCCTTTTTTTTCAGCCCTCCCAGATGCTACCTTGCCTTTTATACTGTGATATATTGGGAAAATGATGTGCATTTCTTTTTTTCCCTTTAAGAAAAGAAAAAAAAAAAAAACTAAATAAAACATAGTTTGACAAACAGAATATATTCTTCTAAATTTTCTTCTTCTTCGTGTTTTTCTTAGGCCAATTACTCTGGTGATAATAAATTTAATCTCATGTTAATATTGATATTAGCATTATTTTACTATATTATGTACTGTTTGTTTATTTGTTTTATTTCATTATTTCATTACTTACTGTTTATGAATGTTATTTGAGACAAGTCATAATATGTTTCATCAGCCGTCATGATGAAATTGAAGTGCAACGTTGTGAGCACAGTATAAGCTTTAAGCTTGTTGATGCTCTTTTGTCATTCATTGCATTGTAATCATGTGTATTGTTGAAAAATTAAAAGATTATTTAAACCAACAGAAGATAAACCTATGATTTTTGTTTGTAAGGAAACAATGATGATTGGCAGACATACATACCAACGAAAATACTGTGAAACAGAGAATTGTAGCAACAGCAGTAGACAGAAAATGGTATGACACTATACATAGTTATTGGTGTATTGGATTGTCAGAACATCTTCGTTTTTATGACAGCATGTTTTCGACTACAATAAAACTGAATACACGAATACAATATTGCAGCTAGCTTTGCTAAACAATGTACAAAATACATGTACACAGCAAAGTGCATCCCCAAAGAAAGGCTAAGAAGAACATGTAGGTCATGCACAAAAGCCATTCTTCATCCCTTAACCATGTACACTTTACATGTCAGTCACTTTTTGTCAGAGTGGGGTAGGGAGACTAGCCTTTATCCAACCATTATCCAACCATGATACGCATTTCTAGTTTTGACTTATTTATGTTGTGTTGATCGCCCATGAATGCATGCCACAGAACTGGATGTTATGTATTATTTTGTGTTGGACTGGAATTTTACCGCAGAAAAAAGCCCCTGTTCTGGAGTATTCAGCGTTGGAGTAGACATACGCTACAGACATAACTTTCTGGGCTTTTTTTTTTAGAGTTGGGTTAAACTCTGTAGCGTAGGTTGCAACTGACTGAGGTGGAGATGGGGTAAGGGGTCTGAGTGTGGACACAAAGAACAACTCCTTTCACAATACGAGTACTGCGGTGCTGACTGTGGTGCATGGGGAAAGAAAGGAGAGGTTATGGTGGTCTGGGGGTCGTTGGTGTTGGGAACAAATAATGGACGTCCCTTTTTATTCTGTTTGGAGTGTCATTACTGAACACGGGTCCTTCTGATCTTTATCATGTATAGGCCTGAGTCCTTCAGTTAATGTGTTACCTTGTGGTGTTTCAGTTGATACCGGTTTTTTTTTAAGATATTTGTTTACATCTTGTTTGTGATGAAAATCAGGTGATGTGAATTTCCCGAGGTATGGAGGAAGAGAGAGAGAGGGGAGAGAGAAGTTATCTTTTAAACAGTGGCCACCTCCGTACAAAGTATTTCCAGGCTTTAAGAAAAGAGAGTAGAAGAGGGGGTTGTCACTGGAAAGCAATGATAAAAGCACTGATGACAAGGACTATTGATAAAACCACCACCAGCTTCTAAAATAGTTGTTAACATAAAGCAAAAATAAGAAGACTGATGAAAACTATTCAGAAAACCATCAGCTTCTAACACATAGAACGGAAGGAGGGAAGACCAAAATAATCCAACAAACTCAATGAAGCAATTGTTCAAATTATATCAAACCAATAATAAGTCATTCGCAAAAAAAGACTGACGCTCACCTCAAGTCTGACCAGCACTGACTGACGAACACTGCACTGTAGTGAAACTGACGCCGGGCTCTGCTGTCCGGGCTCTGCTGTCTCGAATGTTTCACGTGACTGATGCTGTGCTTCAATGGTGACAGTGAGGCCAAGGTGTGTGTAGTGGACTGGAAACACTGAAGCTGACCACTAGGAGGTACACACCTCTGACCTGGTTCGCCTGACTGACCACTGAAACACCAACACACAGCGTGAACATGGTTAGGTTTGAAGAGTGGGGCACAGAGGTGGGCAGGTGGTCGTGGTGGGCAATGTGTCTGGTATGCTGGAACACTATCTCAATCTCCCTCTACCTTTCCCCCTCTCGAATCACGTCGTTATCAAGTTATACCTTAGCTGAAGGAGGAGTCAATACGTTCAGGCGAATCAAGAAGGCGTCACTGCGTTCGGTGCTTGGTCAGGCTGCGACAGAAAGAAGAAAAAAAAAATTTTAATATAAAAATAGATAAATATACTGATAGATATATAAACACATAAGTAGTTCATTAGTCAGTTTGATATAGATTCACTAGTCATTTCTATAAAACTATGACAAGTCAATCAAAACATATAAAATAAGACCTGTTTTCATAGAAACTCTTTCGATTCCAGCCTGCCAACCTTTGTAGTTCAACAGGATTTTCACAAATCACTGACATTAAGTGATTAGCGTTAACTCCGGCCAACACTGACTGATGAAGCAACCTCACTACAGAGACTGTTTCCAGGCCTAAAGAAAAGTGAGAGGGGCTTGTCGCTGTAAGGCAATAAAGAAAGCACTGATGTCAACGACTATTAATAAAACCACCAGCTTGTAAGTGGTTTGTCACTATAAAGCAATAATAAAAACACTGATGACAACTACTTTTGATAAAACCATTAGCTTCTAAAAGGGTTGTCACTATAAAGCAATAATAAAAGTACAGATGACAACAACTGTTAGTTTTTAGTTCAGTTCAGTTCAGTTCTATAACTCAAGGAGGTATCGCTGCATTCGGACAAATCCATATACACTACACCACCTCTGCCAAGCAGATGCCTGACCAGCAGCATAACCCAACGTGCTTAGTCAGGCCTTGAAAAAATAAAATAAAATGAATAAATAGAGAAAAAAAGTAAGCCAATAGATAATGAAATAAAATAAAATGCAAGGAAAATAAATGAATAGATACGAACAAAAGAAGACAATAATGATAATAAATAAAGAAATAAGCCAATAAATGTAAATAAATACACACACACACACACACACACACACACACACACACACACACACACATGTACAACAGATATGCACAAAACATGCAGTTTTGGAGGTATGAAAGCAAAAACAAAAGTGCACAGGCCTAACACTGCACTTAAAAGCACACAATAAAAATACAGTATTTATAGAAACAGATTCCTAATCAAATCATCTAGTCCAAATGCAAAGCCTAGTGAATCAATCCTATTAAAAAGAATTACAGCCAATGCTGGAAAAATTTGTTTGTGAATGTTTCCTTTCTTGATATTGCTCATGTCTTTGTTTAATTGTGTCTTATAAACCTTAAGGTTTTATGACTGTTGACAATAAAATATCATATTTTATTCTATTCACACACATACACCATCTCCCACATTACCCTGAACCCCACTCCCCACCACCCCTCCCACACGCACATTCTTACGTATCGCAGCTTCCACGGCACACACACACACACACACACACACACACACTAGCACGCGCACACACGCACACATACACACACCCACACACACACACATACACACACACACACACGTCCATACCCCCCCCCCCCCCCACCCCCATCCAATCCTTCTGACAACTGTTAAGAAAACCATCAGCTTTTAACACATGAAACGTAACTGACGCTGTGGCCACAAAAAAACAAACAAACGAAAAACACACCTCTGACCTGCATCCCCTGACTGACCACTGAAACACCAACACACAGCGTGAACATGGTCAGGTTTGAAGAGTGAGGCACAGAGGTGGGACGTGGTCGTGGTGGGCAATGTGTCTGGCGTGTTAACTCAATGAAGTAATTCACTAATTGTTCAATTTATATTTCAGTCTGAGGGTCCCGGGTTCGAATCACGGTGACGGCGCCTGGTGGGTAAAGGGTGGAGATTTTTACGATCTCCCAGGTCAACATATGTGCGGACATGCTTAGTGCCTGAACCCCCTTCGTGTGTAAACGCATGCAGAAGATCTAATACGCACGTTAAAGATCCTGTAATCCATGTCAGCGTTCGGTGGGTTATGGAAACAAGGACATACCCAGCATGCACACCCCCGAAAGTGGAGTATGGCTGCCTACATGGCGGGGTAAAAAACGGTCATGCACGTAAAAGCCCACTCGTGTACATGCAAGTGAACGTGCGAGTTGCAGCCCACGAATGTAGAAGAAGAAGAAGTTCAATTTATATTAAACCAAGAACAAGTCATTCACAAAAAACAACAAATACACATATAAAAAAAAAAAAAATAACAAACAGACTGACACTCACCTCAAGTCTGACCAGCACTGAGACTGACTGACGAAGACCACACAGAAGTGAAGCTGATGCCAGGTGCTGCTGTGTTCCACGTGACGGAACCTCCACACGTTGACGCTACAATGGTGAGAGTGATGCCAAGGTGTGTGTAAATCTGGGACAAGTGAATCAAAGCACTTTAAAAAAAAAAAAAATTAAAAAAAACATACTGATTACATATAAACTCTTTTAATTCTTGTCTGCTAAACTTTCTAGTTCCAGCCAAAAGAATGTTCAAGTATTACCGACAGTAACTTTAAGGCAATCACTGACTGACGTTGTCACCGAGAAGCAATAATATTAATAAAAACACCGGTGACATCAGATTCTAACACATAAAATGTAAGGGGACAGAGACAAAAAGAATCAGTCAAACACAAGCTGAATTAAGTCATTTACTATTTCATATCAAACCAAGATCAAACCATTCGGGAAAATAACAAGAGAGGCAAGGCCTTCAAGACTCACTTGTGATAAATTAAGTCCCCTAGCATTAATTACAGAGTAATTTCCCTTCTTTACTATCTGCACCAAAGCGTTTACAAAATAAATAAAAATTCCATGCTTAGCAAAAGAAGTTCCTGTTCGAACAAAAAATGATAATAATGACTCCTCTTGTTGTTGTGTCAGAATAAGAGGTCAAAGTGCCAGTTTAGAGAATACAAAAAATATAAATATAACAGTAAATGCAGTTTTCATATAATTAGGCCTCTTTTTATTATTTTTTTTTGTGCCCATCCCAGAGGTGCAATATTGTTTTAAACAAGATGACTGGAAAGAACTGAATTTTTCCTATTTTTATGCGAAATTTGGTGTCAACTGACAAAGTATTTGCAGAGAAAATGTCAATGTTACAGTTTACCACGGACACACACACACACACACACACACACACACACACAGACAACCGAACACTGGGTTAAAACATAGACTCACTTTGTTTACACAAGTGAGTCAAAAATGACTGACACTCACCTCAAGTCGGACCAACACTGACTGGCGAAGACTGTACCGTGTGAAACTGACGCCGGGCGCTCCTGTCTCAACAATTCGCTTGACCATCAACGTGACTGACGCTGTGCTACGATGGCGAGAACGAGGCCAAGGTGTGTAGCAGGCTTGGCGAATTGAAACTGACCACCAGGAGGTACACACCTCTGTCTTAATAACCCTCCCGATTGGTTGAGTTCACGTACACAACAGCTACACGGCCATCACACCATCGATCGCCTCAAGGAAATAAAGGTAGAGAGAGGGAGCGGCCATAAGTCTAGCATGAAAGGCAGAGCACGATGCTTTGCAAATCAAACGAATATCAGCATCATTTCCAAACCAAAATTGCGCAAATTTCTTCAAAACGGAACAGAGACACTGTGGGCTTTTCCAAATACAGTAGACTGATCAACACACTAGACGCCACGTTCTTGGCCTCAGAGATCTTTTCCCACCCCTCTTGCGGCCAGTCAGTGGCAGCCTCTGTGTGTGTGTGTATGTGTTCATATGTGTCAGGAGAGCTCTGTGCACGTGCGTGCGTGCGTGTGTGTGTGTGTCTGTGTGTGTGTGTGTGTGTGTGTGTGTCTGTGTGTGTGTGTATGTATGTTTGTGTGTGCATGTGCCGTGTGCGCTTAGAGTTGACTTCATAAAGGTTTTGCGCCTTATAAATAGTAGTAGTAGTAGTAGTTTTATGTATTTATCTATTGTTTTTTATATTTTTTATTTTAATTATTTATTTATATATTTATTTGTTTGTTTATTTATTTATTTTATTTTATTTTTTCAAGGCCTGACTAAGCACGTTGGGTTACGTTGCTGGTCAGGCATCTGCTTGGCAGATGTGGTGTAGCGTATATGGATTCGACCGAACGCAGTGACGCCTCCTTGAGTTCCTGAGACTGATACTGAGTTCACGGGTGGATGTGACTGTATGTATGAGGTGTGTTGGGACAAGAGGTGGAGGTGGAGAGGGAGATGTGTCAGGTGTGTCGTGACTGGGGGTGGGGATGGAGGGGGAGATGTGTCAGGTGTGTCGTGACTGGGGGTGGGGATGGAGCGGGAGATGTGTCAGGTGTGTCGTGACTGGGGGTGGGGATGGAGGGGGAGATGTGTCAGGTGTGTCGTGACTGGGGGTGGGGATGGAGGGGGAGATGTGTCGTGACTGGGGGTGGGGGGTGGAGGGGGAGATGTGTCAGGTGTGTCGTGACTGGGGGTGGGGATGGAGGGGGAGATGTGTCAGGTGTGTCGGGACTGGGGGTGGGGGTTGAGGGGGAGATGTGTCAGGTGTGTCGTGACTGGGGGTGGGGATGGAGGAGGAGATGTGTCAGGTGTGTCGTGACTGGGGGTGGGGATGGAGGGGGAGATGTGTCAGGTGTGTCGTGACTGGGGGTGGGGATGGAGGAGGAGATGTGTCGTGACTGGGGGTGGGGGTGGAGGGGGAGATGTGTCAGGTGTGTCGGGACTGGGAGTGGAGGGGGAGATGTGTCAGGTGTGTTGGGACAAGAGGTGGGGATGGAGGGTGAGATGTGTCAGGTGTGTCGGGACTGAGGGTGGGGAGGGAGATGTGTCAGGTGTGTCGGGACAGGGTGAGTGGAGGGGGAGATGTGTCAGGTGTGTGAGGACAAGGGGTTGGGGGGGGTGGAGTAGTGAATGTGTGGGGTGTGTCAGAACACTTTTCCCCCCTCACTCCCCCTTCCAGTTCCCCGCTCGCCTCCCTGTACCATGTTGACTTGAACAGGCGTATCAAATGTCAAGTGGACATCTGCTTTTAACTATCAGTTCAAGTCAGTTGCTCAAGGCGGCGTCAATGCGTCCGGACAAATCCATGTTTCTATGCTACACCACATCTGCTAAGGAGATGCCTGATCAGCAGCATAGCACAATGCGTTTTGAGGGAAATTAAAATAAAACGAAATGCGTAAGATGCAAAAATAGATGAATAAATAGAGAATTAGATATGTGAATGATAAAAGAAAGTATAAAACTAACTCCAATACACAATACACACAATACAAAAATTAAGTAAGTAAATAATGTTTAGTTATATAGATCCTTGGCACATGCACACAAGTACACAGACAGACAGACCAACATACCCCCTTCCCCCTCCCACACACATGCACACACTCCTTCCTCATTCCCTCATTACAATTGTTAAATGTCAGATTCAGTACTAGAAACAAAACTTTCTAGTATGCAGTAAAAGACATCTGTTCCCTGCTGAACCAACGTTTCTGCATCGACGGGAAACGGGTATGTCGTACAGTGGAATGGGGGTACGGAGTATGGTGCACCAAGAGATTAAAAACCTTAATTCCACAAAATTGAAAAAAAAAAATGTTGAAAACAACAACATATTTATACAATACAGATTTTCCCGTACGTTTTTTCCGAAGTACAGAGAACATATTAAGGAGTAAGATGCACCAAAAAAAGAAAAAAAAAGATATATGAAATAAAATAAATTAGGATACTACTACTACTACTACTACTACTACTACTATTCAGCCATCTGCGCATTTACAGATAGATTCATGAGCACCCCCATCCCCACCACCACCCTCACCCCATCCCCCAGCTGGATGACAACGATGGTCATCATCGATCTCAAAGGACACACACCACCACTAGTACTACTACTGCTAAAGGAATTGTTTTCAATTTGGCCCTTATTTCATGTGAAATGACTGGGCTGTTCTGATACGGGGATGCATTAATATGGGGGAGTATCGAGCCCCCACAAACCTATATTCAGTTTATGTTCGTGGCTGCTAGCCTCCCGTTTGGGGAAAGTAGATCTGCTCCTTCATTTATTTTCTTCTCCATCCACCGCTACCCTTTCTCAGCGACCCCCACGGTGTCTGTCCATGGCCCTCCTCTACACTATAGTACCCCGCGGTCTGTTTTTGTATTGTGTCCTTTATGTCCGGCTCAGAACGCCAGTCAGGTGTTTGGCAGCCGTGGGCCTTTGTCATGATTGCCCATTGACAGTGTACAGGCTGTAATAGTTGTGTCAGCTGACTGTGCATGGCCGGGTTGGGCTTGAACGACCCCCTGTTTGACTGGCTTTCGTTCGCCTTGTATTGAAGGTCCAGCTTTTGAAAGTGTTGGTCAGTGTGTGTGTGTGTGTGTGTGTGTGGTGTTGCCGGAGGGTGAAATGGGGTGTGGGAGGGTGTGTGTGGAGGTTGAAGGGAAGGGTGAGGGTAAGAAGGGAGAAACTGAGGGGATGTTGGGGGACCGTGAAAATGAACTTAGCTATCCCGCTCACACCGTGTTGACTTGTACAGGCATGTCTTAACCTCAAATGGACGATCCATGTTTACTGCATCCAATGTTAAGTTATATAAATCCTTGGCACACGTACCCACAGAAACAGACACAGACAAACACACACACACACACACACACACACACACACACACACATACAACCTCACCCCCTCACACACACACTCATGTCAAACAAAACTCCTTGCAAGTGTGTCGGGACAGAATGGGGTGGAGGGGAAGATATGTCAAGCGTGTCGGGACATGGGGATGGGTGGAGGGGGAGATGTGTCAGATGCCTCGGGACAGTAGTCCATGGCAGATACAAAAATGGTCGAAATGTGTACAACAAAACCGTTCTTTTTACAATAAAATAGAATAAATCATACTGATCACACTGATATAAAATTGACCGCTGTAGGTGGGCGGGAACATAATTAGATTTTGGTTTTTAATAATTATTTGTCACACTTCTGGCCATGAGAGAGCACCTTACAAAGATCCGCAAGGCAAGAGCATGCCAGGCTTACGCAAGCGCGGTATAAGGGGTCGCCAGAGGAAAGCATTTAGCGCGGTACAGTGCTTGTGGCTGACTGCTGTCGCGCTGATGCTGTCCTGTACCTCCGTTAGTAGGTCACTGTGGCAGACGACAGACACCGTACAGAAAATAAGAGAACTCTTTGGGGTCAAAAGGAAACTAACATTTTTAATTTCATCTATTATATACTAAATTGGTAGAAAACGCAAATTTGCTTTTATGAATGTTTTACACTTTCTTACCAGTCATGACATTTCATTTTTAAAAAAATGAAATCGGTATTATACCGACTGCAAAGGTGAATTTACGAAGGCAGCACGGGATCATTTAATTCGTAAGTACAATTATGTTGACATTTTACGCAATGCACAACTTGGAAATACTTCATGCTCTGCTTATTAACGTGTAGTATATGAATATCTAAATACGTGTTCACTAGGTTTGTTTCAATGAACATTGTCGGAGCACTGTCCAGACAATTAATTCAGAAAGCATGGAAGGCAGATGATGGCAAAATCGACCAACATCATGTCTTGGTGTGAAAAGAACGGTATGAAATATATATTTTTCTTTGGAAATGAAGCGGTATTTGCAAATGTGAATCACGTACCCTGGCGCAGTAGACACGTCAGTTTAGCGTGGGAAAGAAAATATATCTGGCTGGAGTAAGAAGGTGGCAAAATGAAGTGCATCAGATAGTCATGAAGAGCAAAGACTGCGTGGAAAATGAAAATGGGTCCGTCTCCAGAACTTTGTTGGAAATGGGAGTCTCTCAGTCTGATTCAGTATAAACATGTGTTTACAATGATTATTCAAATGTTTCACATGTTATCAGGATTGCAATTCATTAGAGAAATGCCTGCAACAATTTTGTGAGAATATGGTTTGTTCTTGTGTCTTAAATGTGTTGAAAATTGATAAAAACATCAAAATTTCGGCGCCATTTTGTGACATGGCAATGCGTCTAAACATAAAGTGGTCAGTAACAAATAAGTACAAACCTGATTTTGTCTTTAATGAATTTATATAACAACGATTTACATCCAACATATCAGCAACTCACAACAAGAACACACAGAATACCAAGACGAAAAATGAAAAGAAAATTAATGAAGAAAACTGACAGATTTAGTCACGACAGAATTAGACCAATGTCAAACGGCAGTGCTTCACAAGAGAATTTTTTTTTTAAACGAAAAGGTGGGAGATGGATGGGGCCGAATGAAAAGAGAGACAGAGACAGAGAGACAGCCGAGAGACAGACAGAGAGACGCCGGAGACAGACAGACAGACAGCCGGACTGAAACAGGCATGGTGGGTCGAGCCGAACAGAACAGAGACCCGGCCATCACCTCGCAAATTGTTTGTCCCTGCAGCTGGTCGTGTCCGTGTCAGCGAGTGATGAAAGAGAGCAGTGCCAGAACAACAGCCTCAGGCTCTCCCGCCCGCGGCAGCCACTGCATGTCCCTGTCAGAGAACTGAATATTCTCATCCATTCGCCCACCGCCGGGCAGGGGAGACAACAGCGCCGACCTTGGTGGTTTGGTGTCTGCACGTTTCTGTCCCCTGACACACAAGCTGACCAGACGACAGTGTATGACTGTCTGTCTGTCACGGTATGACGTCTGTCTGTCACGGTATGACGTCTGTCTGTCTGGTCTGTCTGTCACGGTATGACGTCTGTCTGTCTGTCTGTCTGTCTGTCTGTCTGTCACGGTATGACGTCTTCTGTCTGTCACGGTATGACGTCTGTCTGTCTGTCTGTCTGTCACGGTATGACTGACGTCTGTCTGTCAGTCACGGTATGACGTCTGTCTGTCTGTCACGGTATGACGTCTGTCTGTCTGTCACGGTATGACGTCTGTCTGTCCTTCAGTGCTTGATGTTTGTTTGCTCTGACCCTGAACGTCACTGTTGTCTGTCTGTCTGTCTGCAGCACTGACAATCCAGATGACCTCTCCACGGTGGGCGTGCCACACAACAGGTCACATGACCACACTGGCATACAAAACGTGTCATACAGCACTGGCAGGTCACATGACCACACACAGTTCACGTAAAAAGCCAGCAAGCAGCCAGTTGACTGCACAATGCAACTGCCTACAGCTCACACGCGCGAGCCATGCAAATACAGACCTTTTCATCACTGAGATAACACATGCACTGTGACGTGGGTCGTTCCGCAGTAAAACGTCATCGGTCATCTTGAAGAGAGGACCATCCCGGAGTGGGAATGTGGCTCGCGGTATATCAAAGTCTTGAATACTTTGTTTTCTGAAGCCGAATATGGTGTTGTCTGAAGAGAATCACAGTATTGAATGCTGCGCTTTTTCTGAAGAGAATCCAAGTATTGAATACTCTGTTGTCTGAAGAGAATCAAAGTGTTGAATACTTTGTTTTCTTGAAAAGATTCACAGTGTTGAATATGGTGTTGTCCGAAGAGAATCACAGTATTTAATGCTGCGTTTTTCTGAAGAGAATCACAGTATTGAATACTGTGTTGTCTGAAGAGAATCAAAGTGTTGAATACTTTGTTTTCTGAAAAGATTCACAGTGTTGAATATGGTGTTGTCTGAAGAGAATCACAGTATTGAATGTTGCTGCATTTTTCTGAAGAGAATTACAGTGTTGAATACTGTGTTGTCTAAAGAGAATCAAAGTGTTGAATACTTTGTTTTTTGAAAAGATTCACAGTGTTGAATATGGTCTTGTCTGAAGAGAATCACAGTATTTAATGCTGCGTTTTTCTGAAGAGAATCACAGTGTTGAATACTGTGTTGTCTGAAGAGAATCAAAGTGTTGAATACTTTGTTTTCTGAAAAGATTCACAGTGTTGAATATGGTCTTGTCTGAAGAGGATCACAGTATTTAATACTGTGTTGTTTGCAGGGGGAGAACAGTGCTGAATACTGTGTTCACGGTCTGGTGGTGAGAACAGTGCTGATTACTGTGTTGTCTGGAGGTGAGAACAGTGTTGAATACTGTTTTGTCTGGAGGTGAGAACAGTGTTGAATACTGTGTTGTCTGGGGTATAGAACAGTGCTGAATACTGTGTTGTCTGGAGGTGAGAACAGTGTTGAATACTGTGTTGTCTGGGGTATAGAACAGTGCTGAATACTGTGTTGTCTGGAGGTGAGAACAGTGCTGAATAATGTGTTGTCTGCAGGGGAGAACAGTGCTGAATACTGTGTTGTCTGTAGGCCGGAGAACAGTGTTGAATACTGTGTTGTCTGGAGGTGAGAACAGTGCTGAATACTGTGTTGTCTAGAGGTGAGAACAATGCTGAATACTGTGTTGTCTGGAGGTGAGAACAGTGTTGAATACTGTGTTGTCTGGACGGAGGTGAGAACAGTGTTGAATACTGTGTTGTCTGGAGGTGAGAACAGTGCTGAATACTGTGTTGTCTGGAGGGGAGAACAGTGCCATGAATACTGTGTTGTCTGGAGGTGAGAACAGTGCTGAATACTGTTTTGTCTGGAGGTGAGAACAGTGCTGAATATTGTGTTGTCTGGAGGTGAGAACAGTGCCATGAATACTGTGTTGTCTGGAGGGGAGAACAGTGCCATGAATACTGTGTTGTCTGGAGGTGAGAACAGTGCTGAATACTGTTTTGTCTGGAGGTGAGAACAGTGCCATGAATACTGTGTTGTCTGGTGGTGAGAACAGTGTTGAATATGTGTTGTCTGCAGGGGAGAACAGTGCTGAATACTGTGTTGTTTGGAGGTGAGAACAGTGCTGAATACTGTGTTGTCTGGGGTATAGAACAGTGCTGAATACTGTGTTGTCTGAAGGTTAGAACAGTGTTGAATAATGTGTTGTCTGCAGGGGAGAACAGTGCTGAATACTGTGTTGTCTGGAGGTGAGAACAGTGCTGAATACTGTGTTGTCTGGAGGTGAGAACAGTGTTGAATACTGTGTTGTCTGGAGGTGAGAACAGTGCTGAATACTGTGTTGTCTGGAGGTGAGAACAGTGTTGAATACTGTGTTGTCTGGAGTTCAGAACAGTGCTGAATACTGTGTTCACGGTCTGGTGGTGAGAACAGTGCTGATTACTGTTTTGTCTGGAGGTGAGAACAGTGCTGAATACTGTGTTGTCTGGAGGTGAGAACAGTGTTGAATACTGTGTTGTCTGGAGTTGAGAACAGTGTTGAATATGTGTTGTCCGCAGGGGAGAACAGTGCTGAATACTGTGTTGTCTGGAGGGTAGAACAATGCTGAATACTGTGTTGTCTGTAGGGCGGAGAACAGTGTTGAATACTGTGTTGTCTGGAAGGGATTACAGTGCTGAATACTGTGTTGTCTGGAGGTGAGAACAGTGCTGAACACTGTGTTGTCTAGAGGTGAAAAGTGTTGAATACTGTGTTGTTTGGAGGTGAGAACAGTGTTGAATACTGTGTTGTTTGGAGGTGAGAACAGTGTTGAATACTGTGTTGTCTGGAGGTGAGAACAGTGCTGAATACTGTGTTGTCTGGAGGTGAGAACAGTGCTGAATACTGTGTTGTCTGGAGGTGAGAACAGTGTTGAATACTGTGTTGTCTGGAGTTCAGAACAGTGCTGAATACTGTGTTCACGGTCTGGTGGTGAGAACAGTGCTGATTACTGTTTTGTCTGGAGGTGAGAACAGTGCTGAATACTGTGATGTCTGGAGGTGAGAACAGTGCTGAATACTGTGTTGTCTGGGGTATAGAACAGTGCTGAATACTGTGTTGTCTGGAGGTGAGAACAGTGCTGAATACTGTGTTGTCTGGAGGTGAGAACAGTGCTGAATACTGTGTTGTCTGGAGGTGAGAACAGTGCTGAATACTGTGATGTCTGGAGGTGAGAACAGTGCTGAATACTGTGTTGTCTGGGGTATAGAACAGTGCTGAATACTGTGTTGTCTGGAGGTGAGAACAGTGCTGAATACTGTGTTGTCTGGAGGTGAGAACAGTGCTGAATACTGTGTTGTCTGGAGGTGAGAACAGTGCTGAATACTGTGATGTCTGGAGGTGAGAACAGTGCTGAATACTGTGTTGTCTGGAGGTGAGAACAGTGCTGAATACTGTGTTGTCTAGAGGGGAGAACAATGCTGAATACTGTGTTGTCTGGAGGTGAGAACAGTGTTGAATACTGTGTTGTCTGGAGGTGAGAACAGTGTTGAATACTGTGTTGTCTGGAGGTGAGAACAGTGTTGAATACTGTGTTGTCTGGAGGTGAGAACAGTGCTGAATACTGTGTTGTCTGTAGGGCGGAGAACAGTGTTGATTACTGTGTTGTCTGGATGGGAGAACAGTGCTGAGAACAGTGTTGAATACTGTGTTGTCTGGAAGGGATTACAGTGCTGAATACTTTGTTGTCTGGAGGCGAGAACAGTGCTGAACACTGTGTTGTCTGAAGGTGAAAAGTGTTGAATACTTTGTTGTTTGGAGGTGAGAACAGTGTTGAATACTGTGTTGTTTGGAGGTGAGAACAGTGTTGAATACTGTGTTGTGTGGAGGGTAGAACAGTGCTGAATACTGTGATGTCTGTAGGGTGGAGAACAGTGCTGAATACTGTGATGTCTGTAGGGGGGAGAACAGTGTTGAATACTGTGTTGTCTAGAGGGGAGAACAGTGCTGAATACTGTGTTGTCTGGAGGTGAGAACAGTGCTGAACACTGTGTTGTCTGGAGGTGAGAACAGTGTTGAATATTGTGTTGTTTGGAGGTGAGAACAGTGTTGAATACTGTGTTGTGTGGAGGGGAGAACAGTGCTGAATACTGTGATGTCTGTAGGGGGGAGAACAGTGTTGAATAATGTGTTGTCTAGAGGGGAGAACAGTGCTGAATACCGTGTTGTCTGAAGGGGAGAACAGTGCTGAATACTGTGTTGTCTGGAAGGGATAACAGTGCTGTATACGACAAGCCATGTCCAATGTCAAGCGGGCATTTCTTGGATTCTGGTTGTTTTTCATCTTTCGACAGTCACCAGCGGAATCCGGTATGTAATGTACACACCGTAACACACAGACACTGACCCAGATACAGCCACAGACAAACACACACAGACACAGACACAAATTATGCACATAAACACATCGAAAGATGGACGGATGTACATAGATACTGGTGGGTGAGCAGACGGATGAATGTACATAGGCATTGGTATTTGTATTTTTGTATTTTGTATTTGTTTTCTTTTTTTGTCACAACAGATTTCTCTGTGCGAAATTCGGGCTGCTCTCCCCAGAAAGAACGCGTCGCTATACTGCCGAGAGCACCACCCTTTTATTTATATTTTTTCCCTGCGTGCAGTTTTATTTGTTTTTCCTATCGAAGTGGATTTTTCTACAGAATTTTGCCAGGAACTCAGTGAACGACCGGGCTTTTGTTGCCGTGGGTTCTTTTGTTCTTTTATGTGCGCTATGTGCATGCTGCACACGGGACCTCGGTTTATCGTCTCATCCGAATGACTAGCATCCAGACCACCACTCAAGGTCTAGTGGAGGGAGAGAAAACATCGGCGGCTGAGCCGTGACTCGAACCAGCGCGCTCAGATTCTCTCGCTTCCTAGGCGGACGCCTTACCTAAAGGCCATCACTCGACTATCTGGTGGATAGACAGATTAGCATACACAGGGATAGTGGATGTGCAGATCAGTGTACATAGGGATGGATGGCTAGACATATTACTATACATAGGGATGGGTGAATGGACAGATTAGTATACATAGAGATGGGTGGATGGACAGATTAGTATACATAGAGATGGGTGGATGGACAGATTAGTATACATAGAGATGGGTGAATGGACAGATTAGTATACATAGAGATGGGTGGATGGACAGATTAGTATACATAGAGATGGGTGAATGGACAGATTAGTATACATAGAGATGGGTGAATGGACAGATTAGTATACATAGAGATGGGTGAATGGACAGATTAGTATACATAGAGATGGGTGAATGGGCAGATTAGTATATATAGGGATGGGTGGGTGGACAGATTAGTATGCATAGGGATGGGTGGGTGGACAGATTAGTATACATAGGGATGGGTAGATAGACAGATTAGTATACATAGGGATGGGTAAATGGACAGATTAGTATACATAGAGATGGGTAGATAGACAGATTAGTATACATAGGGATGGGTGAATGGACAGATTAGTATACATAGAGATGGGTAGATAGACAGATTAGTATACACAGAGATGGGTAGATAGACAGATTAGTATACATATGGATGGGTAGATAGATTAGTATACATAGGGATGGGTGAATGGACAGATTAGTATATATAGGGATGGGCAGATAGACAGAGTATACATGGAGATGGGCGGACAGGCAGAATAGTATACATAGGGATGGGTGGATGGACAAATAGATTTTAGTATACATAGGGATGTGTGGACAGACAGATTAGTATACATACGGGTGGGTGGATAGACAAAGTATACAAAGGGTGGATAGACAGTTAGATTAGTATACATAGGGATGGGTGGATAGACAGACAGATTAGTATACATAGGGATGGGCAGATAGAGTATACATAGGGATGGGCAGATAGACCGAGTATACATAGGGATGGATGGATAGAGTATACATAGGGATGGGTGGATAGACCGAGTATACATAGGGATGGGTGGATAGAGTATACATAGGGATGGGTGGATAGAGTATACATAGGGGTGGGTGGATGGACAAAGTATACATAGGGATTGGTGGATAGACAGATAGATCAGTTTACATAGGGATGGGTGGATAGACAGATCAGTTTACAAAGGGATGGGTGGATAAACAGATAGATCAGTTTACATAGGGATGGGTGGATAGACAGATAGATCAGTTTACATAGGGATGGGTGGATAGACAGATAGATTAGTATACATAGGGATGGGTCGATGGACAAATAGATTTTAGTATACAATGGGATGGGTGGATAGACAGATCAGAAAACTTAGGGATGGGTGTATGGACAGATAGACGATGCACATAGGGATGGGTGTATGGACAGATAGATGATGCACATAGGTATTGGTGGATGGACAGAGTAATCAACCTACATCGTGTCAGGTGGACGGTCGGATGTGCATAGGAATGGGTGGATGTACAGATGGATTAGGGTACATCGGGATGGATGGGTGGACAGAGTATACATATAGTAGGGTTGGTGGACAGATAGATTTGCGTACATCATCAGTGGATGAACAGATAGATTGATGGAGTGTGGACTATCGCAGGCCAGCTAGTGATACCGCGCCATCTGGCGGTGTTGGCGGATGAAGAGGGTGGAGACTGGAACTCGGGTCGAGAGCTGTGTCACGGCGTCAACATGAGTCTGGCCACAGTGGACCGACACGCCTTCTTCTTCCTTCTCTCTCAGAGCTTCCTCAGCCAGTTCCAAAGATATGCGTGAGTGACTTTAGTCGTAAGATCCTCTCTTGCTCCTTGCTCCTTGCTCCCCATCTGTCTGTCTCTCTGTCCTGGTCTCTGTCTTCTCTTTGTGTATGTGCTTCGTCATGTTGGCTTGAACTGACGAAGCGACTGGACGCCGTTTTAAACCCTTTCACCGCCAAGCTCGCATTAATTTTATGCACAGGCGTGGTAGAGGACCCATGTCACTGAAAGGTGACCATTCATTGGTCTGTTATCAATGAATCTACTGCTCTTACTGTTCGGTGGTAGGATAGGCCATATTTTCTATACATCACAGAGGGAATCCCCAGCTATTCTTAGCCACTGTCTTTTCTGTGTTTATACCACAAGGGAATTTTGTACTCTAAATTGACTGGTGGTGAAAGGGTTAAGAACTGCGCCAAACTGACTTTACAATGCGAATGTCACAACGCCAGTTACTGGACATCCAACAACTGTGGAAAATGCTGTGAGTGTTGTGCTGATGTACTGTGACTGTTGATGATACTTCGAGTGTTGTGTTGACTGACGTCAAATGACTGGAACTAAATACTTTTGAGTCTGTGCTCAGTGACGTACAAGTACTGTAGAGAATATTGTGAGTGCTGTGCTGACGTCAAATGACTGCGGAACTAAATACTGTTGAGTGTTGTGCTGACGTACAAGTACTGTAGAGAATATTGCGAATGCTGTGCTGACGTCAAATGACAGGCTGTGAATTGCTGACTGACCTCAAATGACTGTGGAAAACACCGTGAGTAAAAAGTGCTGACGTACAATGACTGTGGAGAATACTGTGTAAGTTTTCCTATTTCACTTGTGTTTCGGGCTCTGAAACTGTAGAGAACGATTAATCAAGATTAATTCAAGAGCAGTTCACTTCACAGACGCATCATTAGATGTGTCTCTCAAAGTTCCTGATCAATATTGCAGATGTCTGTATTAACTTCTCAGGCTTTGTTGAAACCAGGGTACATTGTAACAGGAACGTAGAGTACACCTACAGCTGATTCGCTCCCGTTTCCAGACATAAACACTTTTGGATCGGCCTGTACCACGTGGACAGAGAGGAGGAGGGGGTGGGTGGGGAGTACCTGTGGGAGGCGGACTGTGGGCAGGTGGGCGTCTCTGACGTCTTCTGGGGGGACGATCAGCCGGCCGACAGCCAGAAGGCGTTGTGTGTCCTGGCTGACAACGTCACGCTGCGCTGGCGGACAGATGTCTGCAGTGCCAGACATCACGTGCTGTGCCAAAAGGAAGAAGGTATTCTACTATACTGTCTGTATTGGCACACACTGTGTCCATGAAGGCAGGCCAATGTCTGTGTTGTGTGTAGGGTAGTTAGGCCACCACTCTGTGTTGTCTGTAAGAAAAAAGACCACTATGTTGTCTGTGGGGAAGGTAATCCATTGTCTGTGTTGTCTGTAGGGAAGGTAGGCCACTGCCTGTTTTGTCCGTAGGGAAGCTAGGCCACTGTCTGTGTTGTCTGTAGGATAGCCAGGCCGCTGTCTGTGTTGTCTGTAGGGAAGGTAGGCCACTGTTGTCTGTAGGGTACGTAGGCCACTGTCTGTGTTGTCTGTAGGGAAGGTAGGCCACTGTCTGTGTTGTCTGTAGGGAAGGTAGGCCACTGTCTATGTTGTCTATAGGGATGGTAGGCCACTGTCTGTGTTGTCTGTAGGGAAGGTAGGCCACTGTCCATGTTGTCTGTAGGGAATGTAGGCCACTGTCCATGTTGTCTGTAGGGATTGTAGGCCACTGTCTGTGTTGTCTGTAGGGAATGTAGGCCACTGTCCATGTTGTCTGTAGGGAAGGTAGGCCACTGTCTATGTTGTCTGTAGGGAAGGTAGGCCACTGTCTATGTTTTCTATTGGGTAGATAGGGCACTGTTTGTGGTATCTGTACAGTCAATGCGTCTGACGACATCGTAACTTAACTGCGAGGTCTACTTCAGCAGCACTGAGCTGGACGTGTTTAAACATGTGACATTCTGATTGCAAATGACAGTCTTGTTCCAGATATATCATGAAAGCATGGTGTCCGGTACACTATTTTATACCCTGTGCATGACACCATAATTTTATGTATGATATGTGTGACAACCAGTCGTGTCAGTTCGATCATGACCAACAGAAAATCAGACGGAGGAGGCAACTGAACGACCATCCCGATTGCCTGGGGGTAGAGTGTGATTATAGCGGAGACCACTGTCTTGTCAAAGTTACATCCCCAATCTCTGGAACAAGAGGGTTTTAGGCCAGTCGGCACTGGGATGGTTCTCGAAGGCCAACTCAGCAGCCCCCAAAGCTGCACTGCATCCCAAGAGCCAGCGCAGTGTTCAGTCCCTGCTACTTTGGGTCATAGCCCTTCACAAAAGATTAAGCTGTAAATGAATTCCCAATGCAGTTGGGGAAAAAAACATCGATCATACAGCTCTCACTTCGCAGTTTGCTCGCCTGTATGATTACATCTATACATAAGTCCGAAAGCATGCATTTTAGAAAATGCTGTGTGTACCATACACTGTTCGTAACACGGTGGGTATAAGCTTACAGCAAACTGAAAGCTGTATGATCAATGGTTTCTGCATTGCCATGGGAAATCATTTACAGCTTACACTTTCGTGAAGGACTATGACTCTCAAGCTAGAAGGAAAGATTGCACTGGCTCTTAGTGCTGCAGCCTTGGGGGGGATGGGTGTGTGTGTGGGGGGGGGGGGGGGGGGGGGGTAGCTGGCCTTTGGGAACCATCCCAACGCCGACTAACCTAAAAACTCTCTTGGCCGGGAGAGTGGGGGGCGGATGTAAGTTGGCGGGCAAGACACTCTCCACTGTAATCAAATTCTAGCCCCAGATAGTCGGGTCAGCAGTTCAGTGCCTCCTCTCTCATTTGCTGTTCTGATGGTCAAAGTCGGCGGACACGACTGACTGACTATCATACCTGTCCTCGGCCCGACCGACCATCTTCTCCTACCTGTGTGCATGGTGCCATGCCCCCACAGACTCGTGCCAGTACCAGCGGACCAGGCACACCTGTACCCTGTACATCACGGCCTCAGACCGCTTCAGCCTGCAGCACGGGACTCCCCAGCAGTGCCAGCTGCTGTGTGACACCACGCTGAAGAAGTCCCTGCCCTGCTGGGGCTTCACCATGACGTCAGCGGGCTGCGTGCTACACTACCAGTCCACTCAGCCCCACTGTGACGTCAACCACTTCCCGTCCACTGCTTACTTCAGAACCTGCTTTCGTCGTCAGTATTGATTTGTGTGTGTGTGTGTGTGTGTGTGTGTGTGTGTGTGTGTGTGTGTGTCTGTCTGTCTGTCTGTCTGTCTGTGTTGTGTTGTGTTGTGTGTGTGTGTGTGTGTGTGTGTGTGTCTTTTTGTCATTGGGTCATGATGATGAATCTGTGTGTATGTGTGTGTGAAAGACTGTCTGTCTGTCTGTCTGTTTCTGTGTCTGTGCGTCTGTGTCTATCTGTTTCTGCCTGTGTCTGTCTAAGTGCGTGCGCGCGCGCGGTGTGTGTGTGTGTGTGTGTGTGTGTGTGTGTGTGTGTGTGTGTGTGTGTGTGTGTGTGTCAAGTCAAGTCAAGTCAAGTCAAAATGATCTTTATTGAGGGTAAAAGAATAAGCTTATACAGCTTTTTTACATCCTGCCCTCTTAAAAAAAGAGAAGAAATTTTTTTTTTTTAATTTAAATCTTGTGTGTGTGTGTGGCGTGCGTGGGAGCTCGGTGGATTACCCATGTTCAAAGTTCTTTTCCTTAGGTTTTGTAACAACATTCAGATGGTTGATGATTGATCGTCAGTTGATTGTTGTTTTTGCGTTAACTTTATGATATTGTTTCATCTGATGTTGTTAAAACTTTCTAGTGGTTGACCATTGCTTCCTTGTGTTTTTGTTACAATGTTGTGATATTTGAATATCGTTTTTGTTTCCCCTTTCGTTTTGTTACATGTTACAATTTTGTTGTTGTTTTTTTATTTGACTATTGTTTCCACTCAAGGCCTGACTAGTAAGCGCGTTGGGTTATGCTGCTGGTCATATATCTGACTAGCAGATGTGGTGCAGCGTACATGGATTTGTCCGAACGCAGTGATACGTCCTTGAGAAACTGAACTTGAACTAACTCGCTATTGCTTCCTTTGGTTTTTGTTACGACGGACGTTATGATACGTGAGTATTATTTCCTGAGGTTAGACCTTTTTTTTTTATAATCAACTGAATGATATTTGACTATCGTGACGTATGTTTTGTTACAGCTTTCTTGCGAATGACGATTGTTTTTCCTCGGGTTTTTGTTGCAACTTAATGATATTTGACTACTGTGTCCTTAGAATTTGTTTTACGACTTTATGATATTTTACTATTGTTTCCTAAGGTTTATTTACAACTCTTGGGTATTTGACTATTGTTTCCCCAGAGATTATGATATTTCATTATTGTTTTTCTTTGGTTTTTGTCACAACTTTATAACGTTATACTGGTTGGTTATGTGTGCGTTATGTTACAATGAGTTATGTGTGCATTATGTTGCAACGAGTTATGTGGGCATTATGTTGCAGCGGTGAATTATGTGAACGTTATGTCACAGTAAGTTATGTGGGCATGATGTTCTAGATGTTCATGAGGATGGTATGTTGCAGTGAGTTATGTTGCAGTTGGTTATATGGACGTTGTGTTGCGTATGTTCATGAGGATGTTATATTACAGTTGGATTTGTAGACGTTATGTTGCAGTGAGTTATGTGGACGTTATGTTGCAATAGCCGAATGGTTAAAGCGTTGGACTTTCAATCTGAGGGTCCCGGGTTCGAATCTCGGTGATGGCGCCTGGTGGGTAAAGGGCGGAGATTATTCCGATCTCCCAGAGACTTGCTAGTGCCTGAACCCCATTCGTGTGTATACGCACGCAGAAGATCAAATACGCTCGTCAAAGATCTTGTAATCCATGTCAGCGTTCGGTGGGTTATTGAAACAAGAACATATCCAGCCGCATGCACACCCCCGAAAACGGAGTGTGGCTGCCTACATGGCGGGGTAGATAAACAAAATCGGTCATACACTTAAAATGTTACATGTCTGTCTGAGTGTGTATGTGTGCGTGCCTGTAATCTGATTGAATGACACAGGAAACGAAATATGAGCGCCCAGTGGCAGCTATCAGTCAACTCTACCCAGGTTGGCAGCCTGTTGTGCAAATGACCCCGTGTTTGTAAAGCGCTTAGAGCTTAGTCTCCGACCGAGGATAGGCGCTATATAAGTATCCATATCAATCAATCAATATGGACGTTATATTGCAGTGAGTTATGTGGACGTTACGTTGCAGTGAGTTGTAAGGACGTTATAGTGCAGTGAATCATATGGACGTTATAGTGCAATGAACTGTATGGACCTATGTTATGTTGCAGATGTTCATGAGGATGTTATGTTGCAATGAGCTGTGTGAACGTTATGTTGCAGTGAGTTATATGGACGTTCCGTTCAACCGGATTCCCTCCAATACCACTCTGCCTCGAGTACCACTCTGCCAACGACTGAATAATCTTTCCTCGGGTGTGTGTGTGTGTGTGTGTGTGTGTGCGTGCGTGCGTGCGTGCGTGCGTGCGCGCGCGTGTGTGTGTGTGTGTGCCTGTGTGTGTGCGTGCGTGCTTGCGTGCGTGCGTGTGTGCGTGCGCGCGTGCGTACGTACGTGCGTGTGTGTGTGTGTGTGCGTGTGTGTATGTTTGTGTTCGCGTGCATGCGTGCGTGCATTATTTGCATGTAATTTAGCTAAGGTATTAAGTTCTTATCATTTGCCTTTTTGTTCATTAGTTCTAATTGTTTGCATGTTTATTGATTAATGTTTCTCATTCTCATCATTTGCATGTTTACTCAGTAATCAATGTACCTAGTTCGCATCACTGACTTGCGCGTTTACTAATTAATGCACCTAGCTCTCATCATTTGCATGTGTATTCATTAATGTACCAGGTTCTCATCATTTGCATAGTTATTCATTAACAAATCTGGTTCTCATTAGTTACATGTTTTGTCACTAATGTATCCTGGTTCTCATCGTTTGCATTTAGCTCGTTCTTATCCTTTGCATGTTCATTCATTAAATGTACCTCGCTATCTATTCTTGCTTGTTCGTTCATCAATGTGCCTTATCTCTCGTCGTCACTGATTTGCCATGCCGCTTCAGATGCGTTCACATCACCACCTGTTCCGACACGTGAGCGTTCCAGTCCCACTCCCATCGTTTCTACAGCAGGACCCGGTCCGCTGGGCCCCTCTACTTCAACAGCCCCTAAAGAAACAGAGCTGGTCACTCACACGTCTTTACCGTCGTCTCCACCGTCCACGGAAGTACATGAATCAAGTGGACCCACACCCCAACCTTCGGCGGCGTCAACAGCAACAACAACAGCAGCAGCAGCAGCAGTGGCGGCGGCTGGAGCAGCGGTACCAAGGACGGTAGTGACCCAAACCGCCAGCCCCGCATCACACAGTGTCCTGACATCTGATGTCCCCATCCGGCCACTGACATCAAAGGTCGTCCCCACCCCACTGACATCAAAGGTCGTCCCCACCCCATTGACATCAAAGGTCGTCCCCACACCACTGACATCAAAGGTCGTCCCCACCCCATTGACATCAAAGGTCGTCCCCACACCACTGACATCAAAGGTCGTCCCAACCCCATTGACATCAAAGGTCGTCCCCACCCCATTGACATCAAAGGTCGTCCCCACCCCATTGACATCAAAGGTCGTCCCCACACCACTGACATCAAAGGTCGTCCCCACCCCATTGACATCAAAGGTGACACCTGACTCCCCCGCCCCAATGACCCAGCCCTCCACAATCCCTGACCCTCCCGTCGCGGCGCGCCACAAACACTCGGCGCGCGCGCAGCAGTGCACGTGCAGATGCGATGTGGCTGCCAGGCGGAACAAGACCGCGGCGCTGAGAGAAGCGGAAGTGACGAAGCGGAAGCTAAGAATGGACGTCGCCACCCTCTCGTCCACGCGTCGCAAGAAGTGCAGCGCGTCCGATGACCGCGCGTCCTCGCGAGGGATAGCCTACGTCGGCATGGGGTTCGTGGCCGTGGTCGCCTCGTGGATCGTTTTGCCGGACCTGGTCAGCTTGCTGTACCACGTGGTGCACGGCGTCAGTGCCCCAGGACACACGGAAACGACCCGGACAGATCCTTGAGTGAGGTGAGCAGCCCGTCATTCCTTGAGACCAAGACCGAGACCGAGACTGAGATTGAGATTGAGACGATGCTAAAGAAACCGGGGTCCAGTCCCGAACGTAGCTTATACTTAATTAATTCAACACGTCAAAGAACCCTCGGCAGCGAGAGAGTTGTCCTTTTGCAAAAATTTACTAAATAAAATCCACTGCTCTAATATTCACATGTGTGTGCGTGTCCGTGTGTGTGTGTGAGTGTGTGTGTGTGTCTGTGTGTCTGTGTGTGTCTGTGTGCACATCAAAGTGGTGTGTAATGCGCGATAGTTTCTAGATAGGAGGAGTTTGTATTATACTCCATGTTTGGTGTTTACATATACTTACCATGTCAAACTGATGCAAACTAGGCCTATGGTTTGCTCTGTTTGGCCAAATTTCGCGCGGCTAACAGTGAAAAGATGCCCCTCTTAGTCTGGCCCGCTCTTAGCCAATCAAACGCCTCTAACAGCTATAAGCGCTGAATCATTCCGTGGCCATGAATGAAAATGCCCCATGAGAACCACGGCGGAGACGCGGGGACGGACGGGCGGGCATTCGAGTTTGACATGGTAAGTATATGTAAACACCAAACATGGAGTATAATACAAACTCCTCCTTTTGGTGTCATATACTGTACCATGTCAAACTGATGCAGAATTTAAAGCAAATGGAGGAGGGCAACGCCTACTGGTTCGTATGGGGAGCCCTTGAAACTGAGACGGCAGTGTTAGCCGCGACAAAGGAAATCCCCTTGGAACCGTCAGCCCTGGTCATACGGAAATCCCGGAGGTAGAAGTTGATGAAGGGATTCTCCGACCGCCAGAAGGCTGCCTCCAAGACATGCTGCAGTGGTACCGAGTGCTGGAAAGCAGCCGAAGTAGCTATGGCCCGCACTTCGTGTGTTCTGGGATTAAGACAGCTGAGATCCTTGTGTGCATGAGAGTAGGCTCTACGAATGACTTGGGAAACCCAGCGGGAAATGGTGCCTGCAGCGATATCTTTCTTGTAATTCTCATTGAGGGAGATGAGAAGGCGCCTCTGAGAAGAACGCCTATGGCGAGACCTATTGCAATAGTATTTGAGGCACCGAACGGGGCAGAGATGCCTATCTTCATCATCTTGTGCCAGAATATCCGACAAAGGTCTGACCCTCAGAGAGGGGGAAGGGACCTCGGGGTCTTGGTTCTTAGCCAGAAACTCTGGAAGGAAACGAAGAGCGATGGAACCATCTCTGTGGAATGCTAGATCTTGTGGCATACCACTAAGACCATGAATCTCACTTCTACGACGGCCCGTGGCCAGCAACAGAAGGAAAGTGGTCTTGAGAGTGAGCAGGTCAAAAGGAATAGTCCCCAATGGCTCAAAGGGCTGTTTTCGAATGAAATCCAGCACCAGGAACAAGTCCCAGAGGGGCACTCTTCTGGGATTCCTAGCTTCCTTCAGAGAGGCGCCCCTAGCCACTTCTCTGAGCAGGAAATCAGCTTCAAAAGCGGGACCACCTAGCTGTTTGATAGTGGTACAAATGGCAGACCTGTACCCTCTCACAGAACTAGCAGACAGGTTGAGAACCGAGGAGCAGTGAGCCAAAAAGTTGGCCAGCTGCATGCTCGTAGGGTTAGTAGGGGGAATGTTCTGAGCTGTACACCAACTCAGCCATTTCTTCCATCGAAAGTCATACAAAGTCTCTGTTCCCTCCCTCCTGGCTTTGGAGACTATGGAGAGGAGGTCGGAGGAGGCACCCCCCTTGGTCAGCGCGGCGGACACAGAGGCTGACCGAGGGGTGGAAGACTTCAATGGTGATGCTGACAGATCCGCCCGCACAGCAGCCACGCGTACAGGTGGAGCATTTGAGGATTGGAGTGAGGAATGCCCGAACGAGGCTGCCTCAGCAGATGAGGTTTGGTTTCCAGTTCCAGTGGTGGAACATGTGTCAGGGACTGAAGGACCGGAAACCAGGGCTGGGCTGGCCATTTCGGCGCAATGAGGATCATCTGCGGGCGTTCCAACCTGGCTTTCCGTATCACCTTGGACAGGATTGGAAAGGGAGGAAACGCGTAGGCAATCAGACTGCTCCAGTCTAGAGAGAGAGCGTCCACTGCCCATGCTTCTGGGTCGGCGACTGGAGAGACGTACGTGGGAAGTCTCTTGCTGAACCTTGTCGCAAAGAGGTCCACCATCGGCCGGAACCACTGTTCCCACACTCCTTGCAGGGTGTCCTTGTCCAGGGTCCACTCTGTGTGTATGACACTCTTGGACCTGCTGAGAGCATCTGCCAAAATGTTGTCTTTCCCTGCTATGTGTCTCGCTGAAAGTGCAATGCCCCTGCTGTGGCACCAACGGAGGAGAGCCTCGGTCCGCAGAGAGAGGTCTGCCGAGTGCGCTCCGCCCCCTTTGTTCACGTAACAAGCGACTGTTGTGTTGTCCGTGAACAAGCGAATGGTCTTGCCTTTGGCCTCCGCTATGCAGTGCTGGAGAGCCCTGCGAACTGCCTCCAGTTCCAGAACATTGATGTGGCATAGGCGCTCCTCCGGGGACCAAGTCCCTGCTGCATGGAGTGAGTCCATGTGGGCTCCCCAGCCCATGGAGGAGGCGTCTGTGAATAGTGCCACCTGAAGAGTAGGTGGGGCTATGGGCACCCCCTGTGTCAGAAGAGGGGTGGTTAACCACTCTGATGTCACCTCGAGGAACCACTCGCCCAGACATATCCGGGTATCCCATGGCTGAGTGCTCTGGGACCACCGTAGCCTGAGTGCCCTCTGAAGAGGGCGCTTGAGAACCCTGCCCAGAGGGATGAGAGGTGCCATGGACTCCATCATGCCCAGGAGGGAAGAAAGTGTCCGCGCCGTTGCTTGGGAGGAATGGCGCAAGTGGTTGAGGAGGCCTGCCAGACGGTCCCACCGATCTGGCGTCGGAGAGACTATCATGGACCGCGTGTCGAATCTCATCCCTAAGAAGTCGAAGGACTGGCTCGGGGACAGATCGCATTTCTCCTGGTTCGTGATGAAGCCCAGTTGGGAGCACAGGTCTAGAAGTCTGGCTGTATGAGCCGAATGGACTCCGACCGGACAATTGACACCAATTCCCGCACCACCTTGGTAAACAGGAAAGGGGCAAGGGACAGACCAAATGGGAGGGCAGAGAACTGGAACACTCTGTCCCTCCACACGAACCTCAGGTACCGGCGGGATGCCGGGTGGATGAGGATATGGAAATAAGCATCTTTCAGATCAATGGACGTCGCCCAATCTCCCTGTTGCATGGTCTCCCGAATCTGTGCCTGTGTGTCCATCTTGAATTTCATCTTGGGGAGGAAACTGTTGAGGGGGGACAAGTCCAGGACTGGTCTCCACCCTCCGGAGACTTTTGGAATCACGAACAACCGGCCGTAAAAACCGGGGCCCGGGTCCGAGAGTTGAGATATCGCCCCTATGAGGAGTAGGTGCGATATCTCTTTCTCTAAGACGCTCTCCTGCTCCATCGAGCTGGGCACATAAGGAGGAGGAGTGGATCTTAGAGGGGGGCGGTCCCCCACCCAAGGGAGCATGTACCCCGACTCTAGCACCGACACAATCCAGTCGTTGAGTCCCAGAGCACGCCACTGATGCGCGTGCCGGGACAAGTTTCCTACTTGGAGGGGCTGAACGACTGGCGGTGCTGAATCGGGGCCCAGTCATTGGGGGTGCTGCCTTCTGGCCTTGGGCATGGCCGGACGGCTTGGACGGCCATGAGGTGGTTTGTTCCTCTGCCGCTGATTCTGAGCACGCCGCTTTGGCTTAGGAGGCGAGGTATATGGAGGAGCCCTGGTGGCGGGTCTCTTCAAAGGTATAGAACCCTGGCGCCCCTGGGAGGATTGGGCTAAATATGAGGCCACCTCCCGGTTTGTCTCTGCCCTGTGGCTGACAAAATGCGGCGCATACTGGCCGAAGAGGGAGTGCTGCTGTGCTGGGATGGACCGCAGAGCAGCCCTCTCCTCTACTGGAATGTTAGAGAGGCGGAGAACAGCATCCCGCCGCGCTAGCACCGTATTGAAGTGAAGGCTGGTAGCTGCGTCTGCAGCTGCCGTGAGACCAGACGCTACTCGATTGCCAAAAGTGTTTAACCTCGGGTCTGAGAAGAGGCCAGGCAGGCCAGAGGAAGGAGACTCCGTGTCCTGCTGAACTGGACGTCGTTCCCACAGCTCATTGGCTCTGTGGAGGAACGCGTCAAAGAAGGTATAAGCCGTGGACACCTCGAGGAGGCAGCGGCGGGCCAGTTTGTCCCACTCTGCAAATGTCTTAAAGGGAAGAGTAGCTGAGGTGGGGAAGGTGGTGCGCTGTGAGACCAACATCCTGTCCTGCGCGGAGGGCTCTGCTTCCCTGTAGGCAGGGTGGTCCTGTGTGTACCAGGACCACACTCCTCCCTTGGAGGGATCTTTAAGGAACTTGCCTGGGGCAAAAGCGCCCGGGGCAGAGAGTGACTCCCTGCCTGGAGGAGGGATGGAAGCAGCACCCCTGACGGTGCGGGCTGGCTTATTAAGCCACTCCTGAGCCATTTCTGGCACTCTGAGTCGCCTTGTGGTTCTGGAGTTAGAGTCACCTGACCGTAGGAGGGTTAAGGGTGACAAAGTTGCCTGAGGGACTGATTCAGCATGTGTGACCCTATTGGGGAGGGTCAGTTCGAGCTCGGCAAAGTCCGAGTTTGGTTCAGGCTGGTCCCTAGGGAGGCGTGGGCTCCATCTGTCGCACTGGGATGGGGGCGAAGAGTGCTCATCTGCTTGTTCGTCCTCATCCGAAGACAGGGGCTGTCCTCCTTGTTCACAGTCCATCCCCTGTTGGGTGCCATCCCAAGTGGATGTACCCACGGGGGCGTCCTGTGGGCTGTGGTCAGCCCAGCGGGATGAGCTGGGGCGATCCCGAGCAGGGACCCTGGTCTCCTCTGTTATGTCCTTGACACCTGAAGAGGGTGGGGAGTGTGTGGACCGTAGGTCCAACCATGCTTGGGATGGTGGGTGCCACACCTTCTCAGAGAGAGCGTCCCTGGACGCCAGAGGGACCCACGAGTGCTGTGAGGGGACGAACACCCACTCATCTCCTTTTAGGACCGAGGGCTGGGTAGGTGGGACCAGCAGGCTCCCACGGGCTGAGCGGGGTCCCTCAGCTGCCGTCGGTCCTGAAAAGGAAGCCGTAGTGACCGTGGCGGTCACCTGCGTGCTGACAGAGGACCTATTCGAGGCTGTAGTGTTAACACTGGTCGAGGAGCTCGACCTGCCCAACGAAGAGTCAATCCCTCTTGTCGGGGCTGTGTGTGTCACTCTGTGGTCTGTGCTGGGTTGGGTCCGGTGGGGAGCGGACCAGGGGTTAGTCCCTGGTCCTCCCGGGAACCCAGCATGCACCATAGGTGCACCCCAGTACGGGTAGAATGGGGGATACCACCCGTGGGCACCAGCCATCCCGTGACCCCAGCCCCAAGGGTCACTGGTGCCTTGACCTCGTTGAAGGGAAAAGCCTGGCCAAGTCGGAGGGAGGTCAGGTCCGACTTGGGTGTCAGACAGGCCGAAAGGCCGGCGGTCTGACTGCCTGGAACCGCCTGACACGCGCGGGACTCCCCCAGCAGGGGAGACCGGCCGGATAGCGGGGAGACCTGCAGAGCAGGTTGCCACGCGCCCAGAATCCCCTCCCGTGGGGAGACTGGGGTGGCTTGGCCCGGGGTGGGCTAAGTGGAGGTCCCCCCCCGGAACCAACTGTTTTTCTCCCCCAGGAGGAGGTGGGGGAGGGGGGTCGACCGAGGAGGGAGGAGGGGAAACAGCACTGGGGCCCCTGAGGGCCGTCTCCGTGTGGGGACCCGGATAACGGCGGGGGGCGGCCTCCCCTTGGGAGTCCGCACCCAGCCGCGAGTTCCCACCACCAAGAGAGGACGTGCTACTCCCCCTTCCACCCGCCTCGCGCTGGGACACTTCGGGAGGTGACGCTCGAATCCCTTTCCCCCCGGTCCCCTTCATGACCGTTTTATCGGGACGAGCGTCCCCTCCGCGATCAGCGTCTGCAGACGCATCGCCGCGGTCCCTATCGGGAGAAATCATGAGCTCCGGGCCTGGGAGAGTCTCTTGGCGAGTACCTCTGCCAGCATCATGATCCCTGCCTTCGTAGGATGGCAAACGAGGCATGGTACCGCGCGTAAGCACCCAGCGAACAACACGAACCCCAACAGAGAAAGGAAAGACAGGATCGACTCAGAGGTAGAAAATACGAAGAAATCGAGGGGGCCGAGTCGAAACGAGTACACAGAATGTAAGCACAATACACATGCAAGCCGCATACAACAAAATAAGGCCAAATGAAAACGCTTAATAGCCAAAAAAAGCGTTAGACGAGACAGAGCGAAAACCTGACAAGATGGCGTGGAGAGCCTTGGCCAAAGGAATGATTCAGCGCTTATAGCTGTTAGAGGCGTTTGATTGGCTAAGAGCGGGCCAGACTAAGAGGGGCGTCTTTTCACTGTTAGCCGCGCGAAATTTGGCCAAACAGAGCAAACCATAGGCCTAGTTTGCATCAGTTTGACATGGTACAGTATATGACACCAAATTTTTTTTTTTAATAAACGACGGAGATGACGATGAAAGTGACGATGAAGACAATCGATGAAGGATTGGCAGAGCACTTTTCATTGAATCCATATTGACCACCTGGTGATGGATTGCATTTGGTTCGTCAAAGCCAGAGATTAAATGGATATTCAATAAATGCAGATTGTTCAGTTTAAAACAACAACAACAACAACAACAACAACAACAACAAAAACAAGGCATTTTCACGAAAAGTTTATTGCTCATATATAAAGACGGGGGCGCGCACGCGCACACACACACACACACACACACACGCACGCACACACACACACACACACACACACACACACACACACACACACACACACACACACACACACACACACACACACACACACACACACACACACACACACACACACACACACAAAGTCTAATCACTTCTTTTGTCTAATCACGCCTTTCGTAACAGCCTGATCACGTCATCAAGATTACACACCAATAGAAAAGCCACTTTCTGAACAGTCTGCTCACGTCATTAAATTCCACACCAAAGGCCACTTTCCTAACAATTTGATCGCGTGATCAAAAATGCACACCAACACAAAGGTCACTTTCTGAACAGTCTGATCACGTCATCAACATTACACACCAACAAAAAAGGTCACTTTCTGAACAGTCCGACCACGTCATCAACATTACACACCAACAAAAAAGGTCACTTTCTGAACAGTCCGACCACGTCATCAACATTACACAACAATACAAAGGTCACTTTCTGAACAGTCTGATCACGTCATCAACATTACACACCAACACAAAGGTCACTTTCTGAACAGTCTGATCACGTCATCAACATTACACACCAACACAAAGGTCACTTTCTGAACAGTCCGACCACGTCATCAACATTACACACCAACACAAAGGTCACTTTCTGAACAGTCCGACCACGTCATCAACATTACACACCAACACAAAGGTCACTTTCTGAACAGTCTGATCACGTCATCAACATTACACACCAACACAAAGGTCACTTTCTGAACAGTCTGATCACGTCATCAACATTACACACCAACACAAAGGTCACTTTCTGAACAGTCCGACCACGTCATCAACATTACACAACAATGCAAAGGTCACTTTCTGAACAGTCCGACCACGTCATCAACATTACACACCAACAAAAAAGGTCACTTTCTGAACAGTCCGACCACGTCATTAACATTGCACAACAATGCAAAGGTCACTTTCTGAACAGTCCGACCACGTCATCAACATTACACACCAACACAAAGGTCACTTTCTGAACAGTCTAATCACGACATAAAAAATTACACACCAATGCAATAGAAAAGCTACGTACTGAACAACCTGATCACGTCATTAAAACATTACACACTACACACCAAAGGCCACTTTCTTAACAGTTTGATCGCGTGCTCAAAAATGTATGCCAACACAAAGGTCACTTTCTGAACAATCTGATCACTTCATCAAAATTACACACCAATTGAAAAACCGCTTTCTGAACAACCTAATCACGTCAAGGAAAGGTCACTTTTTGAACAGTCTATATCATCATCAACATTACACACTAAAACAAAAGTCATTTTATCAACACACGTACCTGTTCTAAGCTTATCTGATGGACGGGTAGGTAAAGCACATAAGTAGAAGAAAAGCATAAACAACCCACCACAATTTGTCCAAAAAACAACAACAAAACATTGATAGATTGTATGATCAGGGAAAAAGTTCCCTAAATGTCACAGAACAAAAGCAAAAGTCCAAGTTTTCATTACCATTAGACGGGCGCAACAGCCGAATAGCCGAGTGGTTAAAGCGTTGGACTTTAACTCCGAGGGTCCCCGGTTGGAATCTCGGTAACCCCCCCCCCCCCCTCACCCCCCCCCCCCCCCTCCCCCCGCCCCTCCCGGAAACGGAGTATATAGCTGTTTACATGGCGGGGTAATGGACGTAAAAGCCCACTCGTGTACATGCGAGTGAACGAGGGAGTTGCAGCCCGAACGAACGAAGAAGAAGAAGAATTAGCACGAAACAATCTCACTCACCAATGCACAAGAAAACAAAGAAAGGGGCAGACAGAGAGAAGAAGGGAAGGGAGGACGGGAGGAAGGAAGAGAAGGGGGTGGGCGTAGCTATCACAAAATCATTCAATTGATGATGCATACGATTCAGAGAGAGGGGGGGGGGGGGAGATGCAAGAGTATGCAAAATCTGTGGTGTATTTGAAGACGAGTGTCATTTTCTCCATAAAATGTTTTGGATAGTAGTATGAGTCTTCTACGACACGTCAACAGTGCATTGCTACATCTTCCAACACAACTGCGCCCAAATGAACACCAAAAGAAAAGAGACAAAATCACATGTTTCAATAATATGTTAGTGATTAATTAACCTACAGTCTATGTGCAGCCTAAGTATACAATTTGACATTGTTGCCAATAGTCTAGCCGACTGCACAGAGCCATATCATGACTGCCCAACGAAATAATGAAAACCCAACTGCGTCAAATACAAAACTGTCACATTTGAAAAAAGAAATCAAAACAACACATTTCAACACACACACACACACACACACACACACACACACACACACACACACACACACACACACACAACACACACGCCCATAAAGAGTTAATACAAAACGATTCTAAGATCCGTTTAAACCACACACGTGAAAACAAAATATCACAAAAAGAAAGGAAGAGCACACACATAAAGACAAACGCTGGAGTATACCAACAAAAAAATGAGGATAGGGCATCTGCCACAGACAACTGATATCCTGAACATTGATCACACTGAGGTTTGTCAGTCTTTGCTTGGCAGGTCGGTCAGCAGACTGGTTCATTGCCCAAGAATCAGCTGAATGGATATAATTACTATACAGGCTGATATGACTAGTGAAGCTTCAGCTGGTGAGTCCAAGGTCACGGCTAGTGATGACTCTTGGTGAGTCCAAGGTCATGACTGGTGATGAATCTTGGTGAGTCCAATGTCACGACTGGTGACGTCTGCTGGTGAGTCCAAGGTCATCACTGCTGTTGAGTCCAAAATCTCCACTACTGATGACTGTTGGTGATTTTCAAGGTCACGACTAGTGATGTTTCTCCTCGTGAGTCCAAGGTCATGACTGGTGACATTTCTGCTGGTGAGCCCAAGGTCGCCACTTGTGATTCTTCTGCTGGTGAGTCCAAATCACGACTAGTGATGATTCTATTGGTGATAACAAGGTCATGACTAGTGATGACTGTTGGTGAGTCCAAGGTCATACCTAGTGACGTCTCTGCTGGTGAGTCCAAGGTCATGACTGCTGGTGAGTCCAAGCTCTTCACTTGTGATGACTCTGCAGGTGGGTCCACTGAATTCACAAGTGGCATCACTGACATCCCAGTTATCGTTCATTGTACAGTTCCAGTGGCATCTCCCTGGCACGGAGAAATAAGCATGATTAACATCCCTGACCCTTTGTCTTTCTCTGTCTCCTTCCTCTGTCCGCCTGTCTCTTATCATGTGTTTGCACGTTATTAGAATAGAATAGAATAGAATGTCTTTATTACCAAGTGTACCGGGGTCACAAGGAATATTGGTGCTTGTGTGCGTGTGTGTATGTGTGTGCGGTTTTTTTGTTTGGTTGGGTTTTTTTTTGTTTGTTGGTTTTTTTGGGGTTTTTTTTGTGTTTGTTTTTTTTTGTTTGGGGTTTTTTGTTGTTTTTGTGGGGGGTTTTGTGCGTTTGGTTTTGTTTTGTTGTGCTTGTGTGCACACATATCTTGCCATGCCAGGACTGACGTTCCACTATGGATACCAGCACACACACACACACACACACACACACGCTCACACTGGACACTACATACTCTGGACACTACACACATATCTTGCCATGCAAGGACTGACGTTCCACCATGGATACTACGGACATGAACGGCGTACCTGGCAGACACCCAAGCTGTGTCTTCTTCACTCTTTTCATACATAGGACTGTATCTGCAACAACAACAAAAAAAAACAAAGGGAAAAGCTGAGTAAAAATTCCAGCATGCCGGAACTGACATGAAAAAGGATGTGGACAATGGAGAACAATGTGGACGATGCAGGGCCATGTGGACAATGGACAAAGTTGGGACATCATGATGTAATGTGAAACATCATGAACAATGTAAGGTAAAGTTGACCAAATCGGAACAATGTGGCACAATGTGGGACAATGTGGGGCAATCTGGGACATTGTGGGCCAGCGTAGCACCATGTGGGATACTGTGGGACAATGAAGGGCAAAGTGGGACAATGTGGCACAATGTGGGACAATGTGGAACCAGTTGTGATACTGCGAAACAATACAATACGGGACAATCTGTATTCAAGGACAATGTGGGAAGATGTGGACAGTGTGGGGCATTACGGGGCAATGTGGACAGTGTGGGAAGGTGTTGATAATGTGGGACAACGTGGGCAATGTGGGATATTATCGGACATTAATGGGCAATGTAGACAATGCGGGAAGTTGTGGATACTGTGTGACAATGTGGTGCGATGTGGGATGCTGTGGGACATTAAAGGGCAATGTGGAAAATGTGGAATGGTGCTGTTAATGTGAGACAGTGTGGGCAATGTGGGATATTGTAGGACATTAAGGGGCAATGTAGACAATGTGAGAAGATGTGGATAATGTGGGACAACATGCATATTCGGCAGTGTGGGATGCTGGGGGATGTTAAGAGGTAACGTGGACAACGTGGGAATAAGTGGATAATGTGAGCAATGTGGGACAATGGGCACATTACAGGACAACATTGGACAATGTGGGACAAAGGGGACATTGTAGGACAATGTTGGACAATGCAGGACAACGGGGAACATTGTAGGACAATGTTGGACAGTGTGGGACAATGGGCACATTGTAGGACAATGATAGACACACTGGACAATGGGCACATTGTAGGACAATGATGGACACTATGGGACAATGGGCACATTGTAGGACAAATGTTGGTCAACGTAGGACAATGGGGACATTGTAGGACAATGTTGGACAATGTGGGACAATGGGGACATTGTAGGACAATGATGGACACTATGGGACAATGGGCACATTGTAGGACAAATGTTGGTCAACGTAGGACAATGGGGACATTGTAGGACAATGTGGACAATGCAGGGCAATGGGGAACAATGCAGGACAATGCTCGACACTGTGGGACAATGGTGAACATTGTAGGACAAAAGTTGGGGAGTGTGGGACAACGAGGACATTGTAGGACTTTGTTGGACAATGTGGGACAATGGGCAAATCATACAGGACAATGTTGGACAGTGTGGCACAATGCGCACATTATATAGGACAATGTGGGACAATAGGGATATTGTATACGTCAGAACTGGACAATGTGGGACAATAGGGGCAGGGCTGGACAATGTGGGACAATAGGGACAGGGTTGGACAATGTGGGACAATAGGGGCATTATATAGGACAGTGGCAGACAATGTAGGACAATAGGGGCATTATATAAGACAGTGTTGGACAATGAGGGACAATAGAGACAGGGTTGGACAATGTGGGGACAATAGGGACAGGGCTGCACAATGTGGGACAATAGGGACAGGGTTGGACAATGTGGGACAATAGAGACAGGGCTGCACAATGTGGGACAATAGGGACAGGGCTGGACAATGTGGGACAATAGGGACAGGGCTGGACAATGTGGGACAATAGGGACAGGGTTGGACAATGTGGGACAATAGGGGCATTATATAGGACAGTGGCAGACAATGTAGGACAATAGGGGCATTATATAAGACAGTGTTGGACAATGAGGGACAAAGGGACCTGGTTGGACAATGTGGGACAATAGGGACAGGGCTGGACAATGTGGGACAATAGGGACAGGGTTGGACAATGTGGGGACAATAGGGACAGGGCTGGACAATGTGGGACAACAGGGACATTATATATAAGACAGTGTTGGACAATGTGGGACAACAGGAGCATTATATATAAGACAGGGCTGGACACTGCGGGTCAGTAGAGTGTGAACGGACCTGCAGGCAGGGCGGGTGCAGCCTGGCGGCTCTGATCCTCACGGGCCCCACGGGCAGGGAGTGCAGCAACTGGAACGTGTCCAGCAGGGACAGGTCCGCCAGCCGTCTGCCGTTCACCGAGTACAGCACGTCCCCTCTCCTGTCACAACGACAACAACGACGACGATGATGATGATGATGGTGATGATGATGATGATGATGATGGTGGTGGTGATGATGATGGTGATGATGATGATGATGGTGATGATGGTGGTGGTGGTGGTGGTGGTGGTGGTGGTGATGGTGGTGGTGGTGGTGATCATGATTATGATTATAAATAATGATGACGAACGGGGGGACAGCTCTGCCAGCCGTATGTCGTTCACTGAGTACAGCACATTGTCATAGCATCAGGAACAAACACAGGTGTGTGTGTGTGTGTGTGTGGTGTGTGTGTGTGTGTGTGTGTGTGTGTGTGTGTGTGTGTGTGTGTGTGTGTGTGTGTGCGTGTAACACCGAACTTTTGTCATGTGTGTGACAATAGCCATCAGATCCCAACTCTTTTTGGTCTGCAAACACTCGTCTTCGTCCTATAATTGAAGGTTTGTTTATCTCGTGATAATATCCAAATCGGAGACGGGACGGAGTCACAGACAGACATAGAGACGGAAAGAAAGACAGTCGTGGAAAGACAGACAGACGGAGACATATACAGACAGACAGACAGAGACACACAGAGACAGACAGAAGACAGACATAAGCCAGACAGACAGACATAGACAGACAGAAAGACAGAGACAAATACAGAAAGACAGACAGATAGACACGGAAAGACAGATACTCAGACAGAGACATACGCAGACAGACAGACCGAGAAACAGATATACAGACAGACAGACAGAGACATATACAGACAGACAGACAGACGGGAAAAGAGACAGACAGAGACATGTACAGACAGACAGACAAACAGACAGAGAGACGTACTGCAGACGTCCGTCCCTGTGAGCCAGAGAGCCCGAGGTGATGTCCTGCACGTGCACACTGCTGATGCCGCCTGTCACCTGCCGGATCACCTGGATGCCCACACTGTCCCCTTCCCCTGAAACCACATCACCACGTCACATCACATCATCACGTCACCACATCACATCACATCACCACATTGCGTCACCACATCACCACATTACGTCACCACATCACATCACCACATTACGTCACCACATCACATCACCATATCACGTTACCACATCACATCACCACATCACATCATCACATCACATCATTACATCACCACATCGCATCGCATCATCGCATTACATCACCACATCAAATCACCACATCGCATCATCACATCGCATCACCACATCGCATCACCACATCGCATCACCGCATCACATCACATCATCACATCATATCACTACATCACATCACCACATTACATCACATCACATTACCACATCCCCACAACACATCACCACATTGCATCACATCACATCACCACATCACCACATCGCACCACATCACATCACATCACTACATCGCATCATCATAGCACATCACCATGTCACATCACCACATCACATCCACCATACCACATTACACCACCACATCATATCACGTCACCACATCACATCACAGCATCATGTCACCACATCACGTCAACACACATCATACCATCACATCACATCACCACATCACACCCCAGCATCACACTGCCTTATCATAAAATGACATCACATGACAACAAACCAACAGACAGGTGACTTGACAACAGACACGCCAATAGACTGCCACCTCTATGCATGACAAAGATAAAACACAGACTGCCCCCTTTATGACAACAGAACAAACCAACAGACTGACCCCTTTATGACAACAGAACAAACCAACAGACTATCACCTTTATGACAACAGAACAAACCAACAGACTGTCACCTTTATGACAACAGAACAAACCAACAGACTATCACCTTTATGACAACAGACAAACCAACAGACTGTCACCTTTATGCAACAGGATGTCCAGGTTGGTGCTGACCGTCTGACTCCCCCCTCCTCCTCCTCCCGTCCACACTCCCTCCTCCTCCTGTCTGCCGTACATCACCACTCCCCCTCCTTCCACCAGGCTGGCAGACGTTCTGTGGTGGTGGTGGTGATGGTGGTGACGTTGGTGATTGGGGTGGAGGGCAGGGTGGGGGGAGGGGTCCACAGCCCCACCACTGCACACGCTGACCTGACTGCTGTGCTGGTAGTGGAAGTAGGAGGAGGAACGGGAGGAGGCGGAGGTAGAGAAAGAGGAGGAGGAGGAAGAGGAGGAGGCGGTGGCAAATGCCGTGTTGGTGAAGGAGGCGGTGGGGGCAAAGTGCTGACCCTGGTACCTGCTGCTGCTGCTGCTGCTAGAGGCCTGGAACTGGGCAGCAGAACTGGGACAGTGCGCGGGCACCTGCAGGGGGGCCATTGAGGTCAGCGCACTGTCAGGGAACGCACCTGCGCCACCACAGTCGACAAGGCCAGAGATGGGCATGGTGTTGTGACTGGCAGAGTGGATACCCGGGTAGCCGGAGGAGGAGTGGCTGGCTGGGTAAGGGTAACCGGTGGGGAGGCTGACACAGTGGCTGGGTCTGTGACTGGCAGGGTAACTGCTGGGGTGGCTGTTGGGGTGGCCAGGGAGATGGGACACTGCGCGCGACGGTACATGAGCGCGAAAGGCGCTTCCTGTTACTGATTCCATGCGGTAATGAACCCCGTCAGGAGTAGTGTTTTTTGGTTGTAAGTTCGCTTCCAGTTTACTGTTCGCCACCAGAGGCTGTGCTGCGCTGGGCGTGTTTCCGTGTGCGGCACCTCTCTCCGCCTCAGTGGCCGCCGCCGCCTTCTGCCCGTTAAGTGTGGACGGCTTGAGAGGAGAGAACGTTGGACTGTGGGGAGGGTTAAGATGGTGGTGGTGGTGGTGGGGAGGGTGGGACCAGGTGGAGGGAGCGGGTACAGGTCTCTGCAGGCGGGGAGACTTGACGTCGATCTGCTGCCTGTCTTCTCTCACCTGATGTCCTGTCCGGTCCACGCAGATAGTGCCCCCCGCACCACCACCTTCCTGCCGCGGCTGGCAGGCCTCGGGTCCGGGGGTCCACGTCTGTATGTCTGTGTCCTCTGACCTTCCGAACACCTGTATGTTGTCCCCTGACCTCTCCAATACCTGTCTGTTGCCCTCTGACCTCTCCAGTACCTGTCTGTTGTTTCCTGACCTCTCAAGCACCTGTCTGTTGCCCTCTGACCTTTCAAATACCTGTCTGTTGTTCCCTGACCTCTCCAGCACCGGTCTGTTGCCTTCTGACCTATTCAGGGCCTCTCCGCTGTTCTCCTCTGACCTCCCAAACACCTGTTTGTCGTCCCGGGACGCTCGGCTCACACCCCTGTCGTCCCCTTGGGGCCCGGACCGGAACGGCCCCATCCAGCACTGGGGGGACATCCGCTGGATGGGGAGGGGGGGAGGGGGAGGAGGGGTACTGGAGTTCCGGGTGGTGGAGTTGGTGTCGGACGCTGAGGA
>NC_134880.1:17227352-17239852 GCF_041734735.1 Babylonia areolata | reverse complement strand
GGAGGCGGGGGAGGTGGCTGGCCTGAAGGTGAAGGTGACAGGACCTTTGGGCAAGGCACGGAACATGGCCACGACTTCCTGGTGGCTTTGTCCTGCCACGTGTTGTCCGTTCACTGCCAGAATCTCGTCACCTGATGACAGTCATCATCATCGTCATCATCACCATTATCATGATCATCATCACTACCACCATCACCACGACCACTACCATCATCATCACCATCACCACTACACACATCATCATGATCATCATCATCCTCATCACTAACACCACCATCACCACTACCATCATCATCATCATCATCATTACCACCACCACCACCGCTACCATCATCATCATCGCCATCATCATCACCATCTTTACCACCACCGCTACCATCATCATGATCGCCATCTGTACCAACACCACCACCTGCTACCATCATCATGATCGCCATCTGTACCAACACCACCTGCTACCATCATCATCATCGCCATCTGTACCAACACCGCCTGCTACCATCATCATCATCACCATCTGTACCACCACCACCTGCTACCATCATCATCATCACCATCTTCATCACCACCACCACCTGCTACCATCATCATCATCACCATCTGTACCAACACCACCTGCTACCATCATCATCATCGCCATCTGTACCAACACCACCTGCTACCATCATCATCATCACCATCTGTACCAACACCACCTGCTACCATCATCATCATCACCATCTGTACCAACACCACCTGCTACCAACATCATCATCGCCATCTGTACCAACACCACCTGCTACCATCATCATCATCACCATCTGTATCACCACCATGCTCATCTTCATCACCACCTGCTACCATCATCATCACCAGTCATTATTTGTTACCTGTGCTTGTTTTCGTCCACTATCATGTTACTCAATATACTTTTAGTCAAAATAGTCAAACAATGGTGGGTAGTTAGTATCTATTCGGAGATCACGGGTGAATTATACTGTGCACAACACTTCTGTCTTTCAGTGCTCTTTTGTCTGGCAATGTTTTGGGTCGTGACACAACTGAACTGACCACTCAAGATGTGCTGTAGCCTCCCTTGTATCTTTTTTGGTTCTCGAAGCACAAGGTGCACAGGTAAATCACGTACGAGCTATTCTATTATTCGTGTTGTATTCGTATTTTCACCATATATACTGTCTTTCGTTTTTCTTATTCTTTATTGAATCAATCATGGGTAGCTTTGGGAAGTCACTGAATTGTGATTTTCCTCCGCTATGATTGAGAACACTTGTTGTATCTTTGGATCAATTGCCAATGGGGGGACGATATTTCACGGCCATTTCCGACATTCTCTACCTCAGTCATATCTGTACCTTCTCTACCTCATATTATATGTCCTTCCTCTACCTCACATGCACAAATGTACCTCTTCGTGTTTCTCCTCTACCTCACACCTTTACATCTTCTACTTCACATGTGCAACTTCTGTACCTTACATATGTACATTATCTACCTGACACCTCTACGTCACTTCTGTACCTCCTTTACCTCAGAACTTTACCTCATCTACCTCACAGCTCCTCTACATCAAAGCTGTACCTTCTCTACCTCACACACATGTGTACCTTCACGCAGTCGCCCATCCTCAGCCACAGCACCGGAAGCGAAGACCCTCCTCACGTGAACGCCCGCGTGACCACGTGACCCACGATCCGCCCCGCCCACAATGGTGAAGCCCAGGCCTTTGCCTCTGGTCCCTTTATGGACTGAGATGGTCTCAGGGGGGCCAAAATAAACCGACCCCTCCGCGTTGACGTCACGGTCGCCGTATCCACAGTTAGTGTCCCCCTTTGACCGTCTCTGTTGTTAACATCAGCGATGTGCCATTGACATATCTATGTTTGTTTTTATATATAACAAACAGTAAATTTCAACAAAGTTATGGAGGTTTTTTGTCGTGTTTTGTGTGTGTGTGTGTGTGTGTGTGTGTGTGTGTGTGTGTGTGTGTGTGTGTGTGTTTTATAATATGTATGCTGTTACCGACATGCCGATGTGTCAGTGTGTTTTATGTGTTGTCTGGCGACAGACAGACACTGACGTCAAATACACAGCCTGACGACAGACAGACACGTCGAATATATAGCCTGACAACAGACAGACAGGTCATATACAAAGCCTGACCACAGACACGTCAAATACACAGCCTGACGACAGACAGATTGACACGTCATATAGACAGTCTGACGACAGACAAACACGTCAAATGCACAGCCCAACGAACAGCCTGAAGACAGACAGACACGTCAAATACACAGCCTGACCACAGACAAGACACGTCGTGTACACAGCCAGGTCACAGACTCTTCGAATACGCGCTGCATGAAAGTCTTACCTTGCTGACGTCATGCAGGCTGGACGGGTGGGGGTGGGGAGTGGGCAGGCCAGATGGAGGCGAGATCAGCTGTGAGATACTGGGCAGCGAGGTGCCGGCGATAGAAGCTGACTTCCTGAGCTGCAAAGACACAGATATCAGTATGTTGTTGTTGTTTGAGGGGTTTTGTTTGGTTAGTTTTGCTTTTATTGTTCTTGTTTTTGCGTCTTTTTTTCTTTTCTTTTTTTTTTTCTTTTTTTTTCCATTACCTTGTGAATATGATGTTCACTTTCTGCCTGAACAGGTAAGCAAAATGTCACAAGATTTATCAACACATCATGAACTTAACGGACCACAGACGCTTAAAAAAACAATAATAATAATGGTATTTATATAGCGCTGAATCTTGTGCAGAGACAAATCAAAGCGCTATCGTACCAGTCATTCACACGCATGCATAACTCTAAAACTGGATAAACTAAAGACAAGGAAGAGGCAGGCAAGGGAGGTTATTTTGGGAAGAGGTGGGTTTTAAGGCCAGACTTGAAAGAGCTGAGTGTGGAGACTTGACGAAGCGAAAGAGAAAGTTCATTCCAATTGCAAGGTCCAGGGACAGAGAAAGAACGGCGGCCAACAGTCGAGTGTTTGAATCTGGGTATGCGTAAACAGAGTAGGTCCGAAGCCGATCATAGTGAGTGAGATGGTGTCACTGGTGTGTTACATGGACCACAGCTAGTAAACAGTTGTAACAAGATGGTTACATGGACCACAGCTGGTAAACAGTTGTAACAAGATGGTTACATGGACCACAGCTGGTAACAGTTGTAACAAGATGGTTACATGGACCACAGCTGGTAAACAGTTGTAACAAGATGGTTACATGGACCACAGCTGGTAAACAGTTGTAACAAGATGGTTACATGGACCACAGCTGGTAAACAGTTGTAACAAGATGGTTACATGGACCACAGCTGGTAAACAATCGTAACAAGATGGTTACATGGACCACAGCTGGTAAACAATAAAACGCTGAAGAAGATCTGACCTTGGTGGCCACCACCAGAGTGACCTGGGTGGGCGCAGTCCGGATGATGTCCACTGCCTGTTGGTGAGTCAGCCCCACCAGACTGCGGCCGTTCAGCATCAGCAGCTCGTCACCTCGCTTCAGCCGCCCGTCCCTGCACGTGCACAACAACAACAAGGTGTTAGTTAGTTACCTGGCGGTCCAGGTAAACAACGAGCAGAACAAGGCATGACGTGGACCAGGTAAAACACGGCAAAACAAAGTGTTAATGGACTTGATACGGCCGCTGAGAATCACCCGCCTGTCCCTGTACGCACACACATGGCAACAACAAACAACAGTAACAAAGTGTTAGTCACATGGCGGACCAGGTGAATGGGCAGAAACAAGGTTCACACTTGGACCAGGTAAAACGCGGTGAAACAATGTGTTGGTGGACTTTGATTCATTCACACACTGCAGCCGTTCGGTATCAGCAGCTTATCACCTCGCTTGAGCCGGCCGTCCCTGCACGCACACACGGCAACAACAAACGACAACAACAAGGTGTTAGCTGCTTAGCAGAGGAAGGTGGCAAAATGGTTTAGACTCTCATCTGCCGATACAGAGAGTCCGTGAAGGTCTGGGTTCGGATCCCGCTCTAGCCCTTTGTCCCAGGTTTGACTGGTGAATCAAACTGAGCGTCTTGTCATTCGGATGAGACGATGAACTGAGGCCACGCGGTGTGCAGCACGCACTTAGCGCACTGAAAAGAACCCATGGCAACGAGAGTGTTGTCCTCTGGCAAAACTCCGATGTAGAAGAAATCCACACACACACACACACACACACACACATATATATATATATATATATATATATATATATATGTGCGTGTGTGTGTGTGTGTGTGTGTGTGTGTGTGCATGCACTCAAGGCCTGAATGAGCGCGTTGGGTTATGCTGCTGTCAGGCATCTGCCTAGCAGATGTAGTGTAGCATATATGGATTTGTCCGAACGCGGTGACGCCTCCCTGAGAAACTGAAACTGATACATGGTGGAACAAGTAAATGAGCAAAACAAGGTATGACGTGGACCAGGTAAAACACGGAGGAGCCAACTGTGTTAATGGACTGTGTAAACACATGTAAACAAATAGAATGAGGTCAGTGTAACAGGGACCAGGTTAACACAGGTTAAATGGCAGAACAATGTGTTGATGTACCAAGTAAATTCACGTAAAGCCGCTGAGCAAAGTGCTGAAGGATCAGGCAAACACAACAGGAAAAAGATGTTACATGGACCAGGTAAATACAGGTAAGCAAGCGGAACAAGTTGTTAATTGGACCAGGTTTATACAGGTAAAGAAGCGGAACAAGTTGTTACATTGGCCAGGTAATTACAGGTAAACAAGCGGAACAAGGTGTTATAGGAACCAGGTAAACAGGCAGAACAAGTGTTTCTTAAATTTCTTGACGAACACTGGGTGTCCGTCTCACAGGCCCGGTTGATGTTGGGTTATATCGTGAAAGGAAGCGTAGCAGAGTACATTCTTATCACATAATTACAAACCTGAAATGCAACTCCATATCATCAGTATATTCATCATCATCATCATCATTGCTATCATTCATTATAAAAAAAAACACAAAAGAAAAGAAAAGAAAAAGAAAGTAAGTGTCACAGACTATGTGGCCATACAAGACCTGCTCGCGTGATGACACCTCAGTTTCGTCGCCATCCACTTTCATACTTGAGGTGAGTTCTTGTCAAGGTTTTCAGTGCCAGCAGATTCTGGGGGTTAGGGGGTGGGGCTATCGTTGGAGATACGTGGTGGTGGTCGCCATTCTGGAGGTGACTGTCATTGAGTCTGGCTTCCGCGATAAAGCAATTATTGTTGTAGTAAAGGGTTAAGTAGATGATGCCCCTGCAGGCGCTGTTAAACTCCCGGCAGAAGTGCAGGGTCTCCTCTTGTATGTGGGCACCTAGCGACCTGACATAGAGTGTTTCATGGGGACTACGGCAGGCGTACCTGGGTTTGGGGGCTCGGAATGAACGGCGTGGGAGTAATGTCACTGGAACCCTCACTCACTCACTCACTCACTCACTCATCAACACCCTCCCCTCACTGACCTGAAAGCAGCACCACCCTCAGTGAGAGCAGCGACGAAGATGCCGATGTCTCCTCTCTTGCTGCCGCGGCCTCCGGCAATGTGTAGGCCTAGGCCTTGGGCATCCTTCCTCAACTGAAGCTGACTGATCACCCGTTTCTGACACACACACACACACACACACACACACACACGCACGCACGCACGCACGCACGCATAAACACACACACACACACACGCACGCACACACACACACACACACACACACACACACACACACACACACACACACACACACACACACACACGTTTAGCTGCTGCTAAAATAAACACCCCAAAAAAGAAAGGCAAAGGCTCACGTGCGATTACAACTGATTTTTTTTTTTAAGTAAACAAAAGAGGACAAAGGACTGCCTACTCCTCCGGAATAATTTTAATTGTTTCCTAACCACAGCAACCAGGTGCTGCTGGAAGCGCGTGAACTTGCTGAAGGTCACTTGGTGCACTTTAAACTCAAACCTTGACTCTATGCACCATCCACTGAACGGGAGTGTGTCTCTGTGGCCATGTGGTTTTCTAACGACCTGATTGGTGCATATCTGTTATGCATGTGTGGGTGTATGTGTGAATGTGTGCCTTCATGTTTTACATTTATTTGCTTATTTATCATCATTGTTGTCTTTTTTCTTTTTTTTATATTATATTATTATTATCATTACTACTACCTTTTTTATATCATATTTATTATTTATTTATTTATTTATTTATTTATTTATTTGTGTAAGCTTATCTATTATTTATTCACCTTTTTTTTCTCAAGGCCTGACTAAGCGCGTTGGGTTATGCTGCTGGTCAGGCATCTGCTTGGCAGATGTGGTGTAGCGTATATGGATTTGTCCGAACGCAGTGACGCCTCCTTGAGCTACTGAAACTGAAACTGAAACTAACGACTTCACATGTGCGCGTTCATTTGTTTGCTCAGCAACACAGTCGATCTTGTCGGCAGTATAAACATACAGCGCGGGAAAAAAAAAAGTCGGTATGTTCCATTTTCGGGCGCAATACAAACATTTATCACTCCAGACAAGTCCAATTCTTTTGACTACGTCATGAACGGTAGATCGGACGAATTCTCCAACTCAAAAGATGCCATCTTGTCCGTTACTAAAGTCACGGTGACCAGAGGTGTGCTCGCTTTTTTAAGTAACAAACTGTAAAGTCAAAGCCTGTTACAACAACCACTATAAGTAACATATCTTCGGCACAAAAGCAAACCTAAAAAAAAGGCTACTTAGTGTCGGAATCCGTGCAAATGTTCATGAGAGAACAACTACGAATATTGTTTTTCTCTCCAAGCGATCGCTGAAATTGCGACCTTTCGTTGCTACTCAGTATCCAGAAGTCTCTTATTTTTCGGGAAAAAAAGGAGAGAGAAAAGTCCACATCACATGCGCATGTTTTGTGCGTTTTAAGTTTAACAGTGACGAATCCTAGACTGAAAGGCAAGCAGATCTGTTTAATTTGGATGTCGTTTGAGGATAGCTTGCACTGAGTGATAAGGCCTTCGCATGAAGCTTTCTCCGAATAGAATTCAATGGCCTCCATCGCCTCCATGCAGTTATGTGTCCTTGTAAACTAGCAACGCGATTTCAATCCTGATTTCCGATCAAGAACTTGAGAAGCCCGAGTGTTAATTAAAGGCATTGGCGCTTACTGACTGGTATCATCGAACTATAAACTATGTATATTTATTGATTGTTTGTTTCGGGCAATAAAGATGAATAAGCTGAACATTTGTGTTATGTTGAGTTGTCATAAAAATCACATATATTGGGAAGGAAGTAGCCAACCATATACCATAATATTATGGTTAAAAGAAATGCACGATCAAGTAAGTCATAAAGAACGCTGTTTTTAATCGACAAAATGAACTCATAGGAAATAGTGTAAGACGTTCACACTTCGTGCAAAACACAACAGCCTTTCTGTGCCTTTCGTCACATATCAATATTTGATCTTTAGTATGAGTAATATCCGTTTAAAAGAAATCATTTCTCATAGTACATTTACATTTATGTCCCATTACCTGCAGAATTTGTCTTTTCTTGGTAAATGTATGCACGAATGCAACTTCCATACAAAGTAGAAATACTTAACTATTTAATCTGAAAAATAGAAGATTACTGCTATCAATCAATGTTTCGATTTGTAAAGTAAACTTTCTTAAGTTCAGTGAAAAAGAATTTTTAAAACTAAAAGAGTAAAATGACGGTGGAAACAGTTACTACTTCACAATTTCTTGTGCCCATTCTGGAAATGCACATTCATTAGAAGTGGTATGTGTGGAAAGAACTTATTTTTTTATTTTTTTAAACTTTGTGTAGTATTGACTGATGAAGTATTTCCTGGGAAAGGGAATTTGTTAAAATTCATCGCGGGGACACACAGACACACATAAAGACACAGACACAAAGACACACGCATGCATGCATCCATACATACATACATAGCCAAACACACACAATCGGAACAAAGTTATTGCATCATTTACACATAAAATAATCATAAGAATAGCCAAATATAATCCATAATCAAAACAACTATCGCCTGAAGTAGAACATTACCTTGGCCGAGTTGACCGGGGAGGAAGAGGAGGAGGAGGAGCTATCCTGTGCCCCACCACCGGCCCCAACAGCCCCCCTGTAATTGCCGAGACTGATGGAGGAAGGGGAGGAGGCGTGTCCTCTGCTCGCGTGCTGACCGCCCGCCCACTCTCCCCGCTTCCTTCCAACCCTCCCTTCCCCCATACTGGTCCTGCGACAGTGCTTGTTACTACCACTGTCGACATCGTCAGAGTTATCGTTGGTGACAGCGGCGTCAGCGGTGCTGTAGTGGTCTCCATCAGCACCGTAGTGGTGCTGAGTTCGGCCGTTGGTGACGGTGGCTGCCACGTCACGATGGCCAAGGGTCTGAGCCCCTCCCACTTGCCGGCTGCCTGCAGGCGGGCGGTTGTAGCCGCTGCCAGAGGCCGAGTTCTTCTGCACGTGCCAGGGACTCCAGCAGGACACACTGTCGTGCACAGCGGAGGAGCTCAGCGTACGGTACAGCCCACCACCGCCGGGTCTGTGGCCATCACCGTCCACACTACTCTCCCTCTCCTGTCTCCTCTTCAATCCCTCCTCCTCCCCCTCCTCTCGCCCCCTGTCCCTCCACCTCTCATCCTCGGCCAGCCCCTGGACGGCACAGCCGTTGTGGCCGCTCAGACGGCGGTCATGAGCCACGTCCTCGGGACTGGAGCGGAGGGCTGCGAACACCTCGTCCTCGGAGTCGCTTACATCCCCTGCGTAGAACCGGACGGTCTGGCGGTCGGTGGGGGCGCCACTCTCGTCTGGGGTCAGGTCGCCACACCCCCTGCCCGAGTGGGGTCGTTGGACAGGGGTGGATGAAGCTGGGAGCGGCGGGGAGCGGGGCTGGATGGGGAGGCAGGAGGCAGGGGAAGAGGTAAGAGTAGGGGTAGAAGTAGGGGTGTTCCCGGGGTTCGGTGCAGAACGTCTGAAAGGAACAAGACAGGTAAAGTGACCGCCGGGTGTCCGTGACACACATGCTGAAGCCACACTGTGCCCAAGACACAACGTGATGGGTGATGACACACATACACACACAGACAGAATGTCGGGTTGTTCCCTTTAGGTCAGGTAATATATTTCCTGACGTGAACGACTTCCAGGAATGACGACACGCATTATATAATGTGGTTACAGCTTCACACCTCGCTCTCACTCCTTCACCCTCCCCCCCCTCCCGTCCCCCCCTCCCCCCACCACCACCACCACCTCCTCCTCCCTTATACACCTATCCAAATCATCTCGCACCCTTACCACACTCCCTCGTTCATCTAACTCCCTCACACCCCTACCCCACTCCCCACTACTCCACTTCCCTATCTCACTCCCTCATACGCCTACCCCACTCCTTTATACACCTACCTGATAATAATAACATTAATAATGAATATTTGGACGCACTATCTCTGGAGAGCCCAGAGCGTTTACAAATACAATTTCACATACATACATTGATGCAGATACACTTCATAACATTCATTTGCCTATATGCATCACAAAATAAACAGGTCACACACACACACACACACACACACACACACACACACACACACACACACACACACACACACACACACACACACACACACACACAAGGCATTCATACTGATACAGCCCCATTCCTCTCTCCACCCTACCAACAATCGCAGACAGACACACAGGGCGGGAAAACTAATCATAACAACTGTGGAAAAGGTGAGTTTTGAGAGCTAATTTGAATGAGGACAAAGACTGGGCGTGTCGGACAGAATAAGGGAGTCTGTTCCAGATGACAGGTCCAATGAAAGAGAAAGCACGTTCCCCATGGAGTTTCTTTCGCCTCGCTTATACTCACACCCCTACCTCACTCCGCTACCCCCTCCCTCACATCACTACCCCACTCCCTCATACACACCTAACTGACTGCCTACCCCACTCCCCCAAACACCCCTACCTTTCTCCTTCACATCTCCATCACTCACCCAACATCTGTCATGTACGGAGGAGGTATGTCTCTCACCTGGGGTGAGTCCTGTAAGGGAGGAGATATGTCTCTCACCTGGGGAAAGTCCTGTAAGGGAGGAGATATGTCTCTCACCTGGGGTGAGTCCTGTAAGGAAGGAGGTATGTCTCTCACCTGGTGAGTCCTGTAAGGGAGGAGGTATATCTCACCTGGGGAGAGTCCTGTAAGGAAGGAGGTATATCCCTCACCTGCTGAAAGGGAGGAGGTATATCTCTCACCTGGGGAGAGTCCTGAAAGGGGGGAGGTATATCTCTCACCTGGGGAGAGTCCTGAAAGGGGGGAGGTATATCTCTCACCTGGGAGAGTCCTGTAAGGGAGGAGGTATATCTCTCACCTGGGGAGAGTTATGTAAGGGAGGAGTATATCTCTCACCTGGGAGAGTCCTGTAAGGGAGGGGTATATCTCTCACCTGGGAGAGTCCTGTAAGGGAGGAGGTATATCTCTCACCTGGGGGAGTTCTGTAAGGGAGGAGGTATATCTCTCACCTGGGGAAAGTCCTGTAAGGGAGGAGGTATATCTCTCACCTGGGGAAAGTCCTGTAAGGGAGGAGGTATATCTCTCACCTGGGAGAGTCCTGTAAGGGAGGAGGTATATCTCTCACCTGGGAGAGTCCTGTAAGGGAGGAGGTATATCTCTCACCTGGGGGAGTCCTGTAAGGGAGGAGGTATATCTCTCACCTGAGAGAGTCCTGTAAGGGAGGAGTACATATCTCACCTGGGGGAGTCCTGTAAGGGAGGAGGTGTATCTCTCACCTGGGGAGAGTCCTGTAAGGGGGGAGGTATATTTCTCACCTGGGGAGAGTCCTTTAAGGGAGGAGGTATATTTCTCACCTGGGGAGAGTCCTTTAAGGGAGGAGGTATATTTCTCACCTGGGGGAGTCCTGTAAGGGAGGAGGTATATCTCTCACCTGGGGGGAGTCCTGTAAGGGGGGAGGTATATTTCTCACCTGGGGAGGGTCCTTTAAGGGAGGAGGTATTTCTCTTACCTGGGGAGTCCTGTAATGATTGAGGTATATCTCTCACCTCGGGGAGTCCTGTAGTGATTGAGGTATATCTCTCACCTCGGGGAGTCCTGTAGTGATTGAGGTATATTTCTCAACTGGGGGAGTCCTGTAATGATTGAGGTATATCTCTCACCTCGGGGAGTCCTGTAGTGATTGAGGTATATCTCTCACCTGGGGGGAGTCCTGTAAGGGATGTGGTATATCTCTCACCTGGGGGGAGTCCTGTAGCGATTGAGGTATATCTCTCACCTGGGGGGAGTCCTGTAAGGGATGTGGTATATCTCTCACCTGGGCAGAGCCGGGGAGTCCTGCAGGGAGGAGGTATGTCGCACAGGGATAGGGGGAGGTAACGCTGAATGCTTCCTCCGTCTTCGCAATGTCAAGGTCACATAGCCTGTCAGGGACGCCTTCCACAGTATGTTCCTGCCAATTAATCAACCAATCAATCAACCAATCGTCATTCAGTTGATTGGCTGATATATATCAAGCAATTAACCGATGAAAATCCTCAAGATCTGTGTGTCGACAATTAAACACGAATAATCAACCATCAAACTGCCTTGTATCAGTGACTCAGTCAGACAGTGTCTCTGTGAATCAGTCAATCTGTCAGTGTCTTGTCTGAATCGGTAGTTCAGTGTGATCCTAAATAGTCAGCCAGTACAGTGTATGCCTGCACCAAGTGGACCATGTCAGTGTATCCCTGAGTTAGTCAAGTCAATCAGTGTATGTCCGTGAATCAGTCAGCTGTTTCTCTGGATCAGTCAGTGGCTGACTGAGCCAGTCAATGTGTCGCTGTCAGTCAGTCAGTATCATATGTGACTCAGTCAGTCAGTCAGTATGCATCTATCTGAATCAGTCAACATGCAAAGGGTCTGTAGTTGTTTTATAAGTACGGACGGAAGTATAAAAAACAAGAGAGGCAAGGCCTTCAAGACTCACTTGTGATACACTTTTTAAAAAAATCCAAACTTTTTATGTATTGAGTATAATTTCAAAATGTAATGTTTAAGATGATAAAGATCAGTTTAAAGCAAATTAACTCCCCTGGCATTACAGAGTAATTTCCCTTTTTTACTATCTGCACCAAAACGTTTGCAAAATAAATAAAAATTCCATGCTTAGCAAAAGAAGTTCCTGTTTGAACAAAAAAAGATAATAATGACTGCTCTAGATGTTGGGTCAGAATATCAGATCAAAGTGCCAAGTTTAGAGAATACAAAAAATATAAATATAACAGTAAATGCAGTTTGCGTATAATTAGGCTTCATTCTTTTTTTCTTTTCTTTTTTTTGTGCCCATCCCAGAGGCGCAATATTGTTTTAAACAAAATGACTGGAAAGAACTGACTTTTTCCTATTTTTATGCCAAATTTGGTGTCAACTGACAAAGTAGTTGCAGAGAAAA
>NC_134880.1:17037352-17224852 GCF_041734735.1 Babylonia areolata | reverse complement strand
GCGCACCCTCCTCTGCGCATATATCATCTTCCCATCATGCTTGGCGCGCGGGCGTGCCCGGAAATCAGAGAGGGATCAGAGAGGAGAAGAGAAGAACTGTCCAGGTGCACTTCACACCATTATTTTCACCTTTCGTTTACACCACCTCCCCTCCACCCTTCAACCCTCCCACCTCCCCTACCCTCCCCACCCCCCTCTCACACGGCTCCATCCAGACCGCTGTGTGAGTCAGTGGATGGCATGAGTTTACTTTCTCTCTGGAGATGGAAGATACAGACAGGTATTCAACCACAACTAGTTCAACGTAGAAGTGGTGTACACGTGCATGCCTGGTTCTCCTCCTTGAAGGATGTGTAGTCATTGTACACAGTTCACTGTTCCGCTCTCTGAAATAGAGTTTGATGGTTCCCCCCCCCCTGGCATGTGTAGTTATATATAACTCTGATCGCTGTTCTGCCCCTTGAAATAAGTATGTGGTTATTGTACAAACTTTCTGTGCCCCGGCCCCTGAAATGTGTAAGTTATTGTGTAGTTATTGCGGCACACCAGGCACTCCACCGACCCCATGAAATGTGCAGTTATTGTGTAGTTATGATACACCGCTCACTGTAACGGCCCCTGAAATGTGTAGTTATTATTATTTTATTGTACACGAATCACTGCACCGACCCCTGAAATGTGCAGTTATTGTACACAGGTCATTGAATCAGCCCCTGAAATGTGTATTTATTGTGTAGTTATTGTACACCGGTCATTGTAACGGCCCCTGAAACGTGTAGTAAATGTACACCACTCTACTGATCAGACCTCACTATTCACATAAGATGGGAGGTGAAGGGGAGAGGGGGCAGGCGTGGGGGGGGGGGTTACAGACAGATCTGACGATCCACTCTGTTTGTGTGTGTGTGTGAGAGAGAGAGAGAGAGAGAGAGAGAGAGAGAGAGAGAGTGTGTGTGTGTGAGGGTGGATCTACAGACAGACCTGACTATCCATATAAGATGGGAGGTTAAGGAAGGGGGGGTTGGGGGTGGGGGTGGGGGCTCTTACAGACAGATCTGACGATCTACTCTGTGTGTGTGTGTGTGTGTGTGTGTGTGTGTGTGTGTGTGTGTGTGTGTGTGTGTGTTACTGGAGCGGGGGGGGATTTACAGACAGTCCTGACTATCCATATAAGATGGAAGGTTAGGGGTGGGGGTTACAGATACATCTGACGATCCACACCAGCTCTGTGTGTGTGTGTGTGTGTGTGTGTGTGTCTGTGTGTGTGTGTGTGTGTGTGTGTGTGTGTCTGTGTGTGTCTGTGTGTGTGTGAGGGTGGATCTACAGACAGACCTGACTATCCATATAAGATGGGAGGTTAAGGAAGGGGGTGTTGGGTGGGGAGGCGCTGTTACAGACAGATCTGACGATCTACTGTGTGTGTGTGTGTGTGTGTGTGAGGGTGGATCTACAGACAGACCTGACTACCCACTTAAGATGGAAGGTGAAGGGGGGATGGAGATCTGACGACCCACTGTGTGTGTGTGTGTGGGAGAGAGAGAGAGAGAGAGAGAGAGAGAGAGGGTGGGGAGGAGGAGTCTACGGACAGACATGACTATCCACATGCGGGGGGATGGGGGGGGTTGGGGTGGGGGGTACAGACAGATCTGACGATCTACACCAGCTCTGTGTGAGTGTGTGGGGGTGGGAGGGTACAGACCTGGCGAGTCACACCATTGAACTGCACTACCAACATAAACCCAGTTTGTGTACTTCATCAGTATCCGGCCACACAGCTGGGCATGGCTGCAGACAGGCCTCGTGTGTCCAATGATGGATGGGGGGGTCTGCTGTTGTGTCTGATAACGAGATAGAACTGGCCGCGCAGCGTATTGTGTGAGATCTCGCTGTCTCTCTGTCTCTGTCTCTGTTTCTCTCTGTCTCTGTCTCTGTCTCTGTCTCTCTCTGTCTCTCTCTGTCTCTCTGTCTCTCTCTCTCTCTCTCTCTCTCTCTCTCTCTCTCTCGTATTGTGTGAGATTTCTCTGTTTCTCTGCCTGTCCTCTCTCTCTCTCTCTCTCTCTCTCACTCACTCTGTGTGTGTGTCTCTCTCTCTGCCTCTCTGTCTCGCTGTCTCTCTGTCTGTCTGTCTGTCTCTCTGTGTCTCTCTCTGTCTCTGTCTCTATCTCCCTATCTGTCTCTCTGTCTCTCTCTCTCTGTGTCTATCTGTGTCTGTCTGTCTCTGTCTCTGCGTCTGTCTGTCTGTCTGTCTGTCTCTCTCTCTCTCTCTCTCTCTGTCCTCTCTCTCTCTCTCTCTCTCTCTTTCTCTGTCTGTCTCTCTGTGTCTCTCTCTGTGTCTCTCTGCCTCTGTCTCTATCTCTCTCTATCTCTCTCTCTCTGTTTATCTGTGTGTGTGTGTCTGTCTGCCTGTTTCTGTCTGTCTGTCCGTCTGTCTGTCTGTCTCTCCTTCTTTCTTTCTTTCTCTCTCTCTCTCTCTCTCTCTCTCTCTCTCTCTCTCTCTCTCTCTCTGATTGTCCTAATGTCTATAGTGTAAACAGTTGAATGCTTAGTGCCAGTTACGGTGATATCTACATATCTTGTTATCGCCTCTCATTCACATGGGGCTTTGGCCTTAATGAATAAATCATCTGCGTGTGCGTGTGCGTCTCTCTCTCTCTCTCTCTCTGTCTCTGTCTCTCTCTCCCTGTCTATCTGTGTGTCTGTCTGTCTGTCTGTCTCTGTCTCTGCGTCTCTCTCTCTCTCTCTCTCTCTCTCTCTCTCTGTGTGTGTGTGTGTGTGTGGGTGTGTCTTTTTCTCTCTGTGTGTCTCTCTGTCTCGCTGTCTCTATCTGTCTCTATCTCTGTCTCTGTCTCTCTCTGTGTGTCTATCTGTGTGTGCGTGTCTGTCTGTCTTTGTCTCTGTCTCTGTCTCTGTCTCTCTCTCTCTCTCTCTTTCTCTCTACCTGTCTGTCCGTCTGTCTGTCCGTCCCCCTATCCCCTCCCCTCCCGCTCTCTCCAGCTGGCAAATTTCCCTGTGCCTTTATATACCTTGGCAATACACGGTTTCTTCTGTGCGTTTTGTCAGTGTGACAAGAAAGGTGCTGAACGGGTGCAACTCGCGTTTCTGATATATATATGTGTGTGTGTGTGTGTGTGTGTGTGTGTGTGTGTCTGTGCTTTGTCAGTATGGCAAGATATATGTGCTGAACTGAGTGCAACGGGGAATAGATTGTCAGTCAGACTGTGCCTTGGTGTAAAAACTATGCATCCTCTCAACTCGTCAACTACTGAGTAAATCAGTAAATCAGTCACACCCTTAATTCTTTTTTTTGTTGTTGTTGTTCCTCCACAGCGCATAATCTGTACAGTCATCAAGTATATATACCTATACCGAACGTCAGTGTGTGCCGACGCAACATGCATACAATACAGAAGAGACAAGGCGGGCCGTCAGTCAAACAGACAACAACAAAAAAAAACCAATCGCACAGTACAGAGAGAACAGACTAGATACAGAGACAGACAGACAGACAGACAAATACATAGACAGGCAGACAGACGACCGGACGAACACCCAGACAAGCAGAGGGATATATATATGTATATATATAATACGATACACGGATCAGCAGAGCTCCACATCTGTGAAAGGACGGCAGAAAACAGAAGAAGAAGAAGAAGAAAAAACCCGTCTGTGTAACCCGACCCCTCCTTATCCCGGCCTATCTAAATGGAACAGCGCTTGCCAAGGGAGTCGTCGGCCCTGGTCTGCTCTTCAGCTGTGGAAAACACAGAGAGTGAGTGGCGCTTCGCAAGGGCGGTGAAGGAAGTGTAGGCAGGCAACATAAAAGACTAGTTGTTGTCCCTAGGTATTGTACAGACGCTTTGAACGTGCCTGTGTTGCTGATTTTGGCTCTTTGCACGTGACTGTCTTCATTGTACACATGCCTGCCTTCTGCGACATTTATACCTTGTTTGCGTCTTTTTCAAATGACATCTTAGTGATAATTTTATACCGATAACAACTCTCGCCATTAGCTAAAATACCCCCCCCCCCCTTCCAACCCCTCTCCACCACCCGATAACTGGACCAGCTTACTGGTTATCATAAAAAAAATATGTATTCCCTCTGAAAATTCATCAACATGCTCATAATTAGCAAAGACTTATCTGAGATACGTAATCACCATGGCAAGTAATTAGCTAAAGACTTGATGTGATGATTAATCTTCATGTTTCAGATTATGAAAAGACATAATTGTGATAATAAATCACCGTGCTCGCAATTAGCTAAACACAGCTGACAGTACATATGACCATTCAGATCACTGACAGCTGACAGTACAGATCACTATTCAGATCACTGACAGCTGTCAGTACAGATCACTATTCAGATCACTGACAGCTGTCAGTACAGATCACTATTCAGATCACTGACAGCTGACAGAACAGATTACCATTCAGATCACTGACAGCACATATCACCATTCAGATCACTGACAATATAGATCACTATTCAGATCACTGACAGCTGACAGCACAGATCACCATTCAGATCACTGACAGCTGACAGAACAGATTATCATTCAGACCACTGACAGCTGACAGAACAGATTAGCATTCAGATCACTGACAGCACATATCACCATTCAGATCACTGACAATATAGATCACTATTCAGATCACTGACAGTTGTCAGAACAAATCACCATTCAGATCACTGACAGTTCAAATCACCATTCAGATCACTGACAGCTGACAGTACAGATCACCATTCAGATCACTGACAGCTGACAGTACAGATCACTATTCAGATCACTGACAGCTGTCAGTACAGATCACCATTCAGATCACTGACAGCTGACAGAACAGATTATCATTCAGATCACTGACAGCTGACAGAACAGATTATCATTCAGACCACTGACAGCTGACAGAACAGATTAGCATTCAGATCACTGACAGCACATATCACCATTCAGATCACTGACAATATAGATCACTATTCAGATCACTGACAGTTGTCAGTACAAATCACCATTCAGATCACTGACAGTTCAAATCACCATTCAGATCACTGACAGCTGACAGTACAGATCACCATTCAGATCACTGACAGCTGTGAGTACAGATCACTATTCAGATCACTGACAGTACATATGACCATTCAGATCACTGACAGTACAGATCACCATTCAGATCACTGACAGTACAGATAACTATTCAGGTCACTGACATCTAACAGATCAGTACATGACAGTACATATGACCATTCAGGTCACTGACAGAACAGATTACCATTCAGATCACTGACAGTACAGATAACTATTCAGGTCACTGACATCTAACAGTACAGATCACGATTCAGATCACTGACAGTACATATGACCATTCAGATCACTGACAGTACAGATCACCATTCAGATCACTGACATCTAACAGTACAGATCATTCAGATCACTGACAGTACAGATCACCATTCACATCACAGTCAACTGATAGTAAGACAGGTGGAAGGACACTTGCCGCATCTGCCACCATGGCTGCCATCTTCTCCATGGTCTGTGAAATTAATCGTTTGAGTGCTAGGTCTGACTCATATCTGCATGGTGTGTGTGTGTGTGTGTGTGTGTGTGTGTGTGTGTGTGTGTGTGTGCGTGTGTGTGTGTGTGTGTGTGTGTGTGTGTGTGTGTGTGACAGAAGAGGAAGGCACTCACTCACCTCACAGACTCCTGGCTCTCGCGCAGCAAGGCCTTGCCGTTGACCTCCACCACCTCATCGTTTACCTTCACCCTCCCGTCTCTCTCTGTAGCGCTGCCCTCCTTCACCCCCACCACCCTAACGGCGCAGGCTGGGGTGGAGGGGGGCAGCCCCGCCCCCTGCTGCAGGGACGGGGAGGAAGGGGGGACAAGACCGCCGGCACGTGCTGCCGGGACATCCCTTGACCCCTGACCTCCTCCTGATGACCCCTGATCACCCGACCCCTGATTCGCTGACTCCTCGCCGGCGGTACGACCCAGGGGCACCACCTCCACCTCCAGCCCCAGGTCCCCAGATCCGCCCCCGATCTTCAGGTCCACGCAGAACACCCGGTCTTTGCGGGGTGGCTTGGAAGGAGGCGGGGTTCGCATAATGCCTTCCCAGTCCGAAGAGGTGCAGGAGTTAACGGCTGGACCTGCTGAGGTGGTGGTGGTGGTGGTGTGGTTGTGGTTGCTGGTAGCGGCATCACTGACGTCCTTCCCACCGCTTCGGCGGTCCGGGCACGGGCACGGCGGTTCCTGGGCAGTGAAGGAAGGCGGAGGGAGAGGGAGGGGGGTGTTGTTGTGGGGGGTCCAGAAATCCACGTCCCCGACACAGTCCAGGTCCATGTGGGAGGTGGAGGCTGACCTGACGGGCCCGCTCCTCCTCTCGTTGCCCCCACCACCACCACCACCACCACCACCGCCACCACTATCACCGCCCCCACCTTTCCAAGCTCTGCTGCCCTCTTTCTTCCAGCGTCCGCTGCCCTTGCGGCTGAGATGCCCGGTGGGCAGGATGCGGCTGATGTACGACTTGAGGCTGTCCATGATGGTGATGTTGACGTTCACACCACGTTACTGATGATGTGCGACTTGAGGCTGTCCATAATGGTGATGGTGGTGATGATGTGGATGTGGATGTTCACAACAAGTGACTGTAGTGGTACCACTTGAGCCTGTCCATGACGTTGACGTGGGTGTGGGATGTCCATATTCACACCATGTCACTGATGATGTGACTTGAGGTTGCCCAAGGTGTTCATGCTCACACCGTTATGAGTGTGATGAAAGACTTGCGGTTATGACATTGTGGTGGTGGTGTCCATTCCACGTGGGTCATTCTGATGGACCGATTTAATACCACATGCTTTGACTAATAATGCATAGCGTTGCATGGTCACTTCAGTTCATATTGCTCGGCTTTGACAACGTCAGTACAGTATTTTCACAACATCAATGACTTGAGGTCGTATTGCACAGCGTTGATGAAGTCAGAACACTATTGCACAGCTTCGGTGACTTCAGATCACTTTTGCACAGTGTTGAAGACTTCAGATCGTATTGCACAGTGCTGGTGACGTTTGTGCACTATTGCACAGCGTCGGTGACTTCAGATCACTTTTGCATAAGTGTTGATGACTTCAGATCGTATTGCTCAGTGCTGGTGATGTCAGTACACTATTGCACAGCGTCGGTGACTTCAGTTCAATATTGCACACGGCGTTGATGACTTAAATTCACTATTGCACAGCATTGCTGACTTCATTTCACTATTGCACAGCGATGGTAACTTCATATCGTTATTGCACACAGAGTTATTGAAGTCAGTTCACTATTGCACAGCATTGACAGAGTTGATGACTTCAGATCCCTATCGCATAGTATCTGTATGACTTCAAATCATATTGCACAGTGGTGGTACGTTGAGATCACCATTACAGCACTTGCAATGACTTCAGATCATTTTTGCACAGTGCCGGTGACGTCCGTTCATTCAGTCAGTTCCGAACAGCACTCAGCAACTGCTGTCTGAAACAAGTACACACCAAACTGTAACAGAAAGTATTACACGACAAATACAAGCCAGCTGTTTGCTTACTGTATACACTGCATATTTATATCAGTGACCTGTGCACTACACATATCTCATTGACAACCAACTGACAGTGACTTGCATACTGCATATGTATCGCAGTGACCTGTATACCGCACATATATTTTTCAGTGACAATAACTGACTGTGACCTGTATAGTACACATGTATCTCAGTGACCACAACTGACAGTGACCTGTATACTACAAATCTATCTCAGTGACAACAACTGACGGTGACCTGTACACTACAAATCTATTACAGTGACAACAACTGACGGTCACCTGTACACTACACATGTATCACAGTGACAACAACTGACAGTGACCTGTACACTACACATGTATCACAGTGACAACTGACATTGACCTGTACACTACACATGTATCACAGTGACAACAACTGACAGTGACCTGTACACTACACATGTATCACAGTGACAACAACTGACATTGACCTGTACACTACACATGTATCACAGTGACAACAACTGACATTGACCTGTACACTACACATGTATCACAGTGACAACAACTGACAGTGACCTGTACACTACACATGTATCACAGTGACAACAACTGACAGTGACCTGTACACTACACATGTATCACAGTGACAACAACTGACAGTGACCTGTACACTACACATGTATCACAGTGACAACAACTGACAGTGACCTGTATACTACACATGTATCACAGTGACAACAACTGACAGTGACCTGTACACTACACATGTATCACAGTGACAACAACTGACAGTGACCTGTATACTACACATGTATCACAGTGACAACAACTGACATTGACCTGTACACTACACATGTATCACAGTGACAACAACTGACAGTGACCTGTACACTACACATGTATCACAGTGACAACAACTGACGGTGACCTGTACACTACACATGTATCACAGTGACAACAGCTGACATTGACCTGTACAGTACATATGTATCACAGTGACAACAACTGACAGTGACCTGTATACTACACATGTATCACAGTGACAACAACTGACAGTGACCTGTACACTACACATGTATCACAGTGACAACAACTGACAGTGACCTGTACACTACACATGTATCACAGTGACAACAACTGACATTGACCTGTACACTACACATGTATCACAGTGACAACAACTGACATTGACCTGTACACTACATATGTATCACAGTGACAACAGCTGACATTGACCTGTACACTACACATGTATCACAGTGACAACTGACAGTGACCTATATATTACACATGTATCACAGTGACAACAACTGACAGTGACCTGTACACTACACATGTATCACAGTGACAACTGACAGTGACCTGTACACTACACATGTATCACAGTGACAACTGACAGTGACCTGTACACTACACATGTATCACAGTGACAACAACTGACAGTGACCTGTACACTACACATGTATCACAGTGACAACTGACAGTGACCTGTACACTACGCATGTATCACAGTGACAACTGACAGTGACCTGTACACCACATGTATCACAGTGACCACAACTGACAGTGACCTGTATACTACAAATCTATCTCAGTGACAACAACTGACGGTGACCTGTATAGTACACATGTATCTCAGTGACAACAACTGACTGTGACCTGTATAGTACACATGTATCTCAGTGACCACAACTGACAGTGACCTGTATACTACAAATCTATCTCAGTGACAACAACTGACGGTGACCTGTATACCACACATGTATCTCAGTGACAGCATTGACAGTGACCTGTGTACTACACAATAATCACGTTTCTCAGTGACAACACCTAACAGTGGCCTGTATACTACACATGTATTTCAGTGACAACAACTGACATTGACCTGTACACTACACATGTATCACAGTGACAACAACTGACAGTGACCTGTACACTACACATGTATCACAGTGACAACAACTGACAGTGACCTGTACACTACACATGTATCACAGTGACAACAACTGACAGTGACCTGTACACTACACATGTATCACAGTGACAACTGACAGTGACCTGTACACTACACATGTATCACAGTGACAACAACTGACAGTGACCTGTACACTACACATGTATCACAGTGACAACAACTGACAGTGACCTGTACACTACACATGTATCACAGTGACAACAACTGACAGTGACCTGTACACTACACATGTATCACAGTGACAACAACTGACAGTAATTTGAATACAACACAAGTATCTCAGTGACAACTGACAGTGTCCTATACCACACATCCATCTCAGTGACAAAGTAAGAGCTGTATTATCAATGGTTTTTCCATCGCAATGAGGAATCATTTACAGTTTAGTGTGAAGGACTATGACTCAAACTTGGAGGCAGAATCGCAATGGCTCTTAGTGCACCAGCCTTGGTGGCTAGTTGGCCTTTGGGGACCATCCTATAAACGCCGACTGTCCTAAAATCCCTCTTGGCCGAGAGAGTGGGGATGTAACTTGGGCAAGACACTCTCCACACTATAATCAAATTCTAGCCAAGATAGTGTGGACAGCAGTTACCTCCTCTGCTATTCTGATGGTCATATTATCTCCTCTGCTGTTCTGATGGTCATAATTCAACACGAATGACTATCATACACATATAATCATCTCAGTGACAACAGCTAACAAGAAAGTGAAGGACCAGTGTCTGGGGAGAGGGGAGGTAGGGGGGCAGGGCGGAGCGGGAGGGTGAGGGGGGCAGGGATGGGTGACCAACTGTCCACTGGGTCAGCGCTACAGGAGCACCCGCCACCAGGACAGAGCTGTACTGCACCCCGTGACCCACTGCCCACTGGTCAGTCACTACACACTCTCACCTGTCTCGGTCTCACCTCTGTGCTCCACCTTTTCCACTTTTTTTTGTGGGACCTCCAACCTCCTCTTTTTTTCTCCCACATCTTTCTTTTTCTTCTTTCACAGACTCATATTTACTTTTCATGCACCAACTTTCGCCCACACACCTTAACTAATCGGTTTCATTTTTTCCCCCTATCGTCTGGCGCAGCAATTGCCCCAGTGTGTCTTGAGGCGTGCATTTTAAGAATATTCCATGTCTGTGTACATTTGCCAGGGTTTTTTTGTTTTTGTTTTTTTTAATGTTCTGGTGTTCTGCCAATCTATGCATTCTAAATATGGATGACAAGTGATTACAGCTGTCTGGGTTTATTGTTGCCCTAGTGTGAGTAGTTTGTTTGATATTGAAGCTTTTCTGTCATCCATCATCTCTCTCTTCCTCCTCTATCTTAATCTAATACATGACCAAAAAAATATCTGTCATCAGTATTCACCGCTTACACTTCCGACTGCCGCCCAGTTGCTACCGACCTTGTTGCACTACTGACCAGACAAACAATTTCAGCCGAACACACATGTTTGTAAGATAGAACTAAATAAGCTAACATTTTTTTTCTCAGATATATAATATGAGGATGCTGCAATCAAAATCATGTATCTGACATTAACAATTTCCTGAAAACGTACACGTACACACACACACACACACACACACACACACACACACACACACACACACACACACACACACACACACACACACACACACACAAGATGAAGATGCTGCTGCATCATTGAGAATGAAAAAAATCACGTACCTAACATTAAACAATTTCCTTCAGTAAAACTTTGCCAGCTCGACGTGACCATTGACCTGTGTGTGTACACTGCAGGAGATTAAAAAAAAAAAAAAAAAAGCACATCTCACACTACACCTCCACTCCCCTCACCTGTGCACTGAACCATAGTTCCCCCACAACACAACGCCTCCTCAGCAGTACCCATCATTGTCCACACTCTAAGTGTTTCAGGGTGGCGACTGATGGACCAGCGCCAGACTGACGGAGGGAGGGAGCGATGCCGATCGCTGCTGGCTGGCACAAAGAGCACGGCTCAGTCAGTGCGCCATCATCCCCCGCCCCCCCCCCCCACACACACACCACCACCACCATCACCACCACCACCCTCAGCCATCCACCCCTCAGCCACCCCTCCTCACCTTCCGTCTGCAGACACACACACACACACACACACACACACACACACACAGAATTCTGAGGTTTGAGTTCACACACACACACACACACACACACACACACACACACACACACACACACACAGAATTCTGAGGTTTGAGTTCACACACACACACACACACACACACACACACACACACACTACACACACACACACACACACACACACACACACACACACACACACACACACACACACACCTTCCACACAGCAGACACGCTCCACAGAGGAGGACAGATGGAAGAAAGGGAGGCAGGAAGGAAGGAAGTAATAGAGAGACAGAGACACAGACACACAGAGAGACACAGAGAGAGAGCGGTGTGAAAGTGAGAGTGCCAGAAGTCAAAGTGGAGCTCTCCCTGACTCCCACGCCCACATGCCAGCAGCCGCCCTCTTCCTTCCAGCCGGCCGACACTCGGGTTGGCAGCACACAGCTGGGCGTAAGCTAAGGAAAGTGGTCGGGTGCCATTGATCTGCATGGCACAGACACACACACACACACACAGACACAGATACACGCACGCACGCACACACACACGCACATACGCACACACATATGTGCGCGCGCACGCACACGCATACGCGCACACACACGTGCGCGCGCGCACACACACATACACATTGTATTGAAAACACATACACAGAGTTGTATTGAACACACACACACACACACACACACACACACACACACACACACACACACACACACACACACACACACACATGCGTATTAGATGACCGTTTATTTCTTTGTTCCCTTTGTTCTTTGTTGTGTCTATTAATCCTTTGGGATTTTATGACCATAAATGAAGTCAAGTCACAAAGAGAGAGAGAGAGAGAGAGTTGTATTGAAACACACACACACACACACACACACACACACACACACACACACACACACACACACACACACACACACACACACACACACACACTACACTACACAACACAAAGTAAAATTCAGTTGTGGGTTTCCATTCCACGCAGACTGTCACATCACGCTGCTCAGTCCTTTACTTACATCTGGTCAGTCATGGAGGCCACAACATGCACATGAAACCATGAAAGGAACGAATGTCTGAGAGGACTGACAACATAACAGGGAATTCCTCCACTTTCCTGTTGTCGGTGACAACCAAACCCTGGCCAGTTGCATTGCTCGGACGGAAGACCCTAGTATGGTGGTAACCCAATACTAACTGTGTGTAGTATGGAACTGACCAGTGGCGTAGTTCGGTCAACGCAGGCATTTAGTCACGTGTAACTGTCCAAAAAAAAAAGTTATAACCAAGCAATGCAACTGGCACCTGCAGCTGTAGCAGAGCAGCAGATGGAGAAGGTATATATAAGAACTCATTTAATTGTAGTAAAACCATCATAGGAATTATGGACTCACACACACACACATACACACGACACAGATACACGCACGCACGCACACACACACGCACATACGCACACACATATGTGCGCGCGCACGCACACGCATACGCGCACACACACGTGCGCGCGCGCACACACACATACACATTGTATTGAAAACACATACACAGAGTTGTATTGAACACACACACACACACACACACACACACACACACACACACACACACACACACACACACACACACACACACACACACGTGTGTGTATTAGATGACCGTTTATTTCTTTGTTCCCTTTGTTCTTTGTTGTGTCTATTAATCCTTTGGGATTTTATGACCATAAATGAAGTCAAGTCACAAAGAGAGAGAGAGAGAGAGTTGTATTGAAACACACACACACACACACACACACACACACACACACACACACACACACACACACACACTACACAACACAAAGTAAAATTCAGTTGTGGGTTTCCATTCCACGCAGACTGTCACGTCACGCTGCTCAGTCCTTTACTTATATCCGGTCAGGCATGGAGGCCACAACATGCACATGAAACCATGAAAGGAACGAATGTCTGAGAGGACTGACAACATAACAGGGAATTCCTCCACTTTCCTGTTGTCGGTGACAACCAAACCCTGGCCAGTTGCATTGCTCGGACGGAAGACCCTAGTATGGTCGTAACCCGCTACTAACTGTGTGTAGTATGGAACTGACCAGTGGCGTAGTTCGGTCAACGCAGGCATTTAGTCACGTGTAACTGTCAAAAAAAAAAGTTATAACCAAGCAATGCAACTGGCACCTGCAGCTGTAGCAGAGCAGCAGATGGAGAAGGTATATATAAGAACTCATTTAATTGTCGTAAAACCATCATAGGAATTAAGAACTCTATAAACTGAACACAACAAATTATATATATAATAGCTGCGTAAGAGTGACCCTGGTAACATAATTATAAACAACTTATCCCTTGAGGAAGGAACGTGGTCGTTCCGAAAATTTGGAATATTTGACAGATTGATGTGTTTGTTTTCTTTTTTCTTTTTTCTCTTTATATATATATATATACTCTCTTTGCTCAAACGACGGAAGTGGGCCAAACTGAGAATCCAAACAAAGAAGTTTTGATTCGAGTTCTATGGCTATGTGCTTTCAACATTAGTTCCGCTTTTTATGGCAAAGCCGGCCTCATGTTGCTATCTCATCAAAACATATTTAAAAGAGAAAAAAAAATGGGGGTGGAGGAAGACGAAGAAATGTGCAACCGGGTTTCGACACATAACTTTAGGGGTTTTATTTTGTCTGTATATTTTGTCGATACATCTTGATATGTTTATGAAAGTCAAGAGAACCCAAGCGAGTTCCATGGACATACTGTGGTCACACAGTACAGAATGCCAAGTCAAGGAATTTCCTGTTGTCAGTCCTCTCAGACATTCGTTCCTTTCATGGTTTCATGTGCATGAGATATTCACGTGCAGTCTCTCTTGTCTGATTTGTGCAGTATCACCGTGGATCCTGTTACCTGTTAGCATGCGAATTTGTACATATCTATTCAGGTGTGTGTGTGTGTGTGTGTGTGTGTGTGTGTGTGTGTGTGTGTGTGTGTGTGTGTGTGTGTGTGTGTGTGTGTGTGTGTGTGCACGCGACCAGTTCACACACACACACGCACACACACACACACACACACACATCCACAGACACAGACAGCCAGGCCCGGAGACAGACCTAGAGAGATAACAATAATAAAATAAAAAATTATGTATGAGTTTCCGCAGCAGCAGTCTTGTATTTTAAAAAAAGAAAAAAAAAGGGGGGGGGGGGATATAAAAATTATGTGTGTTATTCAGCTGGCGTCAGTGTTGTGCTGAATGGGGACCCCCACCTTCTCTCCTCCCCTCCTCTCCCCCCACACCCTTCCCTCGGGTTTGTGATGCGGGGCACTGAGGGGAGTAGTAGGAGGGAGAGGTGGAGAGGTGGGTGATGCCAGGCAAGAAGGGGGCGAGGGGGGCAAGGGGGGTAGAGGTGGAGGTGATGACTCCCCAAGCACAGAGCCGGGTAGGGGTGGAGGGGGAAGATGAAGGTGGAAAAGCCAGCAGACTGCGGGGGTGCGCACCGCACACTAACACTAACAGCCAGGAACAAAGAAACGAAAGCCGCCGTGTTGAACATGTCCTTACTTGCTGCCACTGGCGTTAAGTGTGGAAGGAACGCCGTAAATGTTAAGTCGTGTTGAGATGAACAGAGGCCTCTCTACTGCTGTGGAGAGCTGTACCGTACACACCAGATACACATACCGTCCCTGACACATCCACTGCGTCCATCCTGTTTATGACCCTCGTCACGTTGAAGACACGACTGTTGTTCCGCTTGCTCGAAATGCAGTGAGCGTGTTTCTCCTTAGTAATTTGTGCTTCACATGTGCATGCATGCATGTTAATAATGGCGCTTTATGATAATGGAATAAGTGAGAAAGGGACTGTTTATTTAGTATACAAGCACTAAAGAATTCACACTAGGTCAAGGAAAGCTCAGACACTACTCAGTGTGACATGACATACAGTAGTCAGTGCAGCTCCACCCAGACACTAAACTTTTCAACAAAAACAAAAAAGTGGGCGTTGGCCCCTTGCTTTTCAACACTGTATTTTTTTCATTTCAACACTATTTTTTTCATTTCAACACTGTATTTTTTTTCATTTCAACACTGTATTTTTTTTTTTTTCATTTCAACACTGTATTTTTCAAATGTCTGTAGTGCAGCTCCACCCAGACACTAAAGTTTTCAACAACAACAAACAAAAAAAATGGGCGTTGGCCTCTTGCTTTTCAACACCGTATTTTTTTTTCATTTTTCATTTCAACACTTTTTTTTTTCCAGAACTGTATTTTTCAAATGTCTTAAGTGCCGCTCCACCCAGACACTAAAGTTTTCAACAACAACAAAATGGGCGCCATTGCCTCCTTGCTTTTCAACACTGTATTTTTTTCATTTCAGCACTGTATTTTTCATTTACGGACAGCCTTCTCCACTCAGGACAAGATGCGTGTGTCGGGTTTCCTTCCCCCAGGACTGAAGGGAGTTGCTGCTTGGGGCGGATCTGTCTGCCAGCCCCGTGTCTGTACTGTACTGTCACACCACAGACCTGTCTGTATATATCTGTACTGCCACACCACAGACCTGTCTGTGTACTTATCTGTACTGCCACACCATAGATCTGTCTGTCTATATGTCTGTACTGCCACACATCAAACCTGTATACATGACTGACACGTCTGTATGTCTGTACTGACTATACTTACGGCCACAACTCTAACCTGGTAAGAGTATATGACGGATACGTCTGTATGTTTGTACTGAGGGTATGTCTGTACTGCCACACCTCGTACCTGTGTACATGACTGACACGTCTGTATGTTTGTACTATGTCTGTACTGCCACAATGCAAAATGTCTGTGCATGTCTGTTCTGCCACACCACAGACCTGTCTGTGTATATGTCTGTACTGTCACACCACAGACTTGTCTGTGTATATGTCTGTACTGTCACACCACAGACTTGTCTGTGTATATGTCTGTACTATCACACCACAGACCTGACTGTATATGTCTGTACTATCACACCACAGACCTGACTGTATATGTCTGTACTGTCACACCACAGACCTGACTGTATATGTCTGTACTATCACACCACAGACCTGACTGTATATGTCTGTACTGTCACACCACAGACCTGACTGTGTATATGTCTGTACTATCACACCACAGACTTGACTGTGTATATGTCTGTACTATCACACCACAGACTTGACTGTATATGTCTGTACTATCACACCACAGACCTGACTGTATATGTCTGTACTATCACACCACAGACCTGACTGTGTATATATCTGTACTGCCACACCACAGACCTGTCTGTGTATATGTCTGTACTATCACACCACAGACCTGACTGTATATGTCTGTACTATCACACCACAGACCTGACTGTGTATATATCTGTACTGCCACACCACAGACCTGTCTGTGTATATGTCTGTACTATCACACCACAGACCTGTCTGTGTATATATCTGTACTGCCACACCACAGAACTGACTGTATATGTCTGTACTATCACACCACAGACCTGACTGTATATGTCTGTACTGTCACACCACAGACCTGACTGTATATGTCTGTACTGTCAGACCTCTCTGTGTAAATGTCCGTAGTGCAGCTCAACAATGTCTGTACTACCACATCACAGACCTGGCAGTGTATATGTATGTACTGCTACACAACAGACCTGATTGTATCAATTTGTCTGTACTTCCACACCACAAACCTGTCTATATATATATATATATATATATATATATATATATATATATATATATATATCTGTACTACCACACCACTGACCTGACTGTGTATATGTATCTACTGCTATACAACAATCTGTCTGTGTACATGTTTATAGTTCCACACCACAGACACATGTATACACATTGTTCATGCATCAAGTGTCCATTTCAGTTGGTGTTTATTTTTTTAACCCCAAGCACATTACACAAATGAGCATCCTTGATTTTTCTTCTTTCTTTTTTTTTTAAATCTCAGACATGGACCATGGGAAGTGTGCGTTAATTAGTAGTTTGAAATAAAATCTTAGGATTTCAACATGTTCACATCAGGAAACTTTACAAACAGTTTTTATATATATTAGACATATTCAATTCACACGGGATGCTGCTGATCATATGAACAATGGATAAGAATGTTATTCAATGTTATAAACATAATTATCACAGCAAGACAGTGTTCGTTACACTGAAATGTCCTCTCATTTCAGTCTGACACACACAGAACACTGCAATGTCCCTCATTTCAATCTGACTCTCTCTTTTGGCATCACACAGGCATGCATACAAACATACCTCTCTCTCTCTCTCTCTTTGTCTAATATCATTTTTTTTTTTTTTTTTTTTTTGTTGTTAGTGAAAAGATATAAAAGTAAATATGAAACAAGCAAAGGCAGTGAACATACACTTTTTCTAATACACTTGAACATCACACACAGAAACACACCAAAAAAAAAAGCAGTTAGATCCATTTACAAACATTTCAACAAGGGCATGCACATCTAATAAATAAAATATTGCATTGTACATCAGCAGTTGAACATATGCTGACAAGATGAGAGATCAGTATAAAACCCATGATGAACATTACAAAGGAAAAGTATAATGAACCTGACTAACATGAAAATTGATGAGGGATAAGTAAAATGAAAGAATCTAGGTAAAACGTGAACAATGACTAACATGATGGATAAGTATAATGAACACGACAAAGGATCAGTACAATGAACATGATAAACTATCAGAAAAATGAACACAGTGCAAGACCAGTATAAACTATAACGAACATGATGTTAACAAAAAGGAATCAGCATAGTGGACATGATGGGTGGATCAGTATTATGAACCTGATGAACATAAAGGTCAGTTAAACAGTATAAAGAACATGATGAACAAAATGAAAGATCAGTATAATTAACATGGTAAAGGATCAGTATAATGAACGTGATGTTAACAATAAAGGATCAGTATGATGGACATGAAGAAGGATCAGTATTATGAACAATGATGAACACCAAGGTCAGTTAGTATAAAGAACATGATGAGCAAGATGAAAGATCAGTGTAATGAACGTGATGAATATTGGTATAACGAACATTATGAAAGGTCAGCATACTTAACAGGCTGAATGTGATGCAGGATCAGTACAGTTATTAGCAAGGTGAACAAAATGAAAGTCCAGTATTAAACAGGTGTATGCCCCGTCCATCCTAAACAACAACCATCAGCAACTGGAATGTCAGCCAACACAGGAAACACCTTCACCCTGTAATTGTCACACCTGTCCCCTGTCCATGTGAAACACCACCACCCAGTATTTGTCACATCTGTCCATGGGAAACACCACCACCCTGTAATTGTCACACCTGTCCATGGGAAACACCTTCACCCTGTAATTGTCACACCTGTCCCCTGTCCATGTGAAACACCACCACCCAGTATTTGTCACATCTGTCCATGGGAAACACCACCACCCTGTATTGTCACTGTCACACCTGTCCATGGGAAACACCACCACCCTGTATTGTCACTGTCACACCTGTCCATGGGAAACACCACCACCCTGTAATGTCACTGTCACACCTGTTCAAGGGAAACACCACCACCCTATGTTCTGTCACACCTGTTCAAGGGAAACACCACCACTCTGTATTGTCACTGTCACACCTGTCCAAGGGAAACACCACCACCCTATGTTCTGTCACACCTGTCTATGGGAAACACCACCACCCTGCGATGTCACTGTCACACCTGTCCATGGGAAACACCACCACTCTGTATTGTCACTGTCACACCTGTCCATGGGAAACACCACCACCCAGTATTTGTCACATCTGTCCATGGGAAACACCACCACCCTGTATTGTCACTGTCACACCTGTCCATGGGAAACACCACCACTCTGTATTGTCACTGTCACACCTGTCCAAGGGAAACACCACCACCCTATGTTCTGTCACACCTGTCTATGGGAAACACCACCACCCTGCGTTGTCACTGTCACACTTGTCCATGGGAAACACCACCACCTTCTAATGTTACACCTGTCCTTGGGAAACACCACCACTCTGTATTGTCACTCTCACATCTGTCCATGGGAAACACCACCACCTTCTAATGTTACACCTGTCCTTGGGAAACACCACCAACCTGTATTGTCACTCTCACACCTGTCCATGGGAAACACCACCACTCTGTTGTCACTCTCACACCTGTTCATGGGAAACACCACCAACCTGTATTGTCACTCTCACACCTGTCCTTGGGAAACACCACCAACCTGTATTGTCACTCTCACACCTGTCCATGGGAAACACCACCACTCTGTTGTCACTCTCACACCTGTTCATGGGAAACACCACCACCACCCTGTCTTGTCACACCTGTTCATGGGAAACACCACCACCCTGTCCTGTCACACCTGTTCATGGGAAACACCACCACCCTATAATGTCACACCTGTTCATGGGAAACACCACCACCACCCTGTCCTGTCACACCTGTTCATGGGAAACACCACCACCCTATAATGTCACACCTGTTCATGGGAAACACCACCACTCTGCACTGTCACTGTCACACCTGTCCATGGGAAAACACCACCACCCTGAATTGTCACTGTCACATCCATCCATAAGAAAGGAAATTTTCTTCCTAAAATTACGTTTAAGTAACATAATTACTGTGACCCACTAGTGCAGACTCCAGCAGGGGTCTGATTCCTGTCCTGTGCAAACTACTACCCGCCTATGCGGAGAAAACGAAAGCAGCAGCTACAGCCGATAACCTCCCGAAATAGGTAACCTCTATTTTCCTTCCTCTGTTTCTCAGGCTATGTGCCACTCAACTTTTTGGGATCTTCACCCTCCCCCCAGCACTTGCAGACATATATTGCTCTGCAAGGAACCAATCCACTTACCACTCTTTTCTTGACAACCACAATAACAATGAAATGAAACAGAAACAATAAAACCACCACCCTGTAATTGTCACACCTGTCCATGGGGAAAAAACACCAACCTGAATTGTCACGGTCAAGTCCATCCATGAGGAGCAACATTTTGCCCCCTTTTCTTTTCCTTTTTTTTTTTTTTTTTTTTTTTTGAAGTGGATGTGGCCCAGCTGATAAATGGATATGTCTGCACGCTGGGACATGTTGAAACAAACTGTGTGTGTACTCCATCATTCCAGCTGCCCCAACCACCTCACATGTATCTGACAACTGCTAGAGCATTGTAATACCTATCAGCTTTCACTCTCACTTCACTGCCTGCTCTGGAATGGCTGCCACGACTGTGAGGCATACATGTGTACGTGTTTGTGTGCGCATGCGTACATGTGTGAGTGTGTGAGTATGCGTGTGGAAAAAAAAAAGCAAAACATATAAACACAACGATTTATCTTCCCAACCTAATAAACTCTGACATGTATAAACATTATCATTATTATGTTTCTACAATTAACTTCTTCACTCACTCTCAAACTCTCAACCAAACAACATAAAATTCAGACAAAGAATCAGTCAACAAAAATCAGTACCAAAAAAAGAAAGACACCACTCAAGCAACAACGGATTTCAAAGAAAGAAGGAAAGATGTCCACCTCAACAAAACAGACTTCTTAAGAAACGGCAGTTCTGGCAGATGTTGAAGAGAGAGAGCAAAGAAACTGAAACAGTCATCTCATCACAGCACAGTCAACTGTTCCACAGCACTCCTTAGGGACTCCTCTAAAGCAGACTGGACCGATCAACACTCTTTTGGGACTCTCGTCAGAACAGAATGGACCTGTCAACTGTTCCACAGAACTCCTTAGGGACTCCCCCAGAACAGAATGGACCTATCAGCTGCTCCACAAGCACTCCTTCGGAACTCCCCCAGGACAAAATGGACCCGTCAACTGTCCCATGGCACTCCTCAGGGACTGCTCCAGAACAGAATGGATCAGTTGCTCCCACTCCTCAGGGACTCCCGTCAGAAGAGAATGGGTTTGTCAGCTGTCTTGTCCAGGACGTACTGCGTGAAGCGGCGAAGGAACTTGGGGTACTCCCGCTTGTACACAGAGCGCAGGACGGAGGCCGGGGCCCACCCCCCAGGGTTCACTGTGCAACACACAACACGTAGTGATAAAACATTGTACTGTTTCTTTTGTGTGTGTGTGTGTGTGTGTGTGTGTGTGTGTGTGTGTGTGTATGTGCGTGCATATGTATAGGTGTGTATGTGTGTGTGTGTCTGTGTGTGTGTGTGTGTGTGTGTGTGTGTTCATTATCATTTTAGCTCATGTATGTGTTTACAACTTTCAAGTGATATAATAAACCTGTCTCCACTCTGTGTGTGTGTGTGTGTGTGTGTGTGTGTGTGTGCATACATGTGTGTGTAATGTCCACAGAAACTTTGATTCATTCATTTGTCTCTCAACACCAAAACTAACTTAATAATAAAACAAAATCTGTTTTTTCCACACATTCTAATTATAATGACAGTGCATTTTTGGGAAGAGCGTAATAAAAGTTGTAAAGAAGCGAAATGTTTCCAGTCATTTTACTGTTACAGTTTTATTTCTTTTCACAAACCTTTTGCACTTTTTTTCTCACCAATCAAAACACTGATAAAGAGCAGTCCCATACAAAAAAGCTTTGTTACAGAATCTGCAACAGAAGACTCTGTTGCTGCTTTACATATGCCAGAGGGTATAATGAGCAGTAAGTAAATAGTAAGTAATGCTCCAAACCTAAACACGGCACAATAACTGAATGCTTAAAGCATTGGACTTTAAATCTGGGGGTCACGAGTTTGAATCTCAGTGATGGCGCCTGGTGGGTAAAGGGTGGAGATTTTTCCGATCTCCTAAGTCAACATATGTGCAGACCTGCTAGTGCCTGACCCCCTTTCATGTGTATATGCACGCAAAAAATCAAATACCCACGTAAAAGATCCTGTAATCCGTGTCAACGTTTGGTGGGTTATGGAAGCAAGAACATACCCAGCATGCACCCCCCAAAAACAGAGTATGGCTGCCTACATGGCAGGGTAAATACGCAAAACGGTCATACATGTAAAATGTTACATGTCTGTCTGTGCGTAGGTGTACGTGCCTGAAATCTGATTGAATGACACAGGAAACAAATGATGAGCGCCCAAGGGCAGCCACCAGGTAGGTAGCCTGTTGTGCAAATGACCCCGTGTTTGTAAAGCACTTAGAGCTTGGCATCCGACCAAGGATTGGCGCTATATAAGTATCCATATCAATAAAAAAAAAAACATATAAAAAAAATCCTGAAAGAATGATCAGACAGACAGACACAGACAGACAGTGCAGTACCCTCTGCAGTATAGATGATTTTGCAGGTGATGTTGTCACGTGTGATGTCTCCTCCATTCGATGGGGGCTCGATGATGGTCTGACAGATCATAGCCACGTTCATGGTGATGCGAACATACTTCCCACCCTGTTCACAAAACACACAGTTCAGTTCCATAAAGCAGCACATCTTGTGACATTGTGAACCAAAGGTTAGTGTCTACAGGTCACAAACAGGACAAAGGGGTGATTTTGCATACTGCAGATAGTGTCTACACATTACAAACTGGACAGTTTGTGTGGTTTTAAACACTGTAGAACAGTGCCTACTAATCAAGTACAGGACAGTTTAGGTGATTTTACATACTGAAAGCTAGTGCATACACATTATATACTAGGCAGCTGAGGTGATTTTACATACTTCAGGGTAAATACGGGACAGTTGGGATGACTTAGCACAGGCCAGTATCTACACATTAAGTACAGGACAATTAGGGTGATTTGGCATAATGTACCATACATGTTACATTGGAAAGTTGGAATTATTTCACAAACAGTAGCATACACTTTACATACAGAACAATGGGTGTAATTCTGCACGCTGCAGAATGGTGTCTAGACAACAGGTACAGAACAATTAGGGTGATTTGGCATAATGTACTATACGCGTTACGTGCAGGACAGTTTGAATCATTTCACAAACAGAGTAGTCTACACTTTACATACAGAACAATGGGTGTAATTCTGCACGCTGCAGAATGGTGTCTAGACATTAGGTACTGGACAGTTGGGGTGATTTTGAATAATGTAATATACACTTTACATACAGAATTGGTGCAATTTTGCAAGCTGCAGAATAGTGTCTAGACATTAACCACAGGGCAGTTGGGGTAATTTTGCACACTGCAGGTCACGTACTGGACAGTTGGGGTGTTCACAAGAGTAGTTGACGACGATCCACTTGTCGGGCCCCTCATCATTGTTGGCGGTGATGTGTCGGATGTGGGACCAGAAGCAGGCATCACGCTGTGAGGCCGGCCACACCCGCTTGATGACGTTGTTGTTGATGAATGTGTCGTCCGACAGCCATTCCACCACCTGCGTATTCTCCAGTGTTGCTGTGACAACAACCACCACCACACGGCAACAGTTACCATGATGAAACTTAGCCATCACACGCACAATAAGTTTTACATTTTATAATCCTTTTGTCCTCACAATATCCAACTTCAACATTAAATCACATGACTTGGTAATGTTACACACTGAACTGTAAATGGAAGATAACTCTTACAACCCTTCTGTCTTCACAATGTCAAACTGTAACATTAAATCAAATGACTTTGTAGTAATGTAACACACAACACTGTAAATGGAAGATAATGTTTACAAAGTAACAATTGTTCAGGCCTGCTGCTCCTCACAGATAATTAAAGTAGTTATACTATGTTTTCTGACTGGTGGCTATTGGGACACATCAACTTTAAAATAGAACTGTGAGAAATGCTGAAATGACACTGATATATATATATATATATATATATATATGTATGTATGTATGTATGTATGTCATGGGGCAAATAGCAAAGCATTTTTGTGGACATACATATGTACAGTCAAGTTCGGTCTATAAGCCGCGACTTTTTCTCCCAGCTTCAACCTCTGCGGCTTATATGAGAACTTTAACGATCCCAGGAGTGTTACGTTCTCGTCTATTCTAAGCTGCCCTTCAACTCACCAAAATCATGATTTCTGTTCATGAATCTTTGGAAGAGCTTTAGGTTAGTGTACTAACTGTTAACGTTTTAAAAATCAAATCCGCACACACTGAAGCCTTCAGATCAGCAGTCAGTTCTACTCTGCTCAAGCGCACACCCTCATCATGCCGAAAACGTGATGTAATGCCTATGATGCAGCCTTCAAATTGAAGGCGATCGACCAGCAGACGACAGTGCAAGCGACGAACCAGCAGCAACCTCCACCTTGCGTTCATGTTCATCAAGTGAAAGTGAGGCTGAAGTCAGTGACAAGATGGTGGAGGAAGCTGTGCTGGTTCTCTTCAACTCGGACACTGAAGACGAAGTGGATTCAGTGAGCAGGACGATGTTGAATAAATGTGACTATCCCTAAATTATGGATCTTATTTTTTCTGTTGGTTTTTTTTTGTTTTTTGTTTTTTGTTTTTTTGTGGCACTAGCAGTATTTTCGCTTGCTCTTCTTTGTGTTGTTTCCACTTGTGTTTATTTTATAACCTACAGTATTGACAGCTTTTCCGTAGTACTGGTATGTGTTCCAGTAGCAGTAATAAGTGCAGCTTATAAGCCAGTGCGGCTTATGTGCGTATGAAGTTCTTCTTTTTTTCCAATTTAGTGGGTGCGGCTTATATACCAGAGCGCTCATTAGACCGAAATTTATGGTACATCATGAGGCACTGAAGCGGTTAAGTTAATCTAGGTTATACTCTCTCACTGTCTCACACACACACACACACACACACACACACACACACACACACACACAGAGTTACACGAGATCTTACAAACAGGTTGGGAGTTACACTCACCCTCCCACTCCAAACGAGTATCGAAGTCCCAGAAGTAATGACACACCTCATGACCAGTGATTTTCTGAAATACAGCACAGAGTTTCATGACACAAAGTGAACATGGCACAGGGGTTCACAACATGTAGTGAACAAGGCACAGGGGTTCATGACACACTGTGAAAATGGCACAGGGGTTCATGACACACTGTGAAAATGGCACAGGAGTTCATGACACATTGTGAAAATGGCACAGGAGTTCATGACACATTGTGAGCACAGAACAGGGTGCATGACACATAGTGAACACAGCACAGGAGTGCATGACACATTGTGAAAACAGCACATGGGCCATGACACATTACGAAAACAGCACAAGGTGCATGACACATTAAGAAAATAGCACATGCATGACATCAAACAGGCTCTATTCCAAAACAATTCCATGATGACAATTTAAAAATCTGGTACGATAATGTACATCACTTGGAAAATACCCACCTTCAAAGTGTATTAATTTCAACAGATTTTGAGAAAGCATTTGATTTTGTTAACTGAAAATTTATGGTGAAATTTTGAAGTGTGTTTGGTTCGGGGGGAAATCTACATCAGTGTATATCCATCTTTATGAATATATGAAATCCTGTGTTTAAGAAAATACAAACAAAAACCTCCCACAGTTTTACAGTACAAAAAAATGATGTCGCCAGGAAGACCCAGTTGCCCAAACCCTGTTTGCTGCAACAATCTGCAGATAATCCAGGTTAACTCACTCCCTACGATGGAATGCTACAGCGCTCCTGACGTAAGGTAGCGTTCCGGACGACGGAACGCTATAGCAGTTTCGAGAATTAAAATTTGTTCCACATTTTCCTCATGGGGTAGCATAACAATCACAGCTGCACCGGGCATTGTGAATGTGTCAAGGGTCGAATGGAAAGTTTCGTCATGAGATTGTGTAACAACACACTCCACAGCAAGCCAGTGAGTTCAGGACCCCACACGACAAGCTAATCTGCACATGTATCGAAAATGGCGTTGTAGGCGAAGCAAGTGGAAATTTTTGGAGCAAACTAGATCACAACAGTGGCTTTTACCACCGCTGAAGTGATTGAAATGCCTCAAACTGAAGGTTTTGACATCGACGAAGATGATGAAGATGTTGAATAAAGTATCTGCAGTGAAGAAAGCTACCAGGAAGAAGGTACTGATAGTGACTCAGCTTCTGAGAACAGTGAAGAGGAAGGAGGGTGGGCGTTCACACGACGTGAGGAGAGGGGTCAGTGGGTCAAGTACATGAGTTTCATTCAGTTACTTTAAGTTTTGTATTTTTTGTTATTTTTTTTCCTAACCCTAACAAATGGGTCGTCTGTAGGGAAAAGCAAGAGAGAAAACTTTTCATCCGGAGTGAGTTAACAGTACAAAAGACATCATCTGATCTTCACACCCAGTGAAGCAGGGAACACACGGACAAACCTTGACAGTGCAAACAGCCTTGACCGGGTCGATGACCACCCCATTTTCCTCCAGTTCCCGCTTGTAGACTTTGAGGTCTCCCTGGTCAGCAATGCACTGCCACAGGTCATCCTGTGAGTCCAGCAGTCGGCGCAGGTGGGTATTGGTCACATCGTTGATCTGAGCACAGTCACACACAGCCATCGTCAGTGTGGGAACATTCATCATTTCACACCACACACCTGATTCACAGACATTATCAGGGTGAAGAGATTTATCATTTCACATAACACACCTGTTCCACAGCCATTATCAGGGTGAAGACATTTATCATTTCACACTACACCTATTTCACAGACACTATCAGGGTGAAGACATTTATCATTTCACACCACACCTGTTTCACAGACATTATCAGGGTGATGACATTTATCATTTCACATGACACACCTGTATCACAGACATTATCAGGGTGAAGACATTTATCATTTAACATGACACACCTGTTTCACAGCCATTATCAGGGTGTGGACATTTATAATTTCACACACCACACCTGTTTTAAAGCCATTATTCACTATCAAGGTGTAGGCATTTCTCATTTTGCATGACACCCATTTCAAAGCCATTATCAAGGTGTGGACAATTATCATTTCACACCACACACTTGTTTCACAGCCATTATCATGGTGAAAACACACACACACCTGCTTCACAGCCATTATCAAGGTGAGAACACACACACACCTGTTTCACAGCCATTATCAAGGTGAGAACACACACGCACCTGTTTCACAGCCATGATCAAGGTGAGAACACACACACACCTGTTTCACAGCCATTATCAAGGTGAGAATATACACACACCTGTTTCACAGCCATTATCAAGGTGAGAATATACACACACCTGTTTCACAGCCATTTAAGGGTGTGGGGCATTTATCATTTCATGCCACACAACACACTATTTTTACACAGCTGATCTGACAAGTCAAAAAAAAAAGCCATAAACACCATGTATCACATTTACACATGCAGTTTCAAAACACAAAACACAAGGATACTTTATTTTCTCCGACACCTGCAACACTATTGTCACAGGACGACTCACCTCTGCATAGCGTGGGTGTGACGGAGACAATGCTATCTTCTGTTCTGGGCGGGGTGGACGTTTCTGCTCCTTCTTCTTCTGCACATGGACATCAAATTAAGTATTTGATGTGACTAAACATGCAAGAGAAATCATCTCACATCCATCGTCTGCCAACCTCTAAATCCATTATCACATCAGTCATCTCTGTAACCAAAGAAAAACAAACAAAAAAACCCACACCTCAAATAAAGCTAAAATAAAACCAACCAACCCAAGCACCAATCCATCAATCATCCATTCCACCAAGATTCCATCCACTCCACCAACAAGATTCTGCACGTCCAGTCCTTCACCCAAACTCCTGGACAGGGTCCCTCAGACCTTTTCCAATGGCCAGGTCAATCACCTTCAATTTCAATGCTGTATCTTAAGCATTTTGTCCTGTTTCCTACTTGATGGAAGCTGTGGGCAAAAGCGATTCAGAACCGTGTAAAAATTCAGACAAAAACAATGAACAGTTAACATTATTATAACCAGCTCCTTCATGAAGAATTCATAACAGTCAAAACCAGCTGAAATGAAGTTAAGAACAGACTAGAGAACATGGCTACAAACAGATTTGATAATGCTGCTGAACACAGAATCAGGAAAATCCACAAATAAGTCGCAATCATTGTTTCAGTTGCAGGAGTCAAAACTGAGGGGAAAAGTTGAGACTTAACAGTCCAGATATTGCAGTCGCCATTCACCCAGTCCAAGATAGGATCCCTCACAACTATTTTTAACCCACACTCCTAGACAAGATCCCTCACACATTATCAGGGTGAAGACATTTATTTTTTTTGTTTCAGATCCCTTACACCTAGCCTTTCACCTACAGTCCTAGACCAGATCCCTCACACCTAGCCTTTCACCTACAGTCCTAGACCAGATCCCTCACACCTCGCCTTTCACCCACAGTCCTAGACCAGATCCCTCACACCTAGCCTTTCACCCACAGTCCTAGACCAGATCCTTCACACCTAGCCCTTCACCCGCTGTCTTAGACCAGATCCCTCACACCTAGCCTTTCACCCACAGTCCTAGACCAGATCCCTCACACCTAGCCCTTCACCCGCTGTCTTAGACAAGATCCTCTTGAACAGAATCATTGTGACACTGGTCATGCAACCGCCATGTATTGGTCACTGTCACCATCAGGTCACCTGGAAGTTTTATAACCCTGATGATGGGCGCAATAGCCAAGTGGTTAAAGCCTTGAACTTTCAATCTGAGGGTCCCGGGTTTGAATCTCGGTAACGCCGCCTGGCAGGTAAAGGGTGGAGAGTTTTCCAATCTCCCAAGTCAACATATGTGCAGACCTGCTTATGCCTGAACCCCCTTTGTGTGTATACACAAGCAGAAGATCAATTACACACGTTAAAGATCCCGTGATGGTTATGGAAACAAGAACATACCCAGCATGCACACCCCTGAAAACGAAGTATGGCTGCCTACATGGTGGGGTAAAAACGGTCTTACACATAAAAGCCCACTCATGTACATGCAAGTGAACGTGGGAGGTGCACGCCACGAACGAAGAAGAAGAAAACCCTGATCTGGCTGTCCAGCAGTGAAACAGCCATGTGTCCAGTAATATTCTATATTGTTTTGTATTGTTCTACATTGTTAAGCCTGCCCCAAGTTCTGTTCAGCCTACAATGGACACAACCTGCTCTTACTTCATCAATTCTCCATTCACCAAATTATTTCCTTCTTTTTTTTTTTCTTTTTTTTATTCAAAAACAAAGGGTACTTTTGTGTCCCCTTGCACAAAGGAAGTCTGTGTGTTGTCATCATTTTTTTTTTCCAATTGCATTTTCCCCAGCTTTATGAAGAGGAAGCTTACCTTTTCTTCCTCTTTTTCCAGTTTGTCCAGAGTGGCATCAACAGCATCGTAGAACTCATCTTCCGTGATCATACAGTGAGGCCCCTCCTGTAGGACAGTTAAAAGTGAGCCATCACCAACCACTGTAAGTCAGCCATCACCACACATTGTGACAGTAATCATACAGTGAGACCCCTCCTGTGGGACAGTTGAAAGTGAGCCATCACCAACCACTGTAAGTCAGCCATCACCACACATTGTGACAGTAATCATACAGTGAGACCCCTCCTGTGGGACAGTTAAAAGTGAGCCATCACCAACCACTGTAAGTCAGCCATCACCACACATTGTGACAGTAATCATACAGTGAGACCCCTCCTGTGGGACAGTTAAAAGTGAGCCATCACCAACCACTGTAAGTCAGCCATCACCACACATTGTGACAGTAATCATACAGTGAGACCCCTCCTGTGGGACAGTTAAAAGTGAGCCATCACCAACCACTGTAAGTCAGCCATCACCACACATTGTGACAGTAACCATACAGTGAGACCCCTCCTGTAGACAGTTAAAAGTGAGCCATCACTAACCACTGTAAGTCAGCCATCACCACACATTGTGACAGTAATCATACAGTGAGACCCCTCCTGTGGGACAGTTAAAAGTGAGCCATCACCAACCACTGTAAGTCAGCCATCACCACACATTGTGACAGTAATCATACAGTGAGGCCTCTCCTGTGGGACAGTTAAAAGTGAGCCATCACCAACCACTGTAAGTCAGCCATCACCACACATTGTGACAGTAATCATACAGTGAGGCCTCTCCTGTGGGACAGTTAAAAGTGAGCCATCACCAACCACTGTAAGTCAGCCATCACCACACATTGTGACAGTAATCATACAGTGAGGCCCCTCCTGTGGGACAGTTAAAAGTGAGCCATCACCAACCACTGTAAGTCAGCCATCACCACACATTGTGACAGTAATCATACAGTGAGACCCCTCCTGTGGGACAGTTAAAAGTGAGCCAAAAGTGAGCCATCACCAACCACTGTAAGTCAGCCATCACCACACATTGTGACAGTAATCATACAGTGAGACCCCTCCTGTGGGACAGTTAAAAGTGAGCCAAAAGTGAGCCATCACCAACCACTGTAAGTCGGCCATCACCACACATTGTGACTATAATCATACAGTGAGACCCCTCCTGTAGGACAGTGCAAAAAGCCATAAACCACATGCTCTGAACAACGGAATGGTTAAACCAAGGTATGCTTGTTGGCAAGTATCTTTGTGCTAGTATTTTTACAGTCCTGTTTAATGCTTTGTGTATTTTATGTAGTTTCGGTCTTAGATGTGATGTCATTTTTTCTATCTGGTTATTTTTAATGGGCGTGCGTGCGTGTGTGTGCGTGCCTGTGTGCATGCGTGCATGTGTTTGTGAGGTTACAGTGCTCTGGTACGCGTGTGTAAATGTGTAGGCATGTTACTATGTCCAAACAGAATTCTATGTTAAAAAATAAGAAATATTTTAATGCTTATGCAATTTTGTTTTTAGCGCAGTTGATATTTAATGTCAGTGTGTGTGTGTCTGTAAGGGAGGGACATTTATATGTGTGTGTGTGTGTGTGTGTGTGTGCGCGCGTGCGTGTTTGAGTGTGTGTGTGTGTGTGTGTGTGTGTGTGTGTGTGAGTGTGAGTGAGTGTGTGTGTGTGTGTGTGTGTTCTATGAAATGCATTTTGTTTTAATATAAGCCTTATTTACTTCACAGCTTTTATAATCTTTAGTGTGCTTTTGCATTCATATGAACACACTGGATGCTTTCCATTGTCAGATAGCAGTTGATATGGTTTTTTTAAGGCATGTTTATAGTCAACTATGATGTAAGGCGCTTTGAGCAGCATTGGTGCTGGATATCGTGCCATAGAAAAACTATGTTGTATTATTATTATTATTATTAAGACGGGTGCAACAGCCAAGTACTTAAAGCATAGGACTTTCAATCTGACGGTCCTCGGTTCGTATCGTGGTCACAGCGCCTGGTGGGTAAGGGGTGGAGATTAATCCATCCCCAAGGTCACCAAATGTGCAGACCTGCTACAGCCTGAACCCCCTTCATGTGTATACACATGCAAAAGATCAAATACGCATGTCGAAGATCCTGTAATTCATGTCAGCATTTGGTGGGTTATGGAAACAAGAACATACCTGGCATGCACCCCTACAAAAACGGGAGTGTGACTGCCTAAATGGCAGGGATAAAAACGGTCATATACATAAAAGCCCATTTGTATATATGAGTAAACAAGGGAGTTGCAGCCCACGAATGAAGGAGCAGAATGCACTGCACAATGACATGAACATAATTATATCTGCAAACACTTTTATTCAACACCAAAATTTCATATACAGTTCATAACTTCTACCCTGAGACATTTAAAAAAAAAAAAAAAGACACACTATTTCATGACTGAAACTGTTCCATCCCATCCCCCTGTTCCCTACCCTTCAGACAGAGGTGACCACTGACCTCATAGTCAGGCCCTCCCACCACGTGCAGTTTTCTCTCCGCCAGCACAGCCTTGTGAGCCTGTTCGTACTTCTTCCTTTTCTCCACCTCCTGTCACAGGTAAAACACAGTTTTACACACATGCACGCACACACATACACACACACACACACACACACACATACATGCACACATATACATACATACACACACACACACACATACACACATGCGTGCATTCTTTACAGATGAGAAAGACATAATCAAATAAGTATCACACGAACGCAAACAAACGCAAACACACACACATGAACAGGCAGACAGACACAGAAACAGAGACACAGATGTACAGTCACATATACACATGCACACAGACACAGACACAGACACAGACACACACACACACACACAAACACACACACACACACAAACACACACAATGTCCTATATCAGACCAGTGGTGTCACAAATCTTGTTTGGGAATTTATCCACATGATGATCATCTGTCACACCCCACCCCATTCACAGTCCCATGTACAAGATCACCTTTCTGTGTTGATCTTTTGTGCTTTGTGCACTGTGTATTGCTTGTGGGTTTGTAAAGACACACTGGAAGAACAGACCAAACCTAAATTGCCAGCCTTGGGTAAGATAGGTCACAGTTCTTCCTCAAGTAATACTCTTCTGAGTTCTTCCTTGCATGATACAGTTCTGAGTTCTTCCCCCTCTTCTCTCTTATGTTGATTTCTCCAGGAGCATCCTTCCCAAACCTAGCAGACAAATGGGCAGTCCACACTGACAGTGTGAAAGACTGATGGTATGACATGCACAAACAGTGTGCACAAGAGCCGAGTGGTTAAAGCGCTGGACTTTCAATCTGAAGGTGCCCAGTTCAAATCTGGATAACAGCGCCAGATAGGAAAAGGGTGGATATTTTTCTGATCTCCCAGGTCAACATATGTGCACACCTATTAGAGCCTGAACCCCCTTTGTGTGAATGTGCATGCAGAAGATCAAATACGCACATTAAAGATACTGTAATCCACAACGAGCGTCCAAATGTGGAGTCGGCTCTACCCAGGTAGGCAACCTTTGTGCAAATGACTCCCGTGTTTGTAAAGCACTTATACTTGGTTTCCGACCAAGGATAGGCACTACATAAGTATTCATACCATCAAATATACACACTCACTCTGTCCAGCCGTCTCTTCCAGGCCTCTTCTCGCTGTGCCATCAGGTCGATGCAGTGCGACAGGGTGGCAATGATTCCGGCCGTGGTGGCCTTGAATGTGATCGACTCCCCTTTGAAGTCCATGCTGTGCCCTCCATGCTGCGACAACACCGACTCTGCAACAGTGTGGAAACATGGCAAACGGCTTGCAAGGCAAGTGATGGAAACATGAAAAAAAAGTGTGTCGACAAGGCAACAATGTGGAAACTGCCATGATGGAAATAGTGTGGAAACACGGCACTAATGGAAACAGTGTGGAAACATGTCAGTGGTGGGTACATGCAATCAATGGGGAAACACAACTGTGACCTGAACAGTGTGGAAATATAACAGTGAGTGAAACAGTGTTGAAACATGGAAATAGTCCAGATACATGGCAGTGATGGAAATAGTGTGCAAACATGGAAGTTTCAGTTTCAGTTTCAGTAGCTCAAGGAGGCGTCACTGCGTTCGGACAAATCCATATATGCTACACCACATCTGCCAAGCAGATGCCTGACCAGCAGCGTAACCCAACGCGCTTAGTCAGGCCTTGAGGCAAACATGGAAACAATGTGGAAACACAGAAGTGATGGAAACAGTGTGGAAACATGGAAACAGTGTGGAAACATAGCAGTGATAGAAACAGTGTGGAAACATAGCAGTGATGGAAACAGTGTGGAAACATAGCAGTGATGGAAACAGTGTGGAAACATAGCAATGTTGGAAACAGTGTGGAAGCATAGCAGTGATGGAAACAGTGTGAAAACATGGGAACAGTGTGGAAACATAGCAGTGATGGAAACAGTGGAAACATAGCAGTGATGGAAACAGTGTGGACACACATTAGTGATGGAAACAGTGTGGAAACATAGCACTGATGGAAATAGTGTGGAAACATAGCAGTGATGGAAATAGTGTGGAAACATGGCAGTGATGGAAACAGCGTGCAAACATGGAAACAGTGTAGAAACAAAGCAGTGATGCAAACTGTGTGGGAACAATGAAATAGTATGGAAATAAGGCAGTGATGGAAATAGTGTGGACACATGGCAATGATGGAAACAGTGTGGAAACAATGAAATAGTGTGGACACATGGCAATGACGGAAACAGTGTGAAACATGGAAACAGTATGGAAACATGGAAACAATGTGGAAACACCGCAGCAGTGTAAACTGTGTGGAAACATGGGAACAGTATAGAAACATGGCGGCGATGGAAACAGCCCGGAAAAAACAGAAACAGAGTGGAGACAAGGGCAGTAACAGAAACAAGTGGAAAAACAGGGGTAACTCACCCAGATCTTTCCCCCGCAGCCTGACACTGTCGGCCTGTGAGCAGTGGACGTCTGGCACACTGTGTTCCAGGTCAATGTCGTCCTCCAGATCCTCTGGCACTGAAACATGGCCCACTTCACCTGTCATCACCTTCACTCCGCAACCATAATGACAATAATAATAATAATAATAATAGTCATGATAATGAATACTTGTTGAGCGCTTTCCTCCCTTAAAGGGAGCTAAAAGCAGTTTACAATAAGCATTAAACACATACACAGATACACGCTTTCCCTCTTTTCAACTTTAACTGTCTTTCCCTTCCCTTTGTAACCCCCCTATACCCCCTTCCCACCCTGAGGTGAGGTGATAGTGATATTCTCACTGCTCCTTACACGAAGACCTACCAGTTCCCATAACCACTTTACCTCCCTCCTCCCTTCCTCTCCTTCCCCAACCAAGGTGATGATGCTATTCTCACTGACCCACACGGGGATGATGAATCTATTCTCATGGACTTCCTGGCAAACGTGCTATTCTCATGGACCCCCCGTGTGATAATGATGCTATTTTCACTGCGATGTGAAGATATTCTCAATGATCTCCAGGAGATAATGATGATATGCTCATTGATCCCCCCAAAAGTGAGTGGAGTGGAGTGATGGCCTAGAGGTAACGTGTCCGCCTAGGAAGTGAGAGAATCTGAGCACACTGGTTCGAATCACGGCTCAGCTGCCAATATTTTCTCCCCCTCCACTAGACCTTGAGTGGTGATCTTGACGCAAGTCATTTGGATGAGACAATAAACAGAGGTCCCGTGTGCAGCATGCACTTAGCGCACGTAAAAAAACCCACAGCAACAAAATGGTTGTTCCTGGCAAAATTCTGTAGAAAAATCCACTTCGGTAGGAAAAACAAATAAAACTGCATGCAGGAAAAAATACAACAAAAAAAAAGGGTGGCACTGTAGTGTAGCGACGCGCTCTCCCTGGGGAGAGCAGCCCGAATTTCTGTTGTGATAAAAAGAAATACAAATACAAAACAAATACAAATACAAGTGATGGTGATATTCTTATTGACCACCAAATGATAATGATGATGTGCTCTTCGGTTTTTTGGTTTTTTTTGGATTGATTGATATGGATACTTATATAGCGCCCATCCTCGGTCAGAGACCAAGCTCTAAGCGCTTTACAAACAAAGGGTCATTTGCACAACTGGCTGCCTTCATGAGTGGAGCTGACTGATGGCTACCATTGGGCGCTCATCATTTGTTTCCTGTGTCATTCAATCAGGTTTCAGGCACACACACACACACTCAGACAAACATGTAACATTTTACGTGTATGACCATTTTGTTCATTTACCCTGCCATTTAGGCAGCCATACTCCATTTTCGGGGGTGTGCATGCTGGGTATGTTATTGTTTCCATAATCCAACAACGCTGACATAGATCACAGGATCTTTAACGTGCGTATTTGATCTTCTGCGTGTGTATACACACAAAGGGGATTCAGGCACTAGCAGGTCTGCACATATGTTGACCTGGGAGATTGGAAAAATCTCCACCTTTTACCCACCAGGTGCCGTCACCAAGATTCGAACCCGGGACCCTCAGGTTGAAAGTCCAACACTTTAACCATTTGGCTATTGCGCCTGCCAGGTGATTCTCAATTTATCTCCAGCTGATGATGATGATATGATCATTGACCCCCCAAAGTGACAATGATATTCTTTTGACCCCCAAGTGATGATGATATGCTCACTGAACCCCCAAGTGATAAAGATATGCTCACTGACCCCCCAAGTGATAATGACATGCTCATTGACCCCCCAAGTGATAATGACATGCTCATTGACCCTCCAAGTGATAGTGATATTCTCACTGACCCCCCCAAGTGATGAAAATGACATGCTCATTGACCCCCCCCCCCCCCCCCCCCAAAGTGATAAAGATATTCTCGTTGACCCTAAGTGATAATGATATTCTCACTGACCCCACAAATGATGATAACGATATTCTCAATGACTCCCCCTCCCCCCCACCCCACCCCACCCCTCCCCCCACAGGGCAGTACTGACAATCATGGGGGCGTCCATGCTGCAGGGCGGAGGCACAGCTGTCGAAGTAGCTCTGCAGGGTGTCCACCTGTCGGCACAGGATGTCCCGGAACGTCTCCATCTCTGCCAGCTTCTCCCTCAGTCCATGGCCTCTCTGTTCACAGAGCACACCGCACACAGCTTTTGACAGCTTGTAGGTACTGATAACATCAGGCATGCCTACCCCCAAAGTTGCTTTTCAGAAACAACACATATTAGAATCAGGGACAGATTATTTTCAGGAACATCTCAGCAAACATACAACAATCGTCTTACAGCCAAAAGCAACGACTGCAAACAAGGAAAAAATGTTCAAAAAGTCAGTGCTTATCCGCATGTGCATTGGTCTTGCCCAATTTACTTTGCCGGTGATGGAAATAAGTTAGGACCACTCATTCTTTCAAGTATCATATAACTGGCTAATGTCTCATGTTGAAGACAATAACAAGGAAAAAAAACATGCAAAATTTCAGATCAATACCTCAAATAGTTTTTAAGATATCATCGTTTGAATATTTTGTGTATGTGTGCGATACATCTTTTTGCGATACAAACGGAAATTGAGCAGCCTTTCACAAAATCATGAAAATGGCTTCAGTACTCTTCGGACAGTTCCGGTTTTTCACGAAATGGCTTTGGTAATATTCGGCAGTATTTCCATAAGTCTTAACGAAGTGTACTTGGCAATGGTTGGAAAGTCATCTAAGGGTACACTTGTAACCGTACCCAATAGATACTTCGGAAAATAATGTTATGGTCGATTTTTTTTTTTCCCAGGACATGCAGCAAATATCCGTATTTCCAGGACACCTGTCCATTTTATCAATTTTCCGGGACAAATACAGGCCCTCAGCAATGGTAGGCATGCCTGTTAAACATGTACAAGACATCATGTAGGTATTGATAACAGGTGTACAAGACAGCATGTAGGTACTGATAACAGGTGTACAAGACAGCATGTAGGTATTGATAACATGAGTACTAGACAGTATGTAGGTACTGATAACAGGTGTACAAGACAGCATGTAGGTATTGTTAACATGTGTACAATACAGCATATAGGTATTGATAACATGTGTACAAGACAGCATGTAGGAATTGTTGACAGAATGTAGGTTTGGATGACAACGTCTAGGTATCAGAAACAGCATAGGTATACAAGACAGCATGCAGGAATTGATAGGCATACAATTGACCATGTAGGTATTGATAACAGAATGTATGTATTGATGACAGCACAGCATAGTGTAGGTATTGATGACAACATGTATACATTGATGACAGCATGTATGTACTGTTAACAGCATCACACGTGTTACTGAGGTACTGATAAAAAAGATTTAGGATATTGTGTATGTACTGATGACAACAAGTAGGTATTAATAACATTAACAGAACAGGCACTGGTGACAGGTATCAAAAACAACACAAGTACACAAGACAGCAGGTATATACTGATGACAGTACACAGTACTCAATACAGTAATGAGTATACAAGACAGTACCAGTATTTACTGATGAAACAGTGCAGGTATCAATAACAGCACACAGGTATACAAGACTGCATGTTGGTATTATTGCCCTGACCTTGAAGGAAGAAGCAGAAGCAGTTGACAGACTTGTGCCAGAGGTCAAGGACATGATGGATCCATGGCGGCGCAAGTTGTTCTCGCTGCCATACCCTGACTCCGCTTGCTGGAACACAAAGTTTTTCCATTGAAAACAATTTCAATTCAACAGTTTCCATCTCAGTTTCTCGAGGAAACTTCATTGCTTTGGACAAATCCATCCATGTTACATTATGTCTGCTAGGCAGATGCCTGACCAGCAGCATAACCTAGGAAGTCAGGCCTTGACTGAAGCATATATTGGTCTACATATCAGAGTGGAATTCTTCTACCGAATTTGCCAGCAGACAAAGTTCTCGTTGCAATGGGTTCTTCTTCAGTGTGTATGTTGCACAAAGGACTTAGGTTAATTGTCACAACTGATCGACTAGATGCTAAGTTAGATTTTTCAGTATATGGAGAAAAGGTGAGACCAGAATCTGAGCCCAGACTGTCATGGACACTGTATTGGCAAATCTATAGCAAATTTAAATCTAAATCTATGGCAACCGCCAACTTCTATTTCCCTTCAGCATTGCTCAAAAGACCCACTATGTATCTTTCAACAGCTAGTGGAAGTTTAGCAAATCCCAGTTTTACCTAATCATCTCTGAATTTGCATCTTTAGTGACTAATGTCAACAAATATTACTTTTAATAAAACTCAGTAGTTGCTTGTTCACCCACGTCATAACACATAAATTTGGACTCGCCTGACCTCATGCCTACCAGAATCACTTTTACAATAAAACTCAACAACTGATTGTGAAGTTGAAGAAACATACAGTATATTTTGTAAAGTTGCCATGTAAGTAAAAATTGTAAGGCATTTTACATTGTAAGCAACCACAACTGCAGTGATCCAAATGTTCCACAGACCTTGTGATGTTCTATGGAATCAACCCACTGTTGTCGTTCTTCTGGTGACAGACCTCGCAGATACCAGACACTGTCATTGACGCTGACATCAAAACGGCACTCATCAAACTGATGGGGCTGCACACAACAAATGTGAATTCAGTTCAATTCAACATCATTAAAAAAGAGTTTATTTCCTTTGACAGTCTGACTTAAAATTTCTTCTGTTGTGTGAACACATAATCTAACTCTAAGAAGCAAATAAAAAAATTTAAAAATGCATGCACTCAACTCAAAATTATGGTGTACAAAAAATAGAAAAATGCATCTTGTCACAAAAATTTTTTTTCTAAATTCTTTTATTAAAATCAGTAACATTAACTTTCTCCCTTTTATACTTCCCCTTCGCTCCTACCTTGTTCCCCTATCCCCACTATCCTCCTATCCCTTCTTTGTACATGAATGCCACTGCATACAAACACACAGTTTAGTATGCAATGATACATACATGCAGCATACATGTACACTCACACATGTATGTAATGATGTAGTCTCACAGTACTCTTTTCTGCTCTTATTTCAGTCACACAACTGACTTAGACTTTTATGCCTTTTACCAACAACTTTTGAGCACTGAATCAAAACCTTTACAACAATACAAGCTTATTCTGTTTCTTAAATTTATTTCAGAAAACCATACTAAAAGGATTATCAATAAAGTTATTGGGTACTAAGTTCTAAGTCATGTTAATTGTTATGCTGATGTGGCACTATACATACAACCACAGAACAGAAGCAACTTTCACTTAGTTTAACATGTTGTCTTCAGTCATGAACACATGCAGCACATAAGATATCAAGCCAGCAACAGCACTTAACTTTAAAGCTAGTCATGTGTCAAGAATTCACTGGTACATCACATCAGTTGGTAAATGTATACATCCAGATTTCTCAATAGCCTGGGTTTCCAAATAAAGTGATAGTTAACTTGTTTAGTTCTATGATGTAGGCCTAACCTATATCAACCTGTTATTATTAATATTTCTAGTAGTAGTTTAGTAAAGAGATTCTTCATTTAATTATTTATAATATCTAACTCAAAAGAAATATTTCTCCTGAAATTCTGCATATGTTTGCAAATTAGTAAACAAATGCTGCCCCTCACAGCAATGCCTCATATCAGGCTATGTCACATGTGTGTAAGAACACAATCAGGATCACTGGCATTGGTTGGATAGATCTATAGAAGTCTGCAAACCCCATCAAAAGCAATGATCAGCCACACGCCACACTTTTCTCCTGTGCAGTCACGCAGAGCGGACAAATTCATTTACATGCTAACTGCACCGGCCAACTTTCCGCAAACTGAAACGGGTGAAACACTGGAAGTGAGATATATGTATCCAAAAACTGAAATGTAAAATACGTATCCTGTTAACTATACTTCAGTATACTGGTGTCTCAACCACTCTCAGTGGTCACCAACAATGTTCCGAGTCCAATCCAAACTTGTCAAAGCAACAAGTAGGGCACTCACCGTCACTGTTGCCCGGGTCAAACTGACAGCTCCTCGGCATCCGAATGCAGTTTCGCCTTCCGACTTGTAATAACTTAATGTGCCATCTTTGAGCACTATGTATCTGTCTTGCCAACCGTGCAAGTAGTTGGTCCACTTGCTCAGCGTGCCGTGCAGTTCTGGAAGTGATTCGTCATCTGAGTCTTCTTCGTCGTCTGTCAAACTCAGCAAGTCTTTCTCTACTTCCGCAGTCATGTTGCAGGAGGAAAAAAAAGCAAAGTTACAAGTACTAGGCTGCAAACACGATGATTCAGTGAACCAGACACATATGCATCGAATTTCAACAGTTTGTAATAGTCTTGCCCAATGTATGTGGCACTGATTGTTTACAGCTGGGTTTTCCTTGTTGCAATGGACGCCATGTTTTGAACGTGATGACGTCGGAGTTCATGGAACAAGAAAGGTAACTCTTAACGGAAGAAGAATTTCATGAACAAATCAGTTATCTACCATTAATATTTTTTGGTGGATGGAGTCAAAAGAGTACAAATCTCGTGCGAATACTCTCATATACGCGCACACACACGCGTGCAATCAAACAATGACGTGCATGCGAACACACTCTCTCTCTCTCTCTCTCTCTCTCTCTCTCTGCGTGTGTGTGTTACTCACTTCCGTTCCGTACAGATGTGAGCGATGTTGTGTCTCTCAGTTTGACGCTGTGTTATACTCGTACATTATACATGTATTAAGTATTCAGTATAACTACATTTATATGCGTACATGTTTGTGTGTCTCTTAGAACAACGGCAGATGTGTAAGTCGGCCAAAGTGCTAATATCTTCACCGTTGGAAAATAAAGATTCATTCATTCATTCTCTCTCTGTGGTGTCCTATTTATAGATTTCAAGAAAGCATTTGATGTAATTGACCTTGACCTTATCAGAAAACTATCGCTGTACCGTCTCTCCACCAGTACCTTGAATCTCCTTCATTCTTATCTTACAAACAGACAACAATGTGTAATTGTTAATACATCTTCCTCGTCCTTACAAACACTAAAGTATGGAGTTCCACAGGGTTCTGTCTTGGGTCTTTTTACGTTATATATTAATGATCTCCACCTTCACATTCAAACATCCTGTGAACCTTTAGCAGATGACACAGCATTACACACGAGCCATAGTTGCATAAAACAGCTTATGCTGTCTCTGCAACATAGCATAAACAACCAAATAGAATGGACTGCTCATAACCACATGGCAATCCACCCTCACAAAACCAAGTTTATGTTAACAACGACCAGACAAAAAAGACAAAGCCTCACACATACGTTTCCACCCATTCAAATAAATAACCAAGCCATTAATGAAGTTGACAATCACAGGATCCTTGGAATAACAATTGACAACAACCTTTCTTGGACTCATCATATAACTTACATATGCAAGCAGATTTCCATAACACATACCAACTATCAAAAATCAAACACTTCATTGATTACCACTCAAGAAAATTGTTTTTTCAGGCCTTTATCTAATCCACTGTTTATTATGCATCAACCCTATGGGATACTGCAAGCAACAACGCCTTTAAGCCACTTTTCAGCCTTCACAAACTGAAATTGTTCTAAACAAAACCTCATCCTTGACAAAATCTGACTACAGGTCGTGCTCCAGACAACTTATTGAATATAAGTTCCGTAAATGACAACCGAAATCAAACAAATCTAAATGTCCCAATTCCCTATTGTTTAAAGATAGAACAATTTCCACTGTTACAAATCACACTCAAATGGAGAAGAAAAAAACCCATTACATTTGCTTCACATGTGCATGCCTTTCACTTTACTCCCATATTCCTTGTTTGAATCCACAATTGTTTCCGTGGCGTTATTTTTCTTTACTTCTTGCTTAATGGGAAAAAAAGGAGAAAAAAGATTACTTTTGTTCTGCATTTGCATGCCTTTCACTTTAGTTTTAGTTTTGCATGATAATTTTCTATACATGGATTGATATCGCCTCTTTCTCTCCTCACCTTGTTCTATCTGCTGTCCCTCCCCCTCTCTCTTTCTCTGTCTCGCTCTTTGTCTATCTCCCCCTCTCTCTTCAAACACACACACACACACACACACACCTCCTCCTCCTCCCCCCTCCCTTTTATTCCTCTAAATGATGATGATCTTAAATGATTGCCTTATGCTTTCACGGATGTGTGCAAACACATGTTTTTGTAATGTATATTTCTTTATAAATCTTATATAACGTCATCTCTTTGTTTCTCTATCTCTGTGTCTCTGTCTCTCTCCATCTCTCTCTTTCAAACTCTTTTTTGCTCCCACAACTATTTAAATGGCGTTATTTCTATTACTGTTTTTGTTGTTGTTGTTGTTTGTTTTTTTGTTTTTTGTTGTTTTTTTGTAACATGTGCATGTTCATTTTAGTTCATTTTTTGTGTGTGTTTTTGTTTTTTTGTTTTGTTTTGGGTTGTTGTTTTTTTTGGGGCGGGGGGGCGGATGGGGGGGGGGCGTTGTTGTTGTTTTTTTTGGGGGGGGGGGTTGTTGTTTGTTTATTTGTTTTGTTTTGTTTTTGTTTTTGTTTTTATTGTTGCTGTTTGTTTTTTTGTGTTTTTTTGTTTTTGGTTTTTGGCTTGTTGTTGTTGTTGTTGTTTTTTTGGGGGTCTTTTATTTTATTTAGTTTTTTAGTTTATTTCATTAAAAAATATCATTGATTAATCATTATGTTGACCTATATTAATTTTTACTTTTTGTACTCTCTCTCTCTCTCCCCTTATATCTCTCTCTTATTCTCCTCTGTTTAGTGTTGTAAATGTCAAATTACCATTCATGTATCCATGACAGTAATATGCATGCTGTACTGATATAATGATTCCCCCTTTGTTTGTGTAATTGTTTCCCCTTCGAGGGCTGCATGAAAAAAAGCATTATTTTGCTTACTCTATTACCCTCAGAAAATTTGATTTATTCAATTCAGTTCTCTCTCTCTCTTTCTCCCACAACTATTTGAATGGCGTTATTTCTGTTACTGTTTGTTTTTGTTTTGGGGGGTTTTTGGGTTTTTTATAACGTGCATGCTTATTAATTTTTTAGCCTCATTTTTTTTGTGTTTTTTGTTTGTTTTGTTTTGTTTTATTTAATTTTTTAATTATTTTATTTTATTCATTGATTGATCATTATCTTGACTTATGTTAGGTTTTTTTGTACTCTCTTTCTCTCTTTTTCTCTATCTGTCCCCTTATATTTCTCTCCTCTTATTCTCCTCTGTTTATTGTTGTAAATGTCAAATTACCATTCATGTATCCATGACTATAATATGCATGCTGTACCGATATAATGATTTCCCCTTTGTTATGTTACTGTTTCCCCTTCGAGGGCTGCATGAAAAAAAAGCATTATTTTGCTTACTGTACTACCCTCAGAAAAGAAAATTTATTCAATTCAGTTCAATGCAGTTCAATTCCAGTTCTTTCTATCTCTCTCTCCAGGCGGGTAAAAAATGCATAGACAAATAGGGTGGGTTGCATTTGGGTGGTCAATTTCGACAATGTATTTGTATGATGTGTTCGTATTGATATGATGGTTTCGGTGTTACATGCTTAAATAATTATTATACGTTTTATATGTACTTTGTTATGTGTTCACATTGATAGGATGTGTGTGAGATGTCACATGCTTAACTGAATAATTATTATACGGATCACATGTACTTTGTTTCCTGTGCATGCTTAATACCTTGGAGACGAACGCCTGGGTGCAGACAGGGAGTGTGGGGGGCATGGGGGGAGGCACAGGAACCGCCTGCCACATGGACTATTGAAGCAAATGACAAAGTACCAAAGTGCCGCTTATCCCTTTGTAGTTTAGTTTACTTTGACTGATTATGATTTTCCTTTCTGCTCCATTTTATTTGTTTTGCACCATTTTTGTTCGGATTTGTACCTACTTAGTCACTATGGCTTTACCGGCAGCTAATGACATTAAACATTTCAGTGCTCAGTGTTCAATGTTCTCTCTCACACGCGCGCGCGTGCGCGCGCACACACACACACACACACACACACACACACACACACACACACACCTCAGTCGTGCGCGCGCGCCCGCGCCTCAGTGGTGTCAATAGATCAACCGGGTGACTCTTCCTCTTCCCTCAGACCACTGAGCTCAACACAAATAGATGAGCGCACACACGCAAAAAGTTTGTCACTTGTTTAATGCTCTGACACACATCCGGCAGCTGTACTTTTGTGACTTAACATACATCCCAAACCTAAATTTTGCTCTCTGATTCACGTCTTTCCTGCCTTCTTACACGAGAGAGAGAGAAAGAGAGAGAGAAAGAGAGAGAGAGAGAGAGTGTGTGTGTGTGTGTGTGTGTGTGTCAGAGACAGACAGACAGAGACAGACAGACAGACAGAGAGAAAGGTCTGAGCAAATACAGCAGCAGAACAGAGTCCGACTGGATCTCTTGTCTTGTCGAAATGCGAGCATCAAAATGGCAATGCATATTCACTAATGATTTCATGTGTACACACGTAGCAAGCACAAGATCAAGAAAATCCAAAAAGAATATTTCTGAGAAGCAAATAATGTCAGAACACAGTTTCGCTACTTACAAAATATGCAAAGCAATGAAGAAATAAGCTAAAATGTACAGAACATAAAATGTCCTAGATGTAGAGATCTCCATTCCATTAAAACGCTTCTGCTTATGCTTATGCTAATAGTGGTGACTAGTTTCGGTGAACCGTAGATGCTGAGGTATATAAAAGACTTCTGAACAAAATTTCACAAAAAGTCATAAAACATACCACCACCACCCCACTCCTCACCCCCCACCCCACCCCCACCCCCTCCATCCCCCTCACTTCCATATCCCGCAAACACACACACACACACACACACACACACACCCTACACACACACACACACCAAACCCCCACTCACCACACACCCCGAATAACTACATTTGAAAATACTGTAAAACTTCATTTTATGATAAAAATTAAAAAAATTAAAAAACCAACAACAGTAAAATCAAATTAATGTTTTGCCCCCGACCAACTGTCACGCCCGCTTCCCTGCTCCCCCAACGTCTGTGAAGTGTGCAGTGAGTGCAGTTTGCCAGTCACCGGCATAGACCAGACCACCACGGATGGCGGCATTTTGCTTAATATGTTAAACGTCCCATTGCAATGTGAGGCCATTGGGGCAGTGTACTCATATTATACCCACTGTGACAAGGGCTCAGCATAAGGAGGCAGGGTGCAGTTCTCTCCCTTCGCTGTTTATTTTACCTTTCCCTTCCCAAATCAGACTCAGCCATTCACAACACCTGGGTAGAGTTCTTGTTCTTGTTCTTGTTCTTGTTGCTTATAGTCCAGCCGACCGCACAGGGCCATATCAGGACTGTCAAGCCATATAAATGCTCGATCAACCGCGTCAACACAAAACTGTTACATCTACAAAATAATCACTAAAATAAACGACCCATTAAAACAGTTCATGACATAGTATTCCAATCATTTAGCTCCTTAGGGCAAATAAGACGAGGCCATGCTGAGGACTCCAGTCATTCCGCTTAATTTATCATCCCCAGATTACAAAAAAAATCTTTAAAAAGGAAAAAACACAGTATTTCAAAGCCAAACAAAAAATACATCAAAATGGCCATAATAGGCAATTAACACTGCAGATGGACAGATAGTGCTCACCCCAGCATTTACAATCCAACTATCTAATCGCCAGAACAAAACAGCGCAGATAGTACATCTTAGACTGCGGAAAAGAGAAGAAGAAAAAAAGTGTCAAGGCTTGCCTGAAAAAGTAAATGGACTGGGAAGGCAGAAAAAGGAGACAACAGTGAAGGAAGAAAAAAAAAAGAGGCAAAAACAAAGACAGCGATAGAAATGAAGAAATTTCTAGCACAGAATTTTCCAGATGGCGGGGATGCCATTTACACAGGTGATGACTTATGGTCATTTGGTTCACACCAGTGTGCAACAGCAAGGCAAAAGTGCCAGTGTCAGCAAGACCAAAGGCAAAAAATATCCCGCATCCTATCCCCACTCCCCTACTCTTTATCACCACCCCTGCCCCCTCCTCCTCACACCCAAACTCAGTCAGCATCGGACCCTGGTGGAGGTGCTGGTGCATCTGCAGCATCAGCATTTGAATCAGCATTTGTGTCATCAGCATTTGTGTCATCTGCCTGAGCATTATCAGCACTTGTGTCATCAGCATTTGTGTCATCTGCCTGAGTGTCATCAACACTTGTGTCATCAGCATTTGTGTCATCTGCCTGAGCATTATCAGCACTTGTGTCATCAGCATTTGTGTCATCTGCCTGAGTATTATCAGCACTTGTGTCATCAGCATTTGTGTCATCTGCCTGAGTATTATCAGCACTTGTGTCATCAGCATTTGTGTCATCTGCCTGAGTATTATCAGCATTTGTGTCATCTGCCTGAGTATTATCAGCACTTGTGTCATCAGCATTTGCGTCATCAGCACACATTGCATCAGAAGTTGTGCCAGCACATGTGTCATCAGCATGAGTGTCATCAGCAGTAGTGTCAGCATGAGTGTCACCAGCAATAGTGCCAGCAGACGTGTCATCAGCAGACGTGTCATCAACACACGTGTCATCAGTAGCAGTGTCAGTACACGTGTCATCAGCAGTAGTGTCAGCACACGTGTCAGCAGCATGAGTGCCACCAGCAGTAGTGTCAGCACACGTGTCAGCAGCATGAGTGCCACCAGCAGTAGTGTCAGCACACGTGTCACCAGAATGAGTGTCACCAGCAGTCGTGTCAGCACACGTGTCACCAGAATGAGTGTCACCAGCAGTCGTGTCAGCACACGTGTCACCAGCAGTAGTGTCAGTACGCGTGTCATCAGCATGAGTGCCATCAGCGGTAGTGTCATCAAACGTGTCATCTAACTGAGTGTCATCAGCGGTAGTGTCAGCACACGTGTCATCAGCATGAGTGTCATCCGCAAAAGTGTCATCAAACGTGTCATCTACGTGAGTGTCATCAGCGGTAGTGTCAGCACACGTGTCATCGGCGCACGTGTCATCGGCAGTAGTGTCATGTGCAGTAGTGTCATGTGCAGTAGTGTCATCAGCAGTAGCCTTTTTGGCAGCGCGAACGGCGGCACCAGGGATACCAGGAGAACCAACAGCGGACGTTGAGGGGAGGTGGTGGACCGGCAGACCGGTGGGTTCAAACACTGGGTACTCTGAAGACAGGGTGCCCACGTGCACCTGGACCACACACTTGACTGATCCCGGCCACCCCGCCACCCTCAGCTGCACACACACACACACACACACACACACGGTGTGCTGGTCAAGGGGTTGGTGAAGATTTATATAATGGAGGGCGGGGGGTAGGGGATCGGTGTTTGTTGTTGTTTTTGTTCTTTTGTTTTTTGTGCGTGTGTTTTTTTGACTCATGTGTTTATGAAATGCGAGTCTTTGTAATAACCCTGTTTCGGATGGCCGCGCGCGCGCGCGGAAAAGATAGTGCCTAAGAATAGCTGGGGATTCCCCTTGAGATATATAGAAAATATGGCCTATCCTACCACTGAACATTAAGAGCAGTAGGTTCATGGATAACAGACCAATGAATGGTCACCTTTCAGTGACATGGGTTCTCAACCACGCCTGTGCATAAATGCGAGCTTGGCGGTGAAAGGGTTAACGGAGAGTGTTGTAGTTTCTGCCGTCTGAGCCTGTCGACCACTGTCTCAGCAGATGTGGAGAAAGGGGATACATGTTGTGGTGTGCTTCAGGCGATGCCAATGTCTCCTCTACTGCGGAATTTGAAGAATTTCCTAAATGCCCGAGATACACCAAAATAGCATGTTTGAAACGGCGTTATCACCTCGAATACTGTAACCGATTTATCACGCTAAAAAAACCCACAAGAAAAACAGAGCGTGCTTAAATATTAGTTTTGCAGACACAGATTTGCACTGAAAGACTGTTTCCTCTCACCCGAACATTACTGGATCGCTATCTGAAGCTAAGCGCTTGGCTACATATGGCTTTTTTTTTTAACCCGAAGTTTTATATTATGAAATACAGAACACATTTTAACAAGTCTTAAGATTTTATAAAATAAAATTTTATTTATATTTTTTTGTTATTTTTTTTTCAAGTGTGCATCACAAGTGAGTCTTGAAGGCCTTACCTCTCTTGTTGTGCAATTTATTAGATTTCCTTTAACTGTAGACAAGAATCGAAATGTCATACTGTTATGAATCTGAAATGAACTCAAAAACAGAAAATCTTGTGGATCCGAGGGCTAAACTAAATATTAATGATCCGTATATATAATTTAATCCAGAGGACGTATACCCTATAATGGACATGTATGGCATTTTTTTCCCTTAAGTCATATTTGCTGTTGACTGTATTTTCAGAGAAAATTAATTTAACGTTTACCACAGACACACGGACACAGCCACAGCCACAGCCACAGCCACAGACAGAGAGATACACACACACACATAGACAGACAGACACACAGACAGACACACACACACACACACACACACGCGCGCGCGCGCGCGCGCGCGCCCGCGCGCGCGATCCAGTAATGTTCGGGTGAGAAGAAACAGTCTTTCAGTGCAAATCTGTGTCTGCAAAACTAATATTTAAGCACGCTCTGTTTTTTTGTTGTTGTTTTTTTAAGCGTGATAAATCGGTAATAGTATTCGAGGTGATAACGCCGTTTCAAACATGCTATTTTGGTGTATCTCGGGCATTTAGGAAATTCTTCAAATTCCGCAGTAGAGGAGACATTGGCATCGCCTGAAGCACACCACAACATGTATCCCCTTTCTCCACATCTGCTGAGACAGTGGTCGACAGGCTCAGACGGCAGAAACTACAACACTGTCCGTTAACCCTTTCACCGCCAAGCTCGCATTTATGCACAGGCGTGGTTGAGAACCCATGTCACTGAAAGGTGACCATTCATTGGTCTGTTGTCCATGAACCTACTGCTCTTAATGTTCAGTGGTAGGATAGGCCATATTTTCTATATATCTCAAGGGGAATCCCCAGCTATTCTTAGGCACTATCTTTTCTGTGTTAATACCACAAGGGAATTTTGTACTCCAAATTGACTGGCGGTGAAAGGGTTAAATTTCTCTTATGTACATTCTAGTGAAATCAGCATTCACTTTAAAATATTCACAAGCAGTAAACACGTCGATGATGTAGTTAGTGTCACTGTATGTGTTCTGTCCAGAATTTGCATTTCTTTTCTTTTAATTGTGAGCAAGAAAAAAACCAAGATCTGCACTGACAGACTAGTCCAGACAAGGCTGACCGAAACTCAGTTAAACGGTCGATTCAAATTTTCTTTTGTTCATTCTAGTTAATTCAGTGTCCACATTAGAATACTCATATGCAGTAAACAAGTCGATGGTGTAGTTAGTTTCATTATGTCTTCTGTCCAGAATTTGTATTTCTTTTCTTTTAACTGCGAACACGAAAAACGATGTCACGCCGTCTTCTTACCACACATATCCTACATTCCAGAAACTGCATGGGGAAGCGGTACCATGGTGTTTCTGGATTAGGATCGAGCCTCAACGAAATAAACCGTTAATGATACGGAAATACGGCTTAACTCGGAAGACTTGTAACCTATTATTGGTATGACTGTGAAGATTTATCTCCTCCTACGTTTGATCCAAATCTGGTATTGGCAAAGTATTTCAAGCGAAAATGTTAAAGTTTATCACACACACACACACACACACACACACACACACACTCACACACACACAACCAAACACAACATTGGGTTATAACATTGACTGACTTTGTTGACACAAGCGAGTCAAAAATGACACGAACTACATCACCAACGAATTTATTGCACACTAATGCTGAATTAACAAGCACAAAATTGAATCACATTCACATATGCATCACGATTTAGAACTCTTCGTCCGCATTAATGTCTCAAAGACATTTCTGTGGGACTCATTCAGCGTGTTATAGCTCCTTTTGCTACAAACGAGCGGTAAAATTGTAACACACACACACGTACACGCAAACACGCACACGCACGCGCACGCTCACACACACTGACCCGCACAAAGAAGCGGGTCTCCACAAATCTGCAGGGCAGCAGACCAGCACTGGTCATGCAGTCGGTGGGGCAGGTGAAGCCGGCAATCTCCCGGCGCCAGGATGTCCGGGGGGGCACTCTGGGCAGGGAGGCTTTCAGCACCGTCTCCTTCATGGTGTACATGGACACGTGCTGCCTCAAGCTGTTGTAGTCCTTGAAGGCGGTTTCCTGCCAGTGACAAGGATGGTTTGAGGTGTGAGGAATGGCCTTGGTAAAGTGGTGTTCAGCATACGACCGCATAGCACATTACAAGAACCGCAACCAGGCTCACACACACACTCACACACACACACACACACACACACACACACACACACAAGGATAGAGTTATGCCTTTCAATGTTCCACGCATTCGTGTGTTCTCATGCTGATGGACGTGAATAACCTTATACAGGGTGCGGTAACGTAACTGTCTGTATGGTGATGCCTTTGTACAGGATGTGACCTTACTGTGACTGACCTTGTACAGAGTGAGGGTGACTCTGCGGACAGGCAGAGCAGTGTCGTTGGTGATGTGCACGATGAGGGGTAGGTCATAACCCTGCACCACCAGTTGGTCACGTGCCACCAGCGAACATTGGATTAGTCCGCGGCATCCTGGAAAGCCTGTCACTCTCTGCGCCTGATGCTCCTGTAAGTGGAGGGGACTTCCCATTCAGCTCCGCCCACATAAATCAGCTCCACCCACACTCTGCACAGATTAGCTCCACCCACACTGCGCACAGGTTAGCTCCACCCACATCGTGCACAGGTTAGCTCCAACCCCACATCATGCATAAGTTAGCTCCACCCACATCGTGCACAGGTTTGCCCCACCCACATCGTGCACAGGTTTGCCCCACCCACATCGTGCACAGGTTAGCTCCACCCACATCGTGCATAAGTTAGCTCCAACCACATCGTGCACAGGTTAGCTCCAACCACATCGTGCACAGGTTAACTCCACCCACACTGCACACAGGTTAGCTCCACCCACATCGTGCACAGGTTTGCCCCACCCACATCGTGCACAGGTCAGCTCCACCCACATCATGCAGAGGTTAGCTCCAACCACATCGTGCACAGGTTAGCTCCACCCATAATGTATACAGGTTAGCTCCACACACATTATGCACAGGTTAACTCCACCCACATTGTGCTCAAGTTAGCTCCACCCACACTGCACATAGGTTAGCTCCACCCACACTGCGCACAGGTTAGCTCCACCCACATTATGCACATGTTAGCTCCATCCATATTGTGCCCAGGTTAGCTCCACCCTCACTGGGCACAGGTTGGCTTCACCCACAGTCTGCACACATTAGCTCCACCCACATTATGCACAGGTTAATCCACCCACAAGTTGGACACAGGTTACCTCCACCTTCACTGGACACAGGTTAGCTCCAATCACAGTGGGAACAGGTTACCTCCACCCACATTGGGCACATCTTTGGTCCACCCACACTCTGCACAGGTTAGCTCCTCCCACAATGGGCACACGTCAAACTGCTCCCACACAGGGCACACGTTAGTGAGTCAGCACCAAGAAGCTGTGAGTCAGCAGAAACGTGATGTGGGTCATCTCCAATATGCTGTGAGTCAGCGCAAACAAGCTGTGAGTCACCGACAACGACCTGCGAGTTCCGGCCAACTGTGAGTCAGCACAAACGTCAAGTGGATCGACACAAACGTCAAGTGGGTCAGCACAAACAAGCTGTGAGTCAACACAAACATGAAGCGAGTCAGCACAAACGTGAAGTGACTTAAAAAAAAAACAACTGAAGTGACTGTCAGCACAAACGTCAAGTGAGTCAGCACAAACGTGGAGTGAGTCGACACAAACTTAAAATGACTGTCAGCACAAACGTGACGTGAGTCAACACAAACGTCAAGTGAGTCAACACAAACAAGCTGTGAGTCAGCACAAACGTCAATTGAGTCAGCAACAAGCTGTGAGTCAGCACAAACGTCAAGTGAGTCAGCACAAACAAGCTGTGGGTCAACACAAACGTTAAGGGAGTCAGCACCAAGGTCAAGTGAGCCAACACAAACGTGAAGTGAGTCCGCACGAACGCGACCCAAGTCAGCATAAACGCGAAGTGGCTGTCAGCATAAACGTGAACGCGAGTCGGCACAAATGTGAAAGTGAGTCGGCAAAAACAAGCTGTGAGTCAACACAAACGTGAAGTGAGTCAACACAAAGATCATGTGAGTCGACACAAACGTGAATTGTGTCAACACAATGATCAAGTGAGTCAACACAAACGTGAAGTGAGCCAGCACAAACGTGAAGCGAGTCAACACAAATATGAAGTGAGTCAACACAAACGCGAAGTGAGTCAGTACAAACGTGAAGTCAGTGAGTCAACACAAACGTGAAGTGAGTCGACACAAACGTGAAATGAGTCAGTACAAACGTGAAGTGAGTCAGCGCAAACGTGAACGTGAGTCAGCACAAACGAGTCAGTCAGCAAAAACAAATGTGAAGTTGAATTAATCAGCACAAACGCGAAGTGACTGTCAGTACAAACGCGACGTGAATCAGCACCAACAATAATCAATTAGTAACACAAGCACCGAAGCCTCACCACAGGCAGGTGGCCAGCGAAGCGCTCCACCATCACCCCGTTCTTCACCGTCACCACACTCCGGGCCTTCAGCTTCCTGGGCCTGCCGCCCCGGGTCCCCTCGGCCCTGTCCGTGCGGCGGTACGTCAGGGAGGCCAGCAGGATGTTGGTGACCTTGGCCTTGAAGACAGAGCTGCTGTAGCGCCACGTGTCGGGCACGTTCATCAGGGGCACGCGCATGGTCATGAAGCGCGAGAGGGCGGGGCCGTTGTCGTTGTCCTCGCTGGGCGCCACCAGCAAGTGTTTGGGTGCTGTCAGGGAGGGACACGCGCGCGCGCACACACACACACACACACACACACACATCCCCTTCGATACATGAAATCAATTAATCAGTCAATCTAGCTCTGATTTGTTTTCCCTGAGAGTGCTAAAAGCAACAAAGATCAATCAATCAACCAGCCAAGGGGTCATAAAAAAGATGAGCAGCAGTGTTGTTGCACTGCTCGGACGGAAGAGCCTAGTATGGTCGTAACCCGCAACTAACTCTGTGTAGTATGGAACTGACCAATGGCGTAGTTCGGTCAACGTATAGGCATTTAGTCACGTGTAACTGTCAAAAAGTTAGAACCAAGCAATGCAACTGGCTCCAGAGCAGTACTGGTAAAGATTTACGCTAGCCTTAAAGTACACCGGCTTTCTGATAAGTAGAGAGTTAAGTACAAAATCTCATGTCTCTGCTTTCACGTTAACTTGGAACTGCGCCACGGTCTTATTTCTCAACTTTTAGCTGGGTGCAATAGCCGAGTGGTTGAAGTATTGGACTTTCAATCTGAGGGTCCCGGGTTCGAATCTCGGTAATGGCGCCTGGTGGGGAAAGGGTTGATATTTTTTTCGGATCATCCAGGTCAGCATATGTGCAGACCTGCTAGTGCCTGAACCCCTTCGTGTGTACATACGCACGCAGGAGATCAAAATAAGCACGTTAAAGATCCTGTAATCCGTGTCAGCGTTCGGTGGGTTATTGAAACAAGAACATACCCAGCATGCACACCCCGAAAACGGAGAAACAAGTAAAAAAAAAATTATTTAAAACCACCACCACCACCATTCTTTTTTCATGCAGTCTCTGTACTCTCCATTCCATTACTGTACTCTATGGCTCAACATCCATTTCCTCTAAACTTGTTTCCGTCTGAGTGCGCGCTGTTATGCTCGTGTGTGTGTGTGTGAGTGTGAGTGTGTGTTTGTGTGTGTGTGTGTGTGTGCTGTTGTTTTTTGTGTGTACTAATATCATCATTATTATCATTGTCATTATTAGTAGTAGTAGTAGTAGTATGAGTGCGTGCTATTATGCTCATGTGTGGCGTGTGTGTGTGTGTGTGTGTGGTGTTGCTGTTTTTGTGTGTACTAATATATTAATACTACCATCATCATCATCATCATTATTATTATCATTATTATTATTATTATCATTATTGTTGTTGTTGTTATGATCATCACCATCATCATTTTCTTGGTCATCCTGTCCCTCTGGGGTCGGGTCATAAAACTTGATCGCAGGGGGCGGGGCATGAATGTTGACCACAGTCTCCACAAATGGACACTCCTGGACGCTGACCTCACAGTCCACCACGTGCTTGCCGACCGCCTTAAACCGCGTGCACTTGCCCTTTGAAATGAACTGCACCGTCCACACTGAAACAAGAAAGTACATTCCATACACACACACTTAAAACACGGAAGCACACTCTCCACATTGAAACAAAGTACACCCCTACACTGAAACATAAATTACATCCCACAGTAAAAACAGGCGCAATAGCTGTATGGTTAAAGCGTTGGACTTTCAATCTGAGGGTCCCGGGTTCGAATCTCAGTAACCGGGCTCCTGGTGGGGATTTTTTCCGATCTCCCAGGTCAACATATGTGCAGACTCCGTGTGTATACGCAAGCAGAAGATCAAATACGCACGTTAAAGATCCTAACCCATGTCAGCGTTCGGTGGGTTATGGAAACAATAACATACCCAGCATGCACACCCCCGCAAACGGAGTATGGCTGCCTACATGGAGGGGGGTGGGGGGTAAATAAACGAAACGTTCATACACGTAAAATGTTACATGTCTGTCTGAGCGTCCATGTGTGCGAGCCTGAAATCTGACTGAATGACACAGGAAATGAATGATAAGCGCCCAGTGGCAGCCGTCAGTCGGCTCTACCCAAATAGGCAACCTGTTTTGCAAATGACCCCGTGTTTGTAAATCGCTTAGAGCTTGGTCTCTGAGCGAGGATAGGCGCTATATAAGTGTCCATATCAATCAATCAGACAATAAAAAAAAAAGTATATCCCACGCTTAAACAAGAATACCCCAACACTGAAAAAAACGAAGCACAACCAACAGTGGAACAGGGTGTACATCCTCCACACCCCACCACCACCACTAACACCATCTTAACAACCATAATGACCACCACTTACCACCACATCCATCAACACAAACACCATCACAACTACCACAACTTCTACCACCATCACCATGACCACCACTGTCCCAATCACCACTACCATCCTCACTACCATCATGACCATCACTACCACCGTATCTATCACGACAAACACCATTACCACCACCACCAACACCATCATGACCAACTACCACCGCCACAACCATTACCACAACTACAACCACTGCCATCACCATCACCACCACTACCACTAGGTCCACATCCCCAGTAGACAGCGGAGGGTCCGGGCTCACAGTGGACTTCGATGGGTCTGTTGGTGAAGAGGTGCAGTTTGAAGGACACACGGTCTCCGGGCTGCACGGTCTGCACGACACTCCGCTCAAGCACCATCCGTATGTTAGAGCCCCGCCTCATCCTGCCGCCTTTCCTGACTGCAACAGAGCACCGTCATGGCGTCATGCCCACGACTGAACATCGTCACAGTGTCATTACCACAGCCAATCTTTTTTTCTGCTTTTTTTTGTTTGTTTGTTTGTTTGATTTCGAGGCCTGACAAAGCGCGTTGGGTTAAGCTGCTGGTCAGGCATCTGCTTGGCAGATGTGGTGTAGTGTATATGGACTTGACCGAACGCAGTGACGCCTCCTTGAGCTACTGATACTGATACTGTCTTAGCGTCATGGCCACGACTGAACATCGTCATAGTGTCATTACCACAGCCAATCATTGTCACAGCGTCATGTGCACAGATGAGCACCGTTAATGTCATGTCCACAGCTTCGCATCGTCATAGCGTTATGTCCACAGCTGAGCATCATCATTGTTTCATGTTCACAGCTAATCATTGTTATAGGGTCATGTCCACAGCTGAGCACCCTATGGCGTCATGTGCACAAATGAGCACCTTCATAGCGCCATGGCCAAAGCTTCGCATCGTCATAGCGTCACGTCAACAGCTGAGCACTGTCATAGCGTCATGTGCACAGATGAGCACCGTTTGACATCATTTTTCAAAGTTCAGTTGCTACGTACAAAGGTGGGAAGTTAGCCTTCAAGGTTGTCATGTACGTTTGTGGATATTTGAAACTCAGATGCAACACTTAAGTTAATCTTTGGTATCTGTAAGCTCAACTAGTGCTGCCTACACCATGCACAATTTCACAGCGGAGCGGTGCTCCTGTCAGCACGGGTCAGATGGCCTTAAAAAGACGATTAGAATTATTGTGGCAATATCCACATTTCCTCCCAAGTACACTTTCCATTCAGTTTCGTTTCGAAGACGGAAAAAGTTGTAAATTGGTTAAAAATATTGTAATATATTGTATATACTCTACATTTCTTCACTGTCGAATGCCATAAAGAAGGCCAATAAAAGAGAGGAGAGGAAGAAATGAGTATATATTACGTTTTTAACCAGTTTCAATTTTTTCCGTCTTAGAAACGAAACAATGCAGGGGAAGAAATATGGATTATTGCCATTATTGTTATCATTATTATTACACACACACACACACACACACACACACACACACACACAGAGAGAGAGAGAGAGAGAGAGAGAGAGAGATACACGCGCGCGCGAACACACACACATGCACAGAGAGAGAGAGAGAGAGAGAGAGAGAGAGAGAGAATTGCGTGCATATATGTCACTTAGCGAATAAGGTGGGCTTTATCTGTAATGTGTGTGACTTGTAAAAAAAAAAAAAAATTTTTTTAATCAACTGGTATGTTTCTTTCACACCATAAAACCAGTTACATTCAGTATCCAACACTAAACGGATAATTTTTTTTTTTTTTTTTTTTTTTGCTGTTGTTTATAACAAATGTTTCATGGACTTAAGGGAGAGGACAGGGCAAGATTACAATATACTGGGTTTTTGTTCTCTAATTCACACACACACACACACACACACACACACACACACACACACACACACACACAATACAAGAGCTAGGGCACAATCTATTCGTGGGCAGAGGAGTAAGAGGACTGGACAGCAGAATAGCCATTTTACCTTACAGTGATGCGGTATTCTTCACAGGAAAGCACACCTCCCCCAAAGTTGCCTTGCCAACCACAGCACTATGGTCACAGCACTGCTGTCACGCGACTGTAGTCACAAGACTTGTTGTCACAACACTATCGTCACAGCACTGTTGTCGTCACAGCACTGTAGCCAAAGCTCTGTTGGTTGTCACACACCCCACTGATCCAGAAGCCGAAAGCTATCAGCCAGCACTGAACTATCAGTGACAGTTTCGCAGAAACAGCGGGGACAGATGACCATCAGCTCCACATGACCAAACTAGCTCCCGACACAAACGGAAAAGTGTCCAAGACTTGCGTTGTGTTGTCCAGTGTGTGTGTGTGTGTGTGGAGGGTGGTGGGAGAGGGAGGATGAGGGGGGCAGAAAGTGAGGTGAACTGACCTCAAACTCAGCACAACTGGGCCGTCTCACGTCACGTATGGCACGGAAATACCGTGCAAAACAGTCCCACAGCAACGTGTTGCTCTTCTCTCGATTGAACAAATGAATCTCTCTTTCTTCAGAGTACGGACTTTATATATATATAAAATAAAATAAAAACGTTTGCATGATGCATATCATTTGTTAAATATACCTTCGTTAAACTGTGGTTTGGACATGTTTGTTCATTTTTGTTGTATGTGGCGGCTGCATGTATGGTGCGAACTGTTAGAAAAGATCATGAGAAATGCAATGAATGCTCTGACAAAGACTGGGATCAAAAGAAGAAAAAGAAAATATATATATATATATATATATAAAGACTGTTGAAAATATTTCAAAGATGTAAAATAATAGAAGCTAAAGAACGGAAAACAATGTAAAAAAAAAAAAAAATGGAATTTGATGAAATGAGGATAAAAAGCTAAAAGAATCTGTGAATGACTTTAAATACTTTTAGTCATTTATACGAACAGTTAATAAATAAAATCGTTTGTAACGAAATTTCCTTGCGGTAGTGGTAGGATCAATTTTTTAACTGTATTGAATGGTGGTGAAACTGTTCCTAGTGCTGAAACTTTGAAACTGACAATAATAACAATGATGATGATGATTGTGAAAATGATGAAATATTGAACTTATATTCAGTGACATAATTTCTAGAAAAGAAATCATGACAGGTATAATAATAATAATAATAATAATAATAATAATAATAAAGTGTGGGAAAAGTGCTGATCCGCATAAAGTTATGAGGAAATGTTAAAACACGCCAAATCAGGCATTATTTTCTTATTGTTCATTCAACAAACTTTTTGCAGCGGACATAATCTATTGTTGTACAATTACATTAAAAAGGTGACATCAATAACTACCGTGGAATAGCCCTAACAAACATAACAAGTAAAATGAACACGTATATTTTATTTTAGATAAAAGATTAACCAAATGGGCAGATAGATAATGTCTGCTTGTGAGAAATGGTATTATGATAATGTAGAACTGTAAGCTGTGAAAACGGAGTTCTATATGGTGAAACCGGGCTATATCTTTTGTATGTAGAAGATTATGCAAAGCGAATTAAGTATTTGTTTAAACCTTTGAAATTGCCTATAACTAGACTTTTCGAATAGAGAAAGGATAAGAAACATGGGCTTCTTGAGTAAGGAACGTTTTATCAGAAAATGGTTTTGAAAATTGTGTAGATGTGTCAAGGTGTAGGTTATAAGCAAACTTTTGTTTCAGATTTTAACTCCAAAATGCTTGGTATGTTTGAACAGAATTAGCATTCAGACATGCAAAGTAAAGATAAGCATGCCATACAGTTGCTTCAATTCATTTAAAATATATTCCAAGCTGAATGTTTTGTAAAAACGAACAAATAGCAGTGTACAACGCTTGCACAATTCAAATTAAGAACTCCTGGCTTTTATGCCAACGAAAAAGGTTTGTGCCAGGTAGGCCCTTTGTGCAGTTCGACAGTTGACGATGAAATTGATTTTTGACTCTTAGATAACGTGAGAAATAAATGTTTTGTTTTTGTATATAAAAAAAATATTTATTTTTTTTTTAAATACTACAAAAAGAAAAGATCTCTTCAGCATGTTAACATTGGAAGATCGCGAGGTGATGGATGTGATCGCGAAGTCTATTTGAGAATTTTTGAAGATTGGGTTAAAAACACTACTCGCAGCTGGAAAGTGCGTTGTTAGATATAATTGACATTTTTCTCTGTACTCTGTTTCATTGGTGGATGAATGGATGGAGTTATTACGATGTTTTTAGTTTTCTGTTGGTTGCTACCATTGTGTGTGTGTGTGTGTGTGTGTGTGTGCTCGCGCGCGTCTCTGTGGGTGTTTGTCTGTCTCTAGTTTAAGAGGGGAGGGAGAGAGGGGGGCGGGTGGGGGGGGCGAACATCGATTGTCCACACGATGCACGCCAAAAGAACACGTGCTGTGTTTCTTTTCCGCCACTCTTTGTGTTTGTCTGTCCCACACTGCAGCAGGTTGGAACTTGCTTTATTGTCACTTCAAAATGACTAGTACCCAGCCCAATACTCCAGACGAAGTTGGGACAGTGTGAGAGTGTGTCTGTGCGTGCGTGCGTGCGTGAGATTGGAGGGAGAGAGAGAGAATTTTTTATCGAACAGTTGCTGTTTGCTCAAAGAAACAGATAAGTAAAAAATGATGATATCAAGGACATGGTACACAAGAGCACACTCGAAGGCTCAGAAATCTACTCATACATTCATACACATACTTACATTCAATCTCTCAGTGAAAGGACAGGCACCACTACAGATCACCACCACACGAGGTTTTCATGCGAGTTTTATTGCAGAATCCTATGCACAACATATCTACATAGTCGTTGAAATAAAACGCTCGGGCTGTAGAATACCAAGCATTTGCCTCAGACAAAGGGATTTTAAGGGTAGCCTCATGGATTCTTTCTGTTTTATTAATTCAAACATTCATTAATTTTGGCAAGATGGAATCACCACACATTTGTCTTTGTCTCCTCCCTGAAGCCGTGTATGTCGTAACAAAAAATCTCACAGCCTTCATCAATTAAGCTTCCTGCCAAAGATTTCAAACGACATTTGGTGTATGGTTTACAGAATGAAGGTTTGCTAAGATGTCAGCCGAGTGAAATCTTACAGTCAGCGGAGAAACTGAACTTTTGAGCTGGAAATATCTTTCAGCGGCCGAGTAGTCAGTGGGGAAACATGGATCACAGTATGAGCAATGCAACACACTTCCTTAAGACGAACACAGGATATACCCTATATTGTGGGGGAATCAAAGGGAAATTTCATGTAAATTTACGATAAAAGGCAGTGCTGTAAAAAAACGAATAAATAAAAGGAAATAAAAACAGAGAAATCATCAAGAGTAGGTTACTGAAAGAATGATATTAAAAGTGTTGTAAAAAAAAAAAAAAAACATTGCTAAAACCGTTAAAAAATTTAAGATATCCCCCGCCCCTCACTTTGTTGTGCTGACCTTGTTCACTTCAGGTTTAAAGCGATGACAAGCATTGTCATTCTCACACCTAACCAAAGTACACACACACACACACACACACACACACACACACACACACACACAAGGTCAGTGACAATGACCCCCAGAGAAAGTCTAAGCGGGAGCACCATCAGTGTTAGGTAAGTGGTGTATACACACACACACACACACACACACACACACACACACACACTTGGGAGATGAGTAAAGCACAGTTTGATATCAATCATACTGACGTCGCAAAAAAAGAAAATCCAAATATGGCAACAGAAGTCCGATTACACCTTCAGAATAGATACCGTGACCATTTACATATTTACACAGACGGCTCACTCCAAGACAGTGGCCAAGCAGGTTCAGCTTTCGTTATACCAAAACTGAAAACTGCACGATCATACCATATTGGTAAAGATCGATCAATATTCACAGCTGAACTTATCGCTGTTCTTATGGCATTAAATTATATTCTTGATCTTCCAGTTTGCCTTCTACAAGTCTTTTTTTGTGTTGATTCAAAATCTGTATTATATGCTTTTAACTCATCAAATTGTAAGAACAAGTCCAAAATAATAATAGAAATAAGTCACATTATACATCTTTTGAATTTGAGAGGAACACATGTAACTTTTTGGTGGGTTCCTTCTCACATTGGTCTCCTGTATAATGAATGGGCTGACAGGGCTTCAAGAAAAGGTGCAAAACACCAACAGGGAACCACAGACCTTTCTGTACCTTTGTCTGTACAAGAGGGGTACCGCTTACTAGAAAAAGTATCATGGAACAAAGTCAGGGAAGTATACCAGCAAAATGGCAAAGTTTTAAATAAAAGTATAAATAATATTCAACAACCAGAATCTATCAATCAATCAAATACATTTAGTAATTTAATCAGATTAAGACAAAATCAGGCATTATCAAACAGGATAAAGCTGAACGCTTTTATAACAAAGTTCAGCAGTGATGTTAAATGCATATGTGGATAATTTATTTCTAGCAAACACATACTCTTTGAATGTCAGAGTCTGAAATTGTTCTTACCAAACTTCTCGGAAAATTCTTGTGAATGTATTTTTGACAATTTCAAGATGTTATCTGCTATTGCAGAAGGTTTGCTGCATAGTCCAACTGGACATTTGTTATACTTGTTACAGATGTTTGATGTCAGCGTTTCCTTCAATGTGCATATGTCTCCCCTTTTAATGTTTTATTTTTTTCTAATGTTCTGTATCTTTCCCAACCACACACACACACACACACACACACACACACACACACACCATTCTTCACCCTCTGCCCAATACTGTTCCCACCACCACGCCACGCCCTCCACCCTCCTCCCCCCTTTTTTTCTTTTTTCCCCGTCTAATATCACTAAAAATGGGAGACGTTAAACTGAATAGACTACTACTACTACTACTACTACTACTACTACTACACACACACACACACACACACACACACACATGTCAGTGACAATGACCCCCAGACAAAGTCTGAGCGGTAGCACCATCAGTGTCAGGTAAGTGGTGCACACACACACACACGCGCACACACACACACACACACACACACACACACACACACACACACACACACGCACACAGAGGTAAAGAAAAGGAATGGTGTCCAGTCGCTGAGCGTTTTTTATCAGTTATTTCTTCCGTTATCTTCTTTTTTTCATTCTGTCTTTCTTTCTTTCCAGAGGAAGTCTAATTGGAAGCGCCGTCAGTATCAGGTAAGTGGAACAGTCGCAGACCGGAGGATTCCAGGCGGTGGTCTTCACAGGACTCGGTGCCCACGTGCACGGGCACGTCACTCTTCACTGAACCCAGCCAACATCTCACCTTCAGCTGCACACACACACACACACACACACACACACACAGGTGAAGAAAAGGAATGGTGTCGAATCGCTGTACGTCTTAAAAGCAGTTCTTTCTTTCTTTAAACCTTTCAGCAACGTTTGAGTCACAAATGCGTTCTGCAGAGAAAAAAGGACGAGGTATCCCAAGTCATGACGCTATTCTGAACAGATTTTCCCCCCACCGTTTGAATCATTTCGTCAGGATAACTCGGTGGGCTCAGAGGTGACCTGAATATGTAACAGACTTTCCCAACTGACATAGCATTGGGGATAGTAAACTTGGCAGTGAGAAATTGTCTTCGTGTTCCTTATTGTTAAAACCACGTGGAATGACGTATGACCAAAGGCAGACGAGAAATGATTGTGTTGTCTATCATCGAGGATGACATTGGTGTCGGTACTTGCATATCCGGCTGTCATGTGTTGTTACCACGGTTCAGTAGAACGCTCGCAGCTAAGTACCGTTAAGGTATCCACATGCCAGCTCTCATGTGATTACCGCCACCAACTTTATTGATGAATGAATTTGTACTTATCTTCATCATCCCAAGTAAGACTCGTTTACTTCTTCAGTTATACCGCTTGTGTCCAACAACAGCACGACCACAACTACTACTTTATTTTGATTGATAGTTAGTCATGTCTTCCTTTGACCATCAGAACAGCAGTGGAGGCAACTGAGAGTGTGCACACTTGCATGCTCATACTGACGTGCACGAGTGTACCCGCACACAGAGAGAGAGAGGGGGGGGGGGCAGGCACACACAGTTGAGCAATTGAGTGTCTTGCACAAGTTTCACCCCCCTTTCTTGGTGAAGAAGGCATTATGACAGTTGGCACTTGGATGGTCTCCAAAGGCCAGCTAGCCCCCAGTGCAACAGCACTTAGAGCCAGTGCAATGTTGCCTCCTAGTTTGAAAGTCATAGTACTTCACAAGAGATTAGGCCGTAAACGAATTCCCATTGCAGAAAAGTAACCATTGATCATACAACACTCACTTTGCTGTCGGCCAGTATACAAGCAAAACATTTATATCAATCTTTGATATATGTCGAGCATTGAAACTAAACAAAGACAAGACAAGACAACCATTATTTTTCTACATAAAAGACTGTGAACGTGCTACATACACACACGCACACTCACACACACTAGCGCCGCGTGCCGCACTGCACTGACCCTCACAAAGAAGCGGACTTTGATAAAGGGGCAGTCCAGTAGAGAGGCGCTGGTCAAGCAGTGGGTGGGGCAGGTAAAGCCAGTGATCTCGCGGATCCACACTGTCCGGGGGTTCACGTTGGGTAGGGAGAATCTCAGCACCTTCTCCTTAGCGAGGGACAGAGGCACGTGATCTCTCCAAATGTTGTAGTCCTTGAAGGTGTATTCCTGTCAGTCATTGACACGGAACAGGGTCAGTTTTCAACCTTCCACCTTACCCCCATGGCGGGGTTCTCCCCCACACTTAAAATGTTACATGTCTGTGGGAGTGTGTGTATTACGTGACTGAAACCTGATTGAATGACCCAGGAAACGACTGATGGACACCCAGTAGCAGCTGTCAGTCGGCTCTACCCTGGTAGACAGCCTGTTGTGCAAATGACTCTGTGCCTGTAAAGCGCTTAGATCTCGATATCCCACCGAGGATAGGCGCTATACAAGTATTCATTGTATATCAGTATCATAATGACTACCAACATTTTATACTGTGACTGACTCACCGTATACAAGGTCAGGGTGACCTTGCGAGCAGGCAACTCAGAGTCGTTTTGCACCTGCACAATGAGGGGAATGTCGTGACCTTGCACTACCAGCTGGTCACGTGCCTTCAGGTGGCAGCGGATAGGTCTCCGGAAGCCGGGGAATCCGCTCCATGAATAAGACGTCCTCTCCTGGAATGGAGGTGAACAGAGCATTTTGCCACAGGTGCCCGACATGGAAGAGGCAGGGGAAAATGCCCCTGTTAGTTGGCTATATACGACTCTCGTCAGTTCTAAAGCAGAGGTCGAAATACTAGGTAGTTACTTTGCTTCAAACGTAACTATGCAGCCAAAGGTTAACCCTTTCACCGCCAAACTCGCATTTATGCACAAGCTAGGTAGAAGACATGTCACAGAAAGGTGACCAGATCATGGGTCTGTTATCCATGAACCTACTGCTCTTAATGTTCGGTGGTAGGATAGGCCATATTTTCTACACATCGCAGGGGTAATCCCCAGCTATTCTTAGACGCCATATTTTCTGTGTTCATAGCACAAGTGAATTATGCACTTAAATTGACTGGCGGTGAAAGGGTTAATGCTAGCCAACAGTCCACAGCACAATGAAATGTGTGATGAATCAACTGTCAGGGATGAAGCGGAAAAGTTCATAACAACAGTAACAACAATATTATAATAATAACAATAACAATCTACTACTAATACTACTAATCATGATAATCATGATAATAATAAAATAATAATAATAACAATAATTTCAAATAAATGAATACTACTACTACCTATGGTAATGATAAAAAATAATAACAATAATGATAATAATAATAATTGTAGACAAATAGATAAATAACATTTTGGTTGCTTTTAAGTTTTCAGCTAATTCTCCAGGTTTCTGAGGTGTAGAGGAGGATTGAGTGGTCATTTGATTTGCAAATTTTCAGTTTGGTGCTAGTCTGCAATACCAATGATTTCCAGATGTTCTTCAGTCTACTGAAGGCCTGTGTAGGAAGACCGATTCTGACAAAGATCTTCTCGATGTTGCGGTTAGCTGAGATGTTACTGCCAAGTACTGAACTTCCTCCAGCTCCACACCATACACGTTTGTTTTCTTTGTGCTCTCGCTCTTCGCTTTCATCACAATGGTCTTTTCAGGATGAATCTCGAGTCCCACGTTTCTTGCTGCTGCTCAACTCTTGTCTTGCCTTGTCTTAGAAGTCTTTTAAGGTGTGTGAGAGAAGGGCAATGTCACAGTCTTCCAGCTGGTCTGTCAGTCCCCATACGAGCTTCTTTAGTTGGTCTGCAGTGGATCTCCTCATCATGCGATCTATCACGACGATGACGAGAACGTTGAGATCACGCAGTCCTGCCTGACCGACAGATGATGAGAGAAATACAGAGAACAAGAAACAGACAGAAGAGGGACACAGAGAGAGAGGAACAGAAAGACAGAGAAAGAGAAAGAAACAGACAGAAAGACACACAAAGACATGGAGAAAGAGAGAAACACAGGAAGAGAGAGACGGGGGTGGGAGTAAGACACAGAGAAAGAGAAAAAGAGAGAGCAGCAGTGTTAGGCCTCACAGCCGGGGAGTGAGTAGCGAGATCTTCCACCACCGCGTGCTGCTTCATCTTCAGGGTCTCCACCGCCCGCACCACCTTCCTCTTCCCCTCCGTCCCTGCCCCGTCCCGCGGATCTGTAAGGTAGCAGGTCAGCTCGGCCAGGAGGATGTTTGTCACCCGGGCTCTGAACACCCTGCCACTGTGGCGCCAGGTGTCCGGCACGTGCCGGGAAGGCACCTGCAGGGTCACGTGACGGGTCCAGGTCGGTTCCGGGCCGCTGGCATCGCCGGTACCAATCACCAGTGGTTCTTCATCGTCTGTCACCGTCACATCACACAGACATCGTGCCCCAGTCAAGCGTGCTTGTGTATAAGCGTGTGTGCGCGCGCGCACGCGTACACATGCACATACACACATGTGCGGGTTTTATATGCGTGTGTGTATGCCCGAGTATGACGGTGTGTGCGTGTGCGTGTGCGTGTGCATGTGTGTGTGGACGTGTGCACAAATATGTCACACACAGAGAGAGAGTGTGTATGTGTGCATATAAATATGTATGTATACCAAGCGCGCAGTGGGAAATATGCACGTGACCAACAACCACCAAATCGCTGGCTAAATACAATTAAGAAAAGCTCAAAGTGGGATGCATAGTATGTGCGTGCGTGCGTGTGTGTGTGTGTGTGTGTGTGTGTGTGTGTGTGTGTGTGTGTCTGTGTGGCATGATTTATTACTTGTTGAAAAACAGGTCACGCATAACTGGTAAAAAAAGATATATGCATCACAAAATCAATCAAAAATGCAGAGCATATCCACCGCCACAAACGATCACCGTAAGGTCACTTGAATACAAATAAGGTATACTGCAATTATTAGGATAAAGAAAAAGTATTGATCATAATTTGAAACATGTCAAATTATTTTGATTAATTATCACAGTTACGTCATACAAAAAATACAGCCTCTCGATGATGATTTATTAACATTTTTATACTGCCAGAGCCTAAAATTATAGCTATTTAGGCAGTAAAAACAGGCTCCCGTATGAAGACAATCATTAATGCACTCGCAACAGCTATTTTTTAAAAAAAAGGTCACTTGTTTAGTTTTCTTCTTTTATTGACTCTTCTGATGATATTTCATTTTGTCCATTTACCTGTTTGTTTTGAGGGAAGGGGAATGTTGTGGGTGCGGTTGCGTGAAAGAAAAAAACAACTTCAGATTGTACATGAGTGTGAGAATGAGTGAATGTACAAATAAGTGCGTGTGCTCACTCACATTCGATCAGATACACTTAACCTGCACAAAACAAAAAGTAAACACATCGTCATAGGATCCTACTCTCACGGCCTGCCTTAGAATGTGGTCATTGAGCCCTACATTCACAGACTGTCCTAGGACATAGTCATAGAACCCTCCTTTTACAGCCTGTCTTGGGGCACGGTCATACATGTGGAGTGATGGCCTAGAGGTAACGTGCCCGCCTAGGAAGCGTGAGAATCTGAGCGTGCTGGTTCGAATCATGGCTCAGCCGCCGATATTTTCTCCCCCTCAACTAGACCTTGAGTGGGGGTCTGGACGCTAGTCGTTCGGATGAGACGATATAAACCGAGGTCCCGTATGCAGCATGCACTTAGTGCACGTAAAAGAACCCACGGCAACAAAAGGGTTGTTCCTGGCAAAATTCTGTAGAAAAATCCAGTTCGATAGGAAAAACAAATAAAACTGCACGCAGGGGAAAAAAAATGGGTGGCACTTTAGTGTAGCGACGCGCTCTCCCTGGGGAGAGCAGCCCGAATTTCACACAGAGAAAATTCTGTTGTGATTAAAAAAAAAATAATAATAATAATAAACAAATTCCTGCTTTCGCTGCCCGCCTGAAAACATGGTCATAGAATCTTACCCTCTTGACCAGCAGCGTTGGAACATGATCACAGAACCCTACCTTCACGGCCTGCCTTTGGACTTGGAGCATGTACATTGACGGAAGTGACGGCAAATCTCTCTTTCTGAACACTGACGTCACCCTCCAAGTCGTGATGGCGGACAGACCTGAGGCGTTTGCATTTGCCGTCGGACATGAAGAAGACTTTCAACGCTGAAACCAACAAGTCAGTCAACTACTGCTGTGCCTCCGGCCAGCACAGTTTATCTGCTTGCCTCTCTCTCTCTCTCTCTCTCTCTCTCTCTCTCTCTCGCTGGCTTCCTTGCTACACAAAATACACATGATCATATATAATCAGCACCAACAGCAACATTAGCACCGAAATCAAACCAGCATCAGCTTTCAGTTTCACTGTCTCAAGGAGGCGTCATTATGTTCGGACAATTCCATATACGCTACACCACATCTGCTAGGCAAATGCCTGACCAACAGCATAACCCAACGTGCTTAGTCCGGCCTGAGTGCATGCATACATATCTGTGTACCTATCAGAGGGGGTTTCTTCGATAGAATTTTCCAGAGGACAACACTCTCATTGCCATGGGTTATTTTTCAGTGCGCCAAGTGCGTGCTACACACTGGACTTCGGTTCATCGTCTCATCCAAATGACGACGCTCAGTTCGATTTTCCAGTCAAACTTGGGAGAATGGGCGAGGGCTGAAACCGACCACAGACATTCACAGACTGTATTGGCAGTTTAGCGTCTTAACCGTTCCGCCACCTTTCTACTAAAACCAGTATTACATCATCCTATTCATCGTCACCATCATCATGCTAGTCATCACCATCACCATCATCAATATCATCTCCAGTCGAAGTGGAACTGAAATTCCCCCGTTGTCGTGAGTCCGCTTCTTCATGTGAAACGAAAAGAACAAAAGCAACAACAAGCTGCACAAGAACCTCACAGTAATGTAACACCGCCACCAGCAACATCGCCAACCAGCACAGCAATAGCAAGACCTCACCAACAACTTCGAAACGAACATCATCAATAGACGCCATCAGCGCCAAAGTCACTTTCAGCCGTGACACCAACACCACATCAGTGATAGCAATGCTTTCACTACCATCACCTCCAAAAAGATCAAAAACAAAACCACCACCAACAATAACTACAAAATACTATCATCATTACCACCACCAACAACAACAACTTCAACAACAACAAAAACAACAACGACGACGATGACAAAACCACCATCAACACCACTATCACCACTAGATTGACATCCCCAGCAGACAACAGAGGGTGAGGGCTTACAGAGGACGTGGATGGGTCTGTTTGTGAAGACGTGCACGTAGAAGGACAGGCGATCTCCGGGATGCACGAACTGTCCGTCACGCTGGTCCATCACCAGACGTATGTCAGGGTCCCGCTTCATCCTGCAGCCGTCTAGGTTGTGTGCTTCCTCACCTGGCTCTGACCCCAACATATGGCACTGTCAGTGTTTTGGGCAACGCCTGTGGAGGGGGGGGGGGGGGGCGCTGGGGGGGGAAGGGCGAGGTGGGGGGGGAGCAGCTTTGTCGGCTTCTTGGTTACACTTGCGCTACCTTAACTGCCTCATCCTGGTTACATATAAAAGGTTAAGGTCAAAGGTCCGGCAATACCCACATTTCTTCCCCTCCACTCCTCTGTGTGACTGGCGGAGTGAACGTCCACGACTTGTTGTGAACACTACTCATTCCGTTTTGAGGCGAAAAATTGTGGATACTGCCAAAGGCCCCATAGCCTTTCACAGCAATCAGGGCAGTGTGTTCAAGTACACTGTGTCTAGGGTTCAGCATTGGAAGGCAGGGCCCAGTCCTCTCCTTCTGCCCTTTTAACTTTCCCCAACCAAAGTCAGGTATCCAATCACGCCTGAGTGGAGTGAGGAAAATCTGAGTTGAGCGCCTTGCCCAGGGACTCAGCACCATGCTGAAACGCGGCCTCGAACCCTGATCACTGATGAACACTGGATCAGGAGTGCAAAGCCAAAGCAGTTCCGCCACGGCTCAACCGTTTGACTACACATGTTCTGCCTTATCTACCCCATTTCGGTTACAAGTGCTCGACCTTCACTATGGTTATACATGCTCTACTATGACTACATGGTAGTTACACATGCTCTACCTTAAATACATCTTGGTTACACCAGCTCTATCTTAACTGCATTTTGGATACACCTGTTCTATATCTTAACTACGTTTGTGATACACATGCTACATATTGGTTTCACATGCTCTTCATAGACTACTATATATTGGCTTCACATGCTCTACCTATACTACTCCATACTGGTTACACATGCTCTACTTAAACTACTCACTGGTGCTGTGCTTATGAGACAGCGATTCAGCTGTGTCCTAAGGATGGTTTCCAAAGGACATAATTGGTCTCTTTTTACACACACACACACACACACACACACACACACACGCACGCACGCACGCACGCACAGACACACACAAACACACGCATACTTATAGCCACAGCCTCAACAGACTGAGGGAAGCGGAGGAGAAATGGAGTAGGAGAGAATAAATTTTGCCCGTTGGTTTTTAATTCAGTTTGATGAGAATGAAGTCCTCCACGAGGTGCCAGAATGTTGGTGGTGGTGGTGGTAGTAGTAGTAGTAGTAGTAGTGTAGGGACTGACATTTGACTGCCTAGGCCTGACGGCCGTTTCATTTCCCCTTCAATATCTGTCTCCTTTTATTTGTGGGATACACATATGTTTTCTTTTACATGTACTGTAATTCACTCGTCAAAGTCAATAAATTTTTCTTTTAGATTGATGTTCATGTCAAGGAGATTTTTTAACACATTAGTATTTTGTGTAAGTTTAGTTTCTATAGGTAGCACATTCCATTTTTGTGCAATTCTATTAGCTAATGAATTTTTCTTTAGGTTAGTATTACAGTGCTCTTCACAAATGTTCATCATTGAATTTCTTGCACTCTCATAATGTGACATTCTAAAAATATTATTCACATTGACTTCATTATAACAACTTAATATTTTGTACGTTTCTATTAAATCCTCTCTTAGCCTTTTACCCTTTAATGAATGCAGATTTAAGTATATAAGTCTGTTGATATTCAATATTCAAAAAGGGTACTAGATCTGATCCAGGTAACTACCGATCAATTAGCCTCACATGTGTGGCATGTAAAGTACTAGAATCACTAGTTAGAGATGTTTTAGTTAATTTTATGATTACAAATAATTTATATTCACCATGTCAGCATGGATTCAGGAAACAGAGGTCATGTATTACTCAACTGTTAGAGGTTATGGAAGACTTAACTCAGTTAATAGAAGAAGGAATCTGTAGATATTATATATTTAGACTTTAAAAAAGCTTTCGACTCTGTACCACATTATAGGTTATTATCTAAGTTAGAGGCTTTGGGGATAAATGGCAATATCATGAAATGGATAAAGGCTTTCTTGGTAGGGAGAAGTCAGAAGGTAAGGATTGGAAATAGTTTTTCACCAGATGTGCAAGTATTGAGCGGAATTCCTCAAGGTAGTATTTTAGGGCCAACTTTATTCACCATATTTATAAATGACCTCCCAGACTATGTTAGTAGTTGCTGCAAAATATTTGCCGATGATACTAAAATTTATGATAAAACCCAAAATTCCTTCAAATTGCAAAATGACCTAGACAACCTTCAAAATTGGTCAAACATGTGGAATCTATATTTTAATGTATCTAAATGTAAAGTGCTACACTTAGGAAGAAATAATCCAAAAAAAGAATTATTTAATGAAAATTAATGGCACAAATTCTAATGTTATTTCAGAATGCAATGAAGAAAAAGACCTGGGAGTAATATTTGATGAAAATTTTTCTTTTGATGGCCACATTCAGGCTGTGATAAATAAAGCTAATAAAGTATTGGGTATTATTAAGAGAACATTTACATTTATGGATAAGGACATTTTTGTCAACCTCTATAAAACAATTGTTCGACCAATTTTGGAATATGGTAATATAATTTGGTATCCCAGACTAATAAGACAGTCTAAAGCAGTTGAACAGGTGCAAAAAAGAGCAACTAAAATGATACCAGAGTTAAGAGATTTGGACTACCAAAACCGTTTGAGACAACTAAACTTGCATTCACAAAAATACAGAAGATATAGAGGATACATGATACAAGTATTCAAGATAATTAATAAAATGGTTGACACTGACCCCTGCACCTTCTTTTCTACTAACAAACTCCATGTTACCAGAAGCTCAAATACTAACCTTTTCACAAAATTTTGCAGAACAAATATTCGTAAGTTTTCTTTTAGCTTTAGAGCAGTTAAAGGATGGAATGCACTGAAAAATTCAACAAAAACAGCAAAAACTATTGACCAGTTCAGGAATCTTCTAGACAATGACTCTAAATCATTAATAAAACCATTCGATTTTGATGAACGAACATTTAAAAAATTTCATACGCATGTACGAAACCCTAAACTATTTCTATATTAAGAAGGGGCGTCGAAAAGCCAAAAAGGCTTTTAAAAAAAAAGTCCCAAATTCTGTATCTGTATCTGACAGCTCACAGATCTGCATTCTTTTAATAACTTAGTTGCTCTTCTTTGTACCGTTTCTATAGCTATAGATTGTGTCTTGAGGTATGGGTGCCACACAATATTACCACATTCTACTTGTGATCTAATCAATGCTTTGTACATTGTTGGCAGCAGTCAGCAGCATACTGACCTTGACCAGTGCAAAGGATAACGAAACAAGGGAGGTGGGGATGGAAAAGAAGGAAAGAAAGAGAATGAGATGATGATGGTGGCGGTGAGTGGTGGTGGTGGTAATAATGAAATTATGGTATTGATGATGATGATGATGATGCTGACCTAGATAGATAAGAAGATATTTTGACACTGACCACAGCAAAACTGCCTTGAAGATCAGACTTCTCCACGTTTGTCACAAGACTATGGTGACACTGCGGTCACAGCAAATTATGGTCACAGCACACTGTGGTGACAACACAGGCTGTCGACTTTCCAACACAGGATGTCGGCTTTCCAAAATAATCGACTTCCAACACAGACTGTCGACTTTCCAACAGAGACTGTAGATTTTCCAACACAGGATGTCGTCTTTCCAAAATAATCGACTTTCCAACACAGGTTTGCCCTGAATAGTTTCTGCTGGTGGGTAAACAGATCACGTTGTAAAGTGTCATGCAAAACGGCACTCAAGCAACATGAGTGGGGGTTCATGTCAAATCATGTTGACCATCTCCAGAAAAAAAAAACCGTGAATATTTCGTGCAGCACGTCACATCTGCCATCAAATTCTCTCTCTCTCCCTCTCTCTCTCTCTCTCTCTTCTCCCACTAATCCGAAGATTAGAGTACAATGAAAGAATCATGATGCAAAAGATTATGACAGGTAATGCACCACCAACAATGTTATAGCGTCATGCTCACAAATGATCATTGTTACAGCGTCATATCTACAGTGAGCATTGTTATAGCGTCATGCCCTCAACTGAGCATACTCAATGCGTCATATCAACAAATGAACATCGTCATTGCGTCATGATCACAACTGAGCATTGCTATAGCATCATGCCCTCAACTGAGCAGCGTCATGCCCTCAACTGAATATCGCCATAGCGTCATGCCCTCAACTGAGCATCGTCATGCTCTCAACTGAGCATCGTCATAGCGTCATGCCCACAACTGACCATGTTTATAGCGTCAAATCCACAACTGAGCATCGTCATAGCGTCATGTCCATAGCTGACCATTGTTACAGCGCCGTGCCCACAATTGAACATCACCATGGCGTCATGAATAAGATCTTTAAATTCCTCCCCTTCATGACAATATTGTAAGCAGGGTTAGCGATCAAAGTTCAAGGTAATATTTTGTATCATAACCGTTTCCTTTAATCCATTACAGTTTAGTCGCTATGTACAAATCCGAGTGGTAAGTTAGCCTTCAAGATTGCTATGTACATATGTCGATCTTTACAACTCAGATGCAGCACTTAATGTTTGATATTTGTATGTTAATCTCGTGCTGACTGAACCATGTACAATTTAATATTTCCTGTCTTAAAAGACATAATAATAATCATTGTTATTGTTACACACATGCGCACTTTTGATGGCAATTTTTATCGAACAGTTATTTGCGAAATGAAGTGGAGGATAATAAAAATGATAATAATAATAATTATTATTATTATTATGATACATGAAGGACATACGATAAAAGAGTACACATGTACGTTCATTCATTCACACTCATACATTCGCTCATAGAAATTATTATCATAGCCATTCACTCTCTCACTCAAAGAACAGGCCCCAGTACAGATCATCATGTGAAGTTTTCATTCAGTTTTATTGCGGAATCCTGTGAAAATGCCTACAACATATCCATGTAGCAGATCAAATAAAACTTTCGGGTTGTGTAATAACAGGTATTTGCCTGAGATAGAAAGGGAGGGTAGCCTCTTATACTGCTCCAACACCCTAATCCCCTCCACAACACACACATATAAACACGGAAACACACACACACACACACGGAAACACACACACATATACACACCTATGCACGCACACACACACACACACACACACACACACACACACACAAAGCACGCACAACAACAACAACAAAAAAAAACAATAACAAAAACTCGTGTGGAGGGGGTGTACATTTCTTTCAGCCACAAACTATGCCCACATGGCTTAGTTCCGTCACATTTGCTCCCAATTTTTATTTCTGTTTTCTTTACTCAAATTCTCATTTACTCAAAATTTTATTAATTATCATTCATTTTGGTCAGATGGAGTCAGTACGCACACATCGTTTATTCAATGTTCTCCCTGAAGCCGTGCATATCGTTCAAAAAATCAAAATCAAAACGTGCTATACATTCAATCAGCATTTGCTGTAGGATTTACATGTAGAAAGTTTGCTAAGATGTCAGCTGGTTGAAATACTTCAATCCGCGTAGAAGCTGTACCTTTAAGCTACTGGACAGTCACTATAAGGGTAACATGGATCACAATTCATACACTGAGCAATTAATACGCTTCCACGAGACAGGATCAAAAGATAACGTGGAAGGTGTAAAACGAAATTTCATATAAAACAACTGCGATAAAAGGCAGTAATTGTAAAAAATAAAATTAAAATAAAGAAAGAGAAAGAGACAGGCGGGAAGACAGAAAAAGAGAGAGAATCAAAGAAAGACAGAAAGAATAGGTGCCTTAAACAATCATGTTAAAAGTGTCGTTAAAACACAAACATTGTTCAATCGGTTGAAAAATACGTGGTGTTGAGTTTGCTCACTTCACTTCAGGTTTAAAGTGATGCCAAGAATTATCATTCTCATACCTTCCCAAAGGATACAATCACACCCACCCCCGACACACACACACACGCGCGCGCGCGCGTGTGAATAAAGGAAAGGTGCCTGATCGCTGAGTATCTACAGATCAGTTCTTTTTCTTTTTGTCTTTCTTTCTTTCTTTCTTTCTTTCTTTATGTCTGCATGTTTCTTTCCAGGGGAAGTCTAAACGGGTCTAATGTCAGGTAAGTAGAACACTGGCAGACCGGAGGGTTCCAGGCAGTGATCTTCACTGGACTCGGTGCCCACGTGCACCGGCACGTCACACTTCACTGAACCCCCTGCACCCCTCACCTTCACCTGCAAACACACACACACACACACACACACACACTCACAGTTGAAGAAAAGGAATGGTGTCCAATAGCCGAGTATCCTTAAATCTTTCTTTCTTTAAATCTGTCAGCAACGATTGAATCAAAAGCGCGACCCGCAAAGATAATAGGGCGAGGTAAGCGAAGTCATGACCTCATTCTGAGATATATTTTCTCCAACCCTTTGAACCATTTCGTCAGGATAACTCGTTGGGCTCAGAGGTGACCTGAATTTGCAATATGTTTTAGGGATAATTTTACAGTGTGAAAATGCTCATGTTCCTCGTAAGAACCACATGGAATGACGTATGACCAATGGCAGGCGAGAAATAATTGTATCGCCTGATAATATCACGATCGTTTCGAGGATCTCGTGGCAGACATCGGTGGCGGTACTTGCATTTACAGGAACGCTCGCAGCTAAGTGCTGGCAAAGTGTCCACATGCAGCTCTCATGTGATTACCACCACCACCAACTTTACTGATGAATGGAATTGAATTAATCTTCATCAGCCCAGGTAAGACTCGCTTACTTCTTCGTTATACCACTTGTATCCAACTCTGCCACTTCTAACAGTACGACCACAACTACTGACCATATTTTGATAGTTAGTCCTGTCCGACTTTCACCATCAGAACAGCAGTGGAGGCTGCTGCTGTCCTAGCGCTTTTGGACAGTCAGCGTTTGGATTGTCAAAGGCAAACTAAGAGCCAGTGCTGTCTTACCTCCTGGTTTCATAGTCATAGTTCTTCACAAAATACTAAGCTATAAAAGAATTCCCATTGCAGAAATAAAATCATTGATCATACAGCCCTCACTTTTACTGTTGGCCCAACTGTAAGAAATTATCTTTCGGGAATGGCTCGTGGCTCGTGGAGTGGCTCTTCCTCTACTGGTCCGCACCATCACCCAACTCTCACCTATGAGTCCTAGAAACTGCTTGCATGCTGAACCCCCGGTAACAGCTTTCAGAGCAACTAAACCAGGTAAGAGTAGCAGACGGGTTTGAAACCCTCAGTGAGCTAGGGATATGCCTACCCTGTTATGCGAAGACGACCTCCGGCGGACTGGGCGGGCGAGATCAGCAGCAAGATCCAGCGGCTAGGAAGGCTGTGCTGCAGGGCTCCATGCAGAGCTGAGACCGTAACCAGGCACCCAAGACGTCACGGCCATCCACTCCAGCCAAGGAAGTCTCCAGTCGAGACGGCTCTTCGTACCACTGGACCACGACTTTTCAGGCCAAGTGTGTGGATCTGCACAATTGCAACGGCCTTTCCACTTCAAAGACTTTCCTGCACAGGTCCATTGCACAACTCATCTCTCATGTCTGCTCCTCCATCCTTGTTTCTTCCTGCTTCCTACAAAGTTCTACAGTGGTGGGAAAGGGTTGACGTGACAGGTGGAGGTAACCACTGGAAATCATAGCACCAAACATGCACATAGGCGGCCTACGTACCAGTGATCGCTTATCTCTGACCCAGGACAATAGAGATGTTCGGCAGCCTCCGAAGCGACTGAGCAGCCCTCTTTAGGAACAGCACTGCTCAGCTTCACTTGAAGGAGGGGACTAGAAAAGGTGTCTCAAAGATTGTTTGTCTGAACAGAACTACCGCGGCTGGCAGTTTGCTCCCACAGCGGTGGCAAAACAGCAAAAAGAAAGATAATAATTGGAGATCTTTTGGTGCCTTATGCTCCAGCTCGAGTGAAGAGTAAATAACTAAGTAACTAAGTAATGCATGGAACATTCGAGCACTCACAGACAGAGAGCTCCATGAGACCAGAGGGGAGAACGGCCTTCATTGCAAGAGAACTGGCATGCTGCCGCATCGACATAGTTGCCCTGACTGAAACCCAGCTTATAGGAGAAGGATCAGTAGCCGATCTCAAGGGAGGTTACACCTTCCCATGAAAAGGTTAGGCAGAAAATGAAGTTAGAATCTGTGGAGTTGGCTCCGCCATCAGAATTGATGTCTTGCACCTAGATATTCCTAAAGCATCAGCGAGCATCTGATCAAACTCCGCTTCCCCCTCAACTTCCACCACAATGCGGCTGTCATCTGTGCCTATGCGCCCACCCCGACGAGCAGTGATGGAGTGAAGGATAGCTTCTACAGTGATCTGGATCACCTTGTGAAAGTCGCTCTCCCATACGACAAGCTTCTCCTGCAAAAAAAGCTTCAATGCCAGAGTTGGCAATGACCACAGGAACATGGGACACGTCACGGCATTTGTAAAATGAACTCCAATGGCGTGAGGCTACTGAGTACGTGTGCATAGAATGACCTGATTATCATCAACACACTCTTTAGGCAGGTGGACAAGTACAAAGCAAGACGGATGCATACCAGATCCAAGCAGTGATATCTGATTGACTGTGCAATCTGTCGCAAGAGGTACATCCGTGATGTGAAGATCACCAAGGCCATGCGTGAAGTGGAGTGCTGGACTGACCACCGTCTGGTCAGGTCCATCCTGTCACTGCACATTGTCCCAACACACTGCAAGAAGCTGAAAGTCATCAGACAAGCCTTCGGTGTTGCAAAGCTGAAGCAAACGAGGCAATATCAGGAGTCTGCTGATGACCTGGATGACAGGCTGACCTCCCATGGACAGCTGACTGGAAGCACAACACAAATGTATAGACCAGTTCAAAACACTGGTAAAGGAGTCAGGAAATATCCACCATTGGACCAAAAATACGAAAAAATGCGAGTCCGCTAGGACTGGTCCGATGAGAATGACAAGAGCATTAGACACTTCTTGGAGGAAAAGCAGAAAACCTACCTCAACTGGCAGAATGATAGCCCCTCCACCTCTAAGTGTGATTGCTGTAAGCATATCCAGAGACAGACACAGACCGTACTGTGCATAATGCAAGATGAATGGTGGCATAGCTATATATTGAAAGGCTGATGAAGTCTAGAGGTATGCTGACACTTCGAAGTAAACATGTTCTTCAGTGCTATCAAGGAAGACTTCAGAACAGCCAAGCCATTCACCACACCAGTCCTGTTGGCAGATAGTTCTACATTGCTGAAGGAGAAGAACAGAATCAACTTCAGATGGAGAGAACATTTCCATAAACTTCTTAACAGCCCCTCCACTGTTGATTCCATATCCCCCCCCAACCCCCCACCCCCTCCAAAAAAAAATCTTAGTCAACAGCCTCGACCTTCCTCCCACAATGGATGAGGTCATGAAGGCAATCAAGCAGATTAGCTCGGGTAAAGACCCTGGGAAAGACAGAATTCTTGCAGAGATCTTAAGTCTGCTGGTCAAGTGGCCCTCGAAACCTTACACGCCCTCCTCACCAGCATCTAGGAGGAAGAAGTCGCTCATCATCACAAATGGCGTCAAACAAGGGTGTGTTCTAGCTCCCGTCCTCTTTAACCTCTTCTTCACCAGTGTGCTCAACCATGCTGTCAGAGACATTGAACTTGAGGTGTACCTGAAGAGCAAGTTAGACGGCTCTCTTTTTGATCTTCACCGCTCAAGCACCAAGACCAAGACAATGGAGAGGAACATCTTGGATGCATTCTTTGTTGATGGCTGCACCCTCATGGTGCACAAGGAGTCTCCAGCTCATTGTCAACAAGTTCGCTGAAGCCTCCCATATCTTGGGTCTCACCATCAGCATTGCAAAACAGAAGTCCTGCTACAACCTGCCCCTGCTTCCACTGCTCGCCCCCTACTCCCCCTGTCTCCATCAAAGGGACAGAGCTGAAGACAGTGGAAGAATTCAAGTAGTTTGGCAACGTCATATCTAGTGATGGAACCCTGGACAAAGAAGTCAAAGCCAGGATCTCAAAGCCAGAGAAGCTCTTGGTCATCTGAGAACACGTGTCCTGAACCAGCACATCAGGCAGTCCATGAAGCTCAAGGTGTACAAAGCCATCGTTCTCACCAGTCTCTTGAAGGATGTGTGACGTGGACTCTGTACAGAAGACACCTGGAACAGCTAGAACAATTCCACATGTGCAGCCTGAAGTCAATACCGAATCACAAATTTGGAGGTCCTTGACAGAGCTGAGACAACCAGCACTGAAGCCATGATCTTGAAAACCCAGCTTCGATGGACGGGCCACGTCATCCAAATGGAAGACTCCAGGATGCCTTTGCAGCTGCTGTATGGCGAGCTTTGCTCAGGCAAGCGGAACCAAGGCAGGCGACACAAGCGGTTCAAAGACTGTGTTAAAGCCAACACAACCCTTGCCATGATCGCCCAGCAGCTCGAGCACAGTGCGCAGGACAGGCTTGGCTGGCGTGCTCTTTCAAGTCAGGTACATGACAGCTTTGAAGAGGAACACCGTGCAAGCATCTTGGAGGCCCGTGAAAGGAGAGAGGTAGCAGTAACTATGCCAGCTGAACAAGGACAGCTTCCCTTCCCCCACTGTGAACGACCATGCCATTCAAGAAATGAACTCTGCCTCCTGCAAGTCCACGACAGATGAGCTGTGCAAGCTGTCATCATCATCATCGAAATCGACTGATTACCAAGGCAAGAAACAAATTTCAATCCCTGACAGGAGCCGAGCGTTGAAACTACACAATATTATACAAGACAAGACAAGACAAGACAATACAACCATTATTTTCCAAGGGAAAAAAAACTGAACGTGCTTTTCACACACATTCACGCCCACACACTGGCGCCGCGTGCCGTACTGCACTGACCCTCACAAAGAAGCGGACGTTGGCAAAGGAGCAGCCCAGTAGAGAGGCGCTGGTCAAGCAGTGGGTGGGGCAGGTAAAGCAGGCGATCTCACGGATCCACACTGTCCGGGGTTTCACGTTGGGTAGGGAGAATCTCAGCACCTTCTCTTTAGCGGTATTCATGGCCACGCGCTCCCCCTGACTGTCGTAATCCTTGAACGTGAATTCCTGCACGTGGACAGGGTCAGTTCTCAACCTACCTCCACCACCACCCCCCACCTCTCGCCTCCACGGCGGGATTTCCCCCACAATCTCTTTCTGCTAACTACACAGTGGTATTCATATACCGTACAACACCACATGTCAGCATCTCTCTCTCTCTCTCCCTTTCACACACACACACACACACACACACACACACGCACGTATACATACATGGAGTACTATAACTGAAACACTGTGGGTGACTGTCAACACATTGCACTGTGACTGAGGCCACTATGACGGCCAACACTGTGTACCATGACGGAAACACTGTGAATGAATGCCAACATGCTGTACAATGACTGAAGCACTATGTCTGACTACTAACGTGGTGCAATATGACTGAAGCACTGTGAGTGAATATCAACATGGTGTACTATGACTGAAGCATTGTAAGTGATTACCAACATGGAGTACAATGACTGAAGCAGTGACTCACCATATACAGGGTCAGGGTGACCTTCAAAGTAGGTCTGTCAGAGTCGTTCTGCACCTGCACAATGAGGGGAATGTCGTGACCTTGCACTACCAGCTGGTCACGTGCCTGCAGGTGGCAGCGGATTGGTTTCCGTGGCCCGGAGAATCTTTTCCATGCATGAGACATCCCATCCTGGAATGGAAGTGAACACAGCATTGGCCACAGGTGCCTGACATGGAAGAGGCAGGAGGAAATGCCCTTGTTAGTTGGCTACATACGACTCTCGTCAGTTCTGGAGCAATGATCGAAATACACAGCAGTTTCGTTTATGCTCGTTTATTTATTTATAGTCTGTTCATCTAAGATGATGATATTAGACTGAAAATAAATGATATTATTATTATTATTATTTGGATTATTATCATTCCTATCATACTGATGATTGTTAGTATTAATTAGAAATCGACATTTCTGTACATTCGAATGAAAAGGGGGGCGGTTGAGGTGGGGGGAGGGGGGGAAGGGGGAGGGGACTAAGAAAGGAAGAGACAGACAGACAGACAGAACAGAATGTGGAAAAGATAGAGTACAAAATCTAAAATGGAGAGGGTGAGTGTCAGTGATTGGAGAACGAAAAAACATAATACTGACGATATTTTAATTGAACTTGTTTGGTGGGTGTTGTCACTGTCAAATTAGGACTGTCTTTTCCGATACGAAATTCCATCATAAGAATGACGAGATCCAAAAAAAACGTCATCTCGAGATCATGTAACATAATGTTTTTACGTCATCATTGGATCTTAGTTTAAAAGAAAAATAAATAAATAATTTTAAAAAGGAGAAAAAAAACACACCCCAAAACATGTATCATTTAAACAAAAAATAATCTCAAAAAAGACAAATGTACCTCTGAAAATGGATGAAAAATTCCCCAGAGCACAAAACAAAGTTTAGGAACCCCGGTTGAAGTGTCCTGTAAATTCCAAGGGATGGTCGCCGGTACAATGGTTTACCCCAGAGACGCAGCACGACGCATTAGATGTATATTTTACAGTAAGCTCCAACCGAGGTCACCGCGCTAACTGAAGATATTGATCCTGGAATCCAGAGGTAAGTTAACACACCGAAGACACTAAATACAACTAAATAAAAAACAGAGAAAAGACTGAATATTTGTAGAGCTGTTGATTACTGTTGCGGTTGCTAACCATGCGCAGGTCACTCCCCACACAGCAGTTTCTTTGCTTCAAAACCCAGTAGCCTGAAGTGGTATGTAGCCAAAGGTTAATACCAGCGAACAGTCCACAGCACAATGAAATGTGTGATGAATCGACTGTCATAGTTGAAGCAGAAAACTTGATGATAATAATGATAATAATATATAAATAAATGATACCAGCGTGCACATCTTGGCCCGCCGATTTCAAAAGCTGAAGTGACCATCGCTAAGAATTTTACACATATAGGTCTTTTTGACATGACCAGTAAAACGATCATGGGATACTTTCAGTTTTGTCACGGTTGTCTAGAAACACTTCAGTCTTATCGTTAACTCACTCAGTACGGCCAGTCCTCTCTTCTCCTCTACACAGACCCCTCGGATGTCCAGTGGATGTCTGAATGACCCAAGCTTTAGCTTCCGTCGTCAGAATTGTGGTATTCTTTGTCAACATTCACGTCTTCAGTATAAGAGCCTTCCGCTTGCAATATTTTGATGGTGGTAATTGGGGTGAAACGCTGTTAACGTCGTCTCTTTCGCCGTTCGTATGGAGATCATGGGTCTGTATCAGTCTGCAACATAAACAATAATAATAATAAATAATTTTTTTTTAAACGTCGATGATGAAAAAAAACAAACAAAAAAAAAAACGTTTGCTTTCAGAATGCTTTTGTGCATCATGTTTTTTTGTGGAAGTTGTCCATCACAGGGCTCTGATTGGCTGGCAGGAAGCACTAAGCCACGCCCACAACGATGGAATCCGAACTCATTATGTCCGCATGAGGAGGCTATGGCGGCAGAGAGGATGCGAGGTGTGTTGCAGATAAGGACTTTGATTTGTCTATACACAAGATTTGTGTTGCTTAAATACTATCCATTTACTTACTTACTTACTTACTTACTTACTTACTTACTCTTCGCTCCAGCTGGAGAATATGGCACCAACAAATCTCCAGTCATTTCAGTCTCGGACGAGCAATCTGATTTCATTCCATGTCTTGCCTGCTGTTTCTCTTCAACAGTTCTTGTCCGTGTGCTTGGTGGTCTGTCACTTTTCCTTATCCCTGGTGATGCCCATGTGAAGGCAACATAAGGATGTCTGGTTCTGGTCATCCTCTGAACATGGCCCAGCTACCTCCAACGTCTCTGTTTCACCTCACCCACGATGTTGTTGATGTCTGTGCATATACTCACTTCTTTGTTGGTGACATGCTGTTCCCAGTTAAGTCTGAGGAATCGATGGAGACATAGTTCTTCGAAGCCTCTTAGCCAGCTTTCAATTTTTGTTCGTTCTCTACGTTTCCGAGTCATAGGGAGACTGAGCGGTCATTTGTAGACTGTCAGTTTGGTGTTGGTCTGCAAGTCTGATGATTTCCAGATGTTCTGCAGTTTGTTGAAGGCCTGTTTTGTAAAACCGATATATATATATATATATATATATATATATATATATATATATATATATATATATTCTTACTTGTACCCGTTTTGCTTTCTTTGTACTCCTATTCTTTGCTTTCGTCACCTTGGTCTTGTCAGGATGGATCTTAAGTCCCACACTTCTTGCTGTCTGTTCAACTCAGTGTGTCTTGTCTTGAATGTTTTTGGGTGTGTAAAAGCAGGGTGGTATCATCCGCAATATCACAGCCTTCTAGTTGGTCTGTCAGTCCCTGTAGGAGCCCTCTTGGCTGGTTGGTGCGCAAGATAAAGATTTGATCTTTGCATACGCTTACCTATCTGAATCCTGCCTGCTCTTGTCTCATGATCTTCTAAATGGGTTGTTTCATTCTCTGTAGCATGACTCCGCAAAAAGATCATTACAGATAGTAGATGTATGCCCATCTAGTTGCCACACACCGACAGGTCGCCCTTCTTTAGAAGCTTGACGATGATGCTTTTCTTCCAGGTTTCTGATACTTTCTCCTCTCTCCATACTGTTAAAAAAATCTAGCAATGTGTAGTCACTCACAGTGGTGTCTGCCTTCAGCATGACTGCAGTAATGTATATCTTCGCTGTTTGCCCCGTTCTCTTCATTTGTCTGATGGCCTCTTTTATCTCCTGCTGTGTGGTGTGCCCACATTTCATTTCCATCTTCTGTGACTGATTCTTCCGGCTCTGGATGTGGACCGTTCAGAGTCTTTATGAAGTGTTCGCCCATCTGTTGAGTTGGTCTTCTTCCTTCATCAGCACTTTGCCATTCCTGTCCCTGACTGCTGTCATCTTGCTGGTGGACCCACCTGTGAGAGTCTTTGTGATTTTGTAAGTTCTGGAGTCACCTCTTTCGGCTGCTGACTATGCCTATTTATTTATTTATTTATTTATTTATTCAGTACTATTGCACACGCTGTGCTGGCTCCACAGTATAAACACAAAAAGCAGGAACTGCCTGCTACCACCGAAAAGAACCACATGATGGTTACATTTGACGTATGCATACATGCGTGTGCTAAGTGAGTGCATTATTACCGTGTGTGTATGTGTGTGCTAAGTGTGTGTGCATTATTAATGTGTATGCATGTCTGTCTGTGCATATGTGTATGTGTGTTTGTGTGACTGTGCATCTGTGTCTGTGTTTCTGTGTCTGTCTGTCTGCCTGTTCAAGTGTGTGTGTGTGTGTTTATGTGCGTTCGTGTGATACTTTTGTGATCATGCCTTTCTTATCTGTAAAGAGAGTTCATGGAATTAAAAGATAAAGAGAGGGAGGAGGGAAGACAGGAACAGAGACAGGAAGAGACAAAGAGAAAATGAGAGACACAGAGATAGACAGGAACAGAAAAGTAGAGAGAGAGGAAGAGACAAAACAAAAAAGTAGAGAGAGAAAGAGAAAGACAGAGAGACAGAGAAAGAGAGACAGGCAGAAGAGAGACAGAGATAGAGAGAGGAACAGAAAAACAGGGAGGGAGACAAAGAGAACGAGAAAGAAAGAAGGAGAGAGAAAGAGGAGAGAGAGAGGGGGGAGGAAGAGACAGACAGACAGACAATCAGAGAGGGAGAGGGGGGGGACAGAGAGTCAGAAAGAAATAAAGAGAGAGACAGAGAGGGCAAGACAGACAGGCAGACAGAGAGCAGCGAGTGCCAGGCCTCACAGACGGGGAGTGAGCGGCGAGCTCTTCCACCACCACGCGCTTCTTCACCGTCAGGAGCATGTTGGCCTGCACCACAAGCGTCTTCTTCGCCTCCCGCAGTGACCCGCCTCCCGGGCCCGGGGCCATTCGACAGTAGGTCAGCTTGGCACGCAGGCTGTTGCTCACCCGGGCCTTGAACACCCAGCCAGAGCAGCGCCACGTGTCCGGCACGTGCTGGGAAGGCACCTGCAGGATCACGCGACGAGTCAAGGCCGGTTCCGAGCCGCTGGTATCGCCGGTGCCAATCACCAGTAGGTCTTCGTCTGTCACCGTCACATCACACAGATCTATAAGCGTGTGTGTATGCCCGTGTGTGACGCTTTGAGTGTGTGTCCACGCGTGCACAAACGTGTGAGAGAGTGAGAGAGCAGTGTGTGTGTGTGTGTGTGTGTGTGTGTGCGCGCGCGCGCGCGCGCGTATCATGAAGAAAATCGTGAGGGTTATCAGTTGGCCTTTGTTCGTTGTTGAACAGAGTTTATGAAAAAACACAACACAACACAACACAACACACACATACACACACAGAGTGGGCAATAAGCACGTGACCAACAGCCGCCCAATCGCTTGCTAAATACAATAAAGAAAGGCTCAAATTGGGACGCATTGTGTGAGGGAGAGGGGAGAGGGTTTCATGATTTATGAGTTGTTACATATGCCAGGAAAAAGAGGTCACACATGATTAGTAAAAATCACAAAATAAGCAGAAACGTGGAGCATATCCACGGTCAGAAACGATCACCATAAGGTTACCAGAATACAAATACTGCAGTTATTTGGACAAAGAAAAAGTATTAGTCATAATTTCAAACGTGCCATATTACTTTAAATACAGCAATTACATCATACAAAAAATGCAGCCTCTCGCATGAAGACAATCATGACGGTGCTCGCAACAGCTATAAAACGATCAGTTCTTCCGTTTCATTTTTTTTGGTGTCTATTCTATTGAAATGCTTTATTTTGTCCGTTTATCTGTTTGTTTGGAGGGAAAGGGGGATGTTGTGGATGCAGTTGGGTCAAGGAAAAAAACACTTAAATTGGAGATGAGTGTGAGAATGAGTGAATGAACGCATATGTGCGAGTGTGCGCTCACACTTGATCACGTCGAACGTGGTCATAGAGCCCTACCTTCACAGACTGCCCTATGACATAGTCATAGAACCCTCCTTTCATGGCCTGTCCTAGGGCATGGTAATAGATTCCTGCTTTCACTGCCTGTCTGAGAACATGGTCATAGAATCTTACCCTCTCGACCAGCGTTTGAACATGATCATAGAACCCTACCTTCACGGCCTGCTGTTAGACTTGGAACATGTACACTGACGGAATTGTTGGCAAATTCCTCTTTCTGAAGATCCGTGTGGTGATCCCCCAATTTGTGATGGCCGACCGACCTGAGGCGTTGGCATCTGCCTTTCGACAGGAAGAAGACTTCCAACGCTGTAACCAACATGTCAGTCAACCACTGCTGTGCCTCTGGCCAGCACAATATATCTGCTTGCCTGTCAGTCGAGTCGGTCGAGTCAGTCGATATCTCTCTGTCTCTGTCTCTCTCTCTCTGTCTGTCTGTCTGTCTGTCTCTCTCTCTCTCTCTCTCTCTCTCTCTCTCTCTCATGCTCGCTTGCCTGCTTCACAAAATACACATAATCCTGTATGATCAGTAACAACAGCAACATCAGCATCGTAATCAAACCAGCATCACATCATCCTACATCCTATTCATCGTCATCATCATCACCATCATGCTCATCATTACCACCACCATCATCATCATCATCTGCAGTCGAAGTGAAACTGAAAGTGCCCCGTTGAGTCCGCTTCTTCGTATAAAACAAAAGAACAAAAGCAGCAACAATAACAGCAACAACGAGCTGCGTAAGAGCGTCACAGTAATTCCAATAACACTGCCACCAGCAACAACAACAATAGAAGACCTCACCAACACCTTCAAAAGAACATCATCAATAGACGCCATCAGCGCCAAAGTCACTTTCAACCATGACACCAACATCAAATCAATGAGAGCAATGCTTCCACTATCACCTCCAAAAAGAACAAAAACAAAACCACCACTGACAACAGTTATAAAACAATATCATCATTACCACCATTAAGAACTAAACAACCACCACCAACAACAACGACAACAAAACCACCATCAACACCACCACCACTTGGTCCACATCCCCAGCAGACTACAGAGGGTCAGGACTCACAGAGGACGCGGATGGGTTTTTTGGCGAAGACGAGCGTATAGACGGACAGGCGATCCCCGGGCTGCACGTCACGATGTCCCATCACCAGCCGAATGTTAGGGTCCCGCCTCTTCCTAAGGTCCTGCGTCATCCTGCCGCCGTCCGGGTTGTGTGCTTCCTCACCTGGCTTCTGACCCCAACACATGGCACTGTCACTGTTCTGGGCAACACCTGTTGGGGGGCGGGGGGGGGGAGCTCTGTCGGCTTCTTGGTTTAAATTGCACTACCTTAATTAACTGCCTCATCCTGGTTACATGTAGAAGGTTAAGATTAAAGGTCCGGCAATACCCACATTCTTCGCCTCCACTCTGTGTGATTGGCGGAGTGAACGTCCACGACTTGTGAACACTACTCATTCCGTTTTGAGGCGAAAAATTGTAGATACTTCCAAAGGTACCATAGCCTTTCACAGCCATCAGGGCAGTGTGTTCAAGTACACTGTGTCTAGGGTTCAGCATTGGAAGGCAGGGCCCAGTCCTCTCCTTCTGCCCTTTTAACTTTCCCCAACCAAAGTCAGGTATCCAGTCACGCCTGAGTGGAGTGAGGAAAATCGAAATTCAGCGCCTTTCCCAGTTTCGAACCCTGTTAACTTTTGAACACTGGATCAGAAGTGCAACACCTAACCTATTCTGCCACGGCTCATCCACATGGCTACACATGCTCTTCCTTAACTACCCCATCTTGGTTATACCTGTTCAACTTTACTACATATTTGCTACACCTGCTCTGCCCAAACAACTACAGACTGGCTACATATGCTCAACTAAACTACTCCATTAATGGCTAAACATGCTCAACCTAAACTTCTGCATGTAAGCTACACATGTTTTATCTAAACTAATGCATACTGGCTACACGTGCTCTTATAAAACTACTCCGTACTAGCTAAACAAGCTCTACCTAAACTACTGGCTACACATGCGTTACCTAAACTACTACATATTGACTACACATTGTCAACCTCAGTCACACCATCCTGGTTACACATTCTTTACATCAACTGCTCCATATTGGCTAGCATGTTCTACCTTAACTACTCATTGGTTACGCATGTCTACCTCATCCACTCCATATTGGTGAGCATGCCCCTCCTCAACTTCTTAATGGTTACACATGTCTACCTCAGCTACTCCTTTCTTTTAGGCCTTCATCACTTCGAAGTCTGCTGCGCTAAAGAGACACACATCGATTCAGTTGTGACACAATGGCGGTTCCCAGGGTCTCATGTTTGGTCTCTTTTCACACACACACACACAGAGAGAGAGAGAGAGAGAGAGAGAGAGCTGCAGCCTCAACAATTATACAGGAATTAAAGGAAATGTTTCCTATGTTTTCTCCCAAGATAGATTGGTGGAAGGGTGGAGAGGAGGAATGGGGTGCAGGACAATAAATTTTGCTTGTCAATTTTGAATTCATTTGGGCGGATATGGAGTCCTCCATAGTGGGTAAGAATGTTGGCGACAGTTTTGAGGAGAAGGGGGAAGTGGAAAAGAAGGAAAGGAAGAGACGAAAAAGGTGACGATGACAGTAGTGGTGGTGGTAGTAGTATTATGGAATGTGGTGGTGGTAGTGGTGGTGGTGATGATGATCTGTATATGTATCTGTATTATGCACGTCGGCAGGAACCAGTTCTGGCATTGTTGTACCGACGGGAAGACTTACATGAGAGCACCCTAAAACATAGATAAAAAAAAAATCTGAAATGAACCGTTTCAGGTTATCGTAGACCAGGTCAATCCGGCTAGCGTAGCGCTCCCCGAGATTTAATCCTGACCGACACAACCCCAGCCCATCATTTACCCCACTTTAGATCAGACCCTAACTAATGTTCTGTGTGATACAGGAGGCGGTGTTTAACGGTCTCTGCTGTCTCAGTATTTACGGTTTCCTCAGTGCTGTTCCGGGCTGTTCCAGTCCCGAACAGTTCTTGGGGGAAAAAGCTGGGTTTTTTTTGCTTCTTTTTTTTTATAATAAATTTCCGATTTGCTGAACTAGATGTTAAAGCAGCGTGGGTTATTCATAGTGAATTGTGAGATGATATTCTGGGACTGTGTCTTTGAGTGTCGTTGTTCTAATAAGGCTCTTGTCTTTAATTGGCATGATGTAATCCTCTGCTTTCACTGCAGGGAAATACCCATTGACAATCTTGAAAAGAACGGGCAGGTGCTGTTGTTTCCTTCTTTCTTGCAGGGGTGGTAATCACAGGACTGCAAGCATTTCTGTCTCACATCCCGGATGTCTTGACGTATAGTCCTGTTTGATGAAGCGGGCTGACCGACGTTGGACGCCCTCAACTTTGTCAGTGTTCTGTTGCTGGTGTGGGTCCCAGACGATGGAACTATATTCTTGGACTGATCTGACAAAGGAGGGAGGTGTATGCTGCTTTTCTGCACTCCTGGAGGCAAAACCGTTGGTTTCATCTGAGCAGCCCTAGGCTGGCATTAGCATTTTTTGTGTGATTTTGCCAACATGCTCTGACCAAGATAAATTTGTCTGTCTGGACACCAAGGTATGGGTGTGATTCGGCCTGATGGAGAATGTGTCCATCTAGTTGGTAATTGATGAGGTGCTGCAGGTAATCAAATTTTAGCACTGTTTGACATTAAATCTCATGCCCCACTCTCTTGCCTAAGCTTCCAGTCTCCCGAAGTCACCCTGCAGGATCCGATGATCTGCCTCTGACTTTATTTGTCGGTAGAGAAGGCAGTCATATGCAAAGAGACGGACTTGTGACTTGACAGCTTCTGGCAGGTCGTTTATGTGGCATAAATAGAGGGGTCCCAATACGGTACCTTGGGATACGCCTGAATCGACCGGGACATCATAGGACTGTTTGCCTTCAACTACCACCTTCATACGGCTGGTGGGTGAGGAAACTGGTAAGCCATTGGTACAGATTCCCTCTGATGCCAAAGCTGTCTAACTTGGTAAGCAGCTTGGAGTGAGGCAAGGCATCAAATAGAAAAGTCCAGAATAACCATGCTGGTCTGTATTTTCTGGTCATAACTTTTGCAGAGATCATGGAGTGTAACCACCAACTGCATCCCACAGGAGTAGCTGGACCTGAAGCCATGGTTCAATGTGGTAAAGATGTTTTTACCTTTCGATTGCTTCGTGAGATGGCCGCATATTTGTATTTGTATTTCTTTTTATCACATCAGATTTCTCTGTGTGAAATTCGGGCTGCTCTCCCCAGAGAGAGCACGTTGCTACACTACAGCGCCACTCTTTTTTTTTTCTTTTTTTTTTTTTTCCTGCGTGCAGTTTTACTTGTTTTTCCTATCGAAGTGGATTTTTCTACAGAATTTTGCCAGGAACAACCCTTTTGTTGCCGTCCGGGGTTCTTTTACGTGCGCTAAGTGCGCTAAGTGCATGCTGTCGTCTCATCCGAATAACTAGCGTCCAGACCACCACTCAAGGTCTAGTGGAGGAGGAGAAAATATCGGCGGCTGAGCCGTGATTCGAACCAACACGCTCAGATTCTCTCGCTTCCTAGGCGGACGCGTTACCTCTAGGCCATCTCTCCACTGTGATATGATGTGCTCTTGGAGCTTTCATGACATGGAGGTCAGGGAGACGGGTCTGTCGTTTTTTGCCAGGTGATCTTTCTATCTTCCTTCTTGAAATCAGGTGCAACATGGATGTTGGACTAATCCTCTGGCAGTGTTCCTGTAGTGAAGGATCTATGGAGTCCCTCGGCAAACTGGCAGGCACAGTCCTTAAGGATTTGGTTAGGGGTTCCATCAGGGCCCACAGCTTTGCTGACAACGATTCTTTCATCAGCTATTCAAAACTCTCACTGTTTATTTATAAACTGTCAGTGGGGGGATATTGGTGGAGTCTAGCTTTAGAAGGTGAAGCTGGTTGAGAAAATACTGACTGGAACTGGTCACCAGAAGATTCGCTTTGGATCTGGCATCAATAAGAAGGGAACCATTCTTTTTCGGTCAGGCGACACCAGTATCATCTTGTTTTGTTGTTGTTCTTGTTTTTGTGTTGTTGGGGGTTTATTGTGCCTTTTTTTGTTTGTGTTTTTTGTTGTTGTTGGTTTTTGTTTTTTGTGGGGTTTTTTGTTTGTTTGTTGTTGTTTTTTTGCTTGTTGTTTTTTTGGGGGAGGGGGTTGTTTGTTTCTTTGTTGTTGTTGTTGTTTTGGGGTGGGGGTGGGGGGCGGGTTCCCTTTAACATATTTCCAAACTGGTTTGGAGTTATTTTGCGCTAAGCCATCCAGGATCTCGTTATTGATTTGTGTCTGTTCAGCCCCTCTGAAGGCCCTCTTACACTCCTTTTATATGAAGGGTTAGTTTGCCCATGTACCAGGTGATGATAATGATGATGATAACTTAATACTAGTGAAGAAAGATTTTGACACTGACCACACGAAAACTGTCTTGAAGATCAGACTTCTCCACGTTTGTCACAAGACTATGGTGACAACACTGCGGTCACAGCACACAATGGTCAAAACACACTATGGTCACAGCACACTGAGGTAGCAACACATGCTTTGTCGACTTTCCAATAAAGACCGTCAACTTTCAAAAACAGACTGTTGACTTTTTAACACAAGCAGTATACTTTCCAACACGAGCTGTTGACTTTCCAACACAGACTGTCGACTTTCCAACAGAGGCTGTTGTCTTTCCAAAATCGTCGACTTTGTAACACAGGCTTTCAAACACAGAATGCAGACATTCCAACACACACCTTCCAACACAGATGTCAACTTTCCACTTGCCGTTTAGTATCATGCAAAACTGCTCTCAGGCAGAAGGACTGGGGAGTCATGTCAAATCATGTTGATCATCTTCAGAAAAAGAAAAAAGCGAATATTTCGTGCAGCATGTCACAATTCACAGAAAATTTTCTCGGTCTCTGTATCTGTCTCTCTTTTTGCACAGGTGCACACACTTGTGTGTGAGTGTCTGCATGTGATCCTGCGTGAAAAGGTGGACAGACGGGCGGGCGTACGGGCGTGTGTGCGCGCGCGTGTGTGTATGTGTGTGTGTTGTGTGAGTTCATGTGAGTCAGCCAGAAATCAAGATTTACATGAACGTATTGTTCTTGACATGTACCAGTCTTTTTGATTGTTCCTATTTTGTTGTATGGTGCATATATGTGAGATTATTAAAATGAAAATATGCTTGAAAAATAAACTGAAATTTTCGAAACGCTTGTTCAAATTCAATAGGAACATACTCATGTGGCCTAAATGATTTATGGAGAAAATGGTGTTAATCCAATTTGGGTATCGGCGAAAATGAGACTGGTTCGATTTTGGACTAGCTTAGTGTTATCAACGCGCGCGCTTGAAAAAGCTGAAGAATGCAGACATTTAGTTGCAGACCTTGATGATCATGACCGGGTAACCTTGCAAGCATTTTATTTATCTATTCATTTCTTATGGTGCTCTTTTGATGTTATGAACCCAGTGAGCGTGTGTGCTTTTTGTAAAAGGTGTTTGTGTTGCTCTCACACACACACACACACACACACACATATCCATTCCTTAATAATGCAAATGAGCAATTTCTTCTGTTCTTCCACTGTGCAAAACTTGATATGGATCACCTACACGCGCTCTGACACCTTGAAATTGAAACCAAAACTGCGAAACTTTAACTTGACACATTGACAGATTCAAATGGGTATTTTGTGTCCACCAAAATCGTTCACTCTTCTAGTCAAAGGAGAAAGATCTTCACCAGTGTAAAATCTGTCTTTAAAACTTTGCTCTTCTGATTCAGTTGGGTTTTGTTCTGAATGTGCTTGGCATGAAGACTGTATGTAACCCAACTGCCACCCACGCAGTTGTCAGATGTATTCAAACGGTCCAAAAAAGCTAACAATAATCGGTTTGTGTAATTTTTCGTTAAGGAACATCACTCGTTTCTTTATGCTTTGGTTACGCTCAATGTTCTTGATTTCATCTTTTCCAGTTCTATCCCACACAAATTGTCCCTTCACATTCTCAAAACTGTCATATGCCATCCTTCGAGTTTGACCTCACAAAAAATGCAAGATGGAAGGAAATAAATCAACATATCTATATCTTTTTACCAGAGCAAATAATCTGTCAATTATCAGCAAGTGAAGGTTGGTGACGAGGACATTTTGGTGGGTGGAGGGGTGGCGATGCACTTATGTGGACGTACACACACTGTTCATACCCACACCCATCCACATGTCCCACTGACAAACACTGGCATGCAAACATGAGTATATACATGAAATGCACACTGACTTGGATGATACTCATGTCAGTGAACTGACAATATATAATGGCTGGTGCACATGTATACATGCTCACATATGTGGCAACATCAACATTGACAACACTTAAACATATGTGTATGGCAACAAACTGGAAACACACACACACACACACACACACACACACACACACACACACTGGAAGTCATGGAACATGAATAAATACACACATACTATGAGCTGTAAAAAATTTATTTCATAATCATCATTCATATCCTATGACTAATGGAAAAACACACAAAAACAAGAAAAGGAAAAACACAAAAAGGAAAATTATGTTTCCTGATATACTTTCCTGATATGCTAAAATCTTTGTGGAACACATATCCAATCTCTGCTAACTTTCAATGACTTAAACATTGAGTCTCTCACAGATACTAATGAATGGATCTCATATAAGTTACCATATATATCTTTTGTAAGGTTTGTTGTAATGTGTCGACGGGCGCAATAGCCGAGTGGTTAAAGCGTTGGACTGTCAATCTGAGGGTCCCGGGTTCGAATCACAGTGACGGCGCCTGGTGGGTAAAGGGTGGAGATTTTTACGATCTCCCAGGTCAGCATACGTGCAGACCTGCTAGTGCCTGAACCCCCTTCGTGTGTATGTGCAAGCAGAAGATCAAATACGCACGTTAAAGATCCTGTAATCCATGTCTGCGTTCGGTGGGTTATGGAAACAAGAACATACCCAGCATGCACATCCCTGAAAATGGAGTATGGCTGCCTACATGGCGGGGTAAAAACGGTCATACACGTAAAAGCCCACTCGTGTGCATACGAGTGAACGCAGAAGAAGAAGAAGAAGAGTTGTAATGTTGAAATGAATCCACTATTTAAATATCTCAGTTTAACGCAATGAATGAAAATATTTACTTCTACAATTTTACAGAAATGTATTGATTAAAAAGTAATAACAGAATTACTGATGTTATTTCAAATGTTTTCTGATTGTAGAATTACTGATGTAATTTCAAATGTTTTCTGATTGTAAGTACAATGAAATATTTTCATTTGTGATCATCTGTTGGAAAGGATACAAATCCAAATCTCACATTTTAAGGTCAAGCAACATGTAAATCTTAGTCATCTTTTCCTGTCAACACATAAAATTCTTTTCAAATATATCCAAAATAAAACCAGAAGTAATTATTACACCAGTGTTTTAAATATAAAATATAATGATACAAAAATAAAGCACAAAGTTCTTGATTGCCTGTCCATGACAATACTTGTTCCAAATACCTTCATGATTTGAAATTCATATTGTCCACTAGCTGATACCACAAGGTAGGTGAGGAAAGAGCTGTCTGATAAATTTTAGACAATCAAAAATGAATGAAACTGATGTTTTGTATGAAATTTTCAATGTAAGTACCTAACTTATCAATACTCTGCCTGAATCAGCAAAAGAATTCAAGGATTAAATCAGTTGTAAAAGAAGGCAGAGTGATATTTTCTTTTTTTTCTTAACAAGATAGAATGATTTGTGCAAAATCATGTGCCAATGAATAATAATGTGATGGACACAGATAATATGTGTTTTGCAATGATCAAGCCAACCAGAGAAACTGTATTAGGACAAGTCAAAGAGGGGAAAAACTGCACATCCAAAGCTTGAACAATGAACAGAAAGTGTCAAAATACCTTTCCATCCCTGTATCACACCACAGAAATAACATATCTAATATTCAAACAAGTTTAAAATTAAAAAATTTTTTAAACCTTCTGTAAAATAGCAGCACACAAAAACAAAATGTAAAAAGTTTGTATCTGTGACAAACACTGCAGAATGTGAGCAAAGCCTGTCCCCGAGTCTGGGTGTTGTGGTTAGGTTAAGGTTGCTCTTCTGTAGTTATACTGCTGCAGCTCTGATTTTGTGAATGTAAACCACTATGCAGAAAAGTCCATGACCAACTGAGATCTGTTCATGTGCATGTGACAAGAGATATGCAGGCACTGTAGTCACGAATGATGAGACACCATCAGCTGTTCAATATCCTCTGTTATCTGCTGAACAACTTTCTCCTGATCCTCTGTTCCATCAATGTACACTGAAACAAGGAAAACCCAAGACCATGAAGCACAACCAGGGTGCCATTCAGAAACTGGCCCAAAATGGACCAGAGTGCCATAGAACATAATGGGCAGTAAGTATCATTTTCATCAACACAATGAAAACGTTAATGTGCATAAACATCAAAGTAAATGCTGAATCCCTTCAGTAAGCAACAAACTAGCATGAACTATTCTTGTCAAAACAAATTTGGCAATTTAAAATATTCATGCCAACATGGTCCATTTATTTCGAGATCACTTAGATGGAACTCTTTCTTTGCGTTTCATATCAGACATACTAATATAAGAAGCAAATATACATAACAAAAGAAACTTTTACAATAATTATACATTCCATGTGTGGCAAAATGTCAATCCAATCATGAAAATCAGGCAGACAGATTACTGATTAATGGCTCTTAAGTAACCTCCACTGTTTGATAAGAAGATATCAAACATGCATTGTGCATTGCTTGTAATTTGTCTAAGCAGAACTGACACAGTTTTCCAGTTTAATGACTAAATCTAAAAATAAAAAAATTAAAAAAGAGATACTCATTCCACGTTCATCATTCATTATGCCAAAATCTAAGATAATCATTTATTTCTATCTGTATGTTAAAAATAATAGGCTTTTGCCATAGAAATCAAGGTAAATGGAATCTAATTAAAGCCTATGAAATTTATTTGAATTAAAAGTACACATAGTGTACTTAGCACTAAAGTCTGCAGCATAAAACATAACTCATATTTACTGAAGTGTAGAATATAACTCACGACAACAAATTATCTACATGAAATCAGGGTGCAATTGAGGATGAACAATAATCTAAACTTATTTGACTTACTCACATAGTTTCATTATTTGTACTCACTGTCATTGACAAGCACACAGGATTTGTGTAATTTCAAGAACTCACCTATGTCAGTCTGTGCCTCGATCTCCTTCTTGTTGATCAGATACATGGGCCATACCACTTTCTCAAAGTAGCCTGGCTTGTCTGGGGGGTTGTAACTCCGATGTCTGTCAAAACAACAAACAAAGATTACCTCTGAATTAATAAGGCAATCCTTGATTGCATTTGTTGTGAATATCAGCCCCAAATGGTCTCTTTTGAAAGATTATGCAATAAAGTTGCAGTTTTTAATATTGCTCTATCCTAAGAAAATAACGTATAAAATGGTAAAAACTTGAAGACACATACTAATAAAAGCTTGAGGTGTATCAACCTCTTCAGTGCCAGGCATTATTTGACTTATGCTTCCTATTTACCAGGCGATTTGGGAGTGTGGAGGGTACTAATCATCAGAAAAAGATATTCTACTATTTCTAGCATGAATTTACACATGACCCATTCTTTCCTGGAAGAAAAATGAGCAGACCATCAAATTCTGACATTAGAAGTTCATCAAACACAATGATTGTATACATTCATGCCTTTCAACTGCAAGTCCTGTGTGTGTCATATCCTCTTACTTCATGCTCACTTTAAGACAGTATCAAAGAAGTTAACTGTGACCCAAATGTCCCACAGTGCACAGGCGTGGAGATGAGCACTGTTCATAAGTTCACCACCATTTGATCACTGCCAGGTGTTTTTCTAAAACCATGTGGTCCAATTCACTACTCGCACAAAACTGTTCACCACCTTCATCACTCTCTCTCCCTCCCTGCCCAGAATAAATAATAAATAATAATAATAATAATAATGGTATTTATATAGCGCTGAATCTTGTGCATAGACAAATCTAAGCGCTTTCGCACCAGTCATTCTCATGCACGCATAACTCTAAAACTGGAGAAACTGAAGACAAGGAAGAGGCAGGGAAGGGAGGCTATTCTGGGAAGAGGTGGGTTTTAAGGCCAGACTTGAAAGAGCGGAGTGTGGAGACATGACGAAGCGAAAGAGGAAGTTCATTCCAATTGCAAGGTCCAGAGACAGAGAAAGAACGGCGGCCAACAACCGAGAGTTTGAATCTGGGTATGCGTAAATGGAGTGGATCCGAAGCTGATCGTAGTGAGCGAGATGGAGTGTAGAGGAGAAGGCAGCCACAGAGATAGGAAGGGGATGATTTGTGAATACATATATATGTACATCATGGGGCAAACAGCGAAGCATTTTTTATGATGGAAACGTCATGGGGCTCTGAAGAGGTTAATAAAGTGGGGGGGTTTTCTAATGATAAAAAATTATGTATAAATTAAGTTTATCAATAAGACAGGCCATACAAAAATAAAACCAAGAACTTGAAGTACTTAACAGCAGAATAAACAGCAGAAAATAATGACGAAATGAAAATTGGGACAAACAATTCTAATGAGTAGATACTGACTAGTCGATAACTATTGGTTTTTACACATAAAGACAGCAATGAATGAATCAGACTTTGCATCCTAAATGAATAAAGTATTAGTAACTGTCTCAATTTTCATTTTGATTACAATGGTATAGATCTTAAACTGATGTAAATTATGTGAACAACTACAACAGCAAAGGCAACACACATGCAATAAACGTTTAAGCATTACAGGAACTATGCTTAATCAAGACTCTGCAAATCAGTCGCTAATATGAAACCATGCACATGTTGTTTTTTTCTACAATGAAAATGAGATTCATACTTTTGGGGAAAAGAAACTGAACTCTTACCTCCTTCTTTCCATGCATGTTTCTTTATCAATGGTCAGGAAGTACTTTTTGTGAAAATAATTTGTCAAAACACTGGAAAAAGAAGCAAAAAAATACACACAAAAAAGTCATCATTATATAACTATTTTACTTATTATCAAAAGAGGCAAAAATCATTAAGCAAATTAAATAATATATATTTGACAGTCACACGGGTGTGATATCTCACATGTATATACATGCTAAACATCACAGCCATGTGACTGTCAAATGTTTCATTTGCCTCAGCATATCTGAGAAACTGTTGCTTTGGTATCAATATCTGCAATAGTTCTATCTTCAAAACATCATCCAAAAAAAACAACAACAATAAACAATATAGAAATCATAAGTCTACTATCCATTCTTAACACTGATCACTAATGTCATCTTTATTTCAGTTTGTTAAGATCACCTGTCCATCTTCATTTGATGTTAAATCATAAGTTAAAGACATGACAATTACCTGTGATTAAAGATGAGGAACCCTTCAATGATAAGAACTGGCACAGGATCAGAATCATAACATATATGCTGCTCTTTCCACTTTTCAACATCTTCAATCATACGATCCATTTCCAAGGCACCAAATTCTGTAAACAAAGATCAAACACAACAGAAAATTGATGACAAACTCACTTTTATAGCAAATCACACAACCACACTGAAGTTTACTTTCTGAGACCCTTGAAAAACAAACTTATCAACAAATAAAATAAACAATGAATCACTGACATTCTGTAAAGCAGACAGAGGAAAAGACATCACTCCAAAAGCAAACTTCCTATGACATGAAAGGCATGGTGTCTGTTATGCTTTGGGAAACAAAAATAATGATAGTCCTAACACAAATGGTCACTAATTTTTTCTTCAAATTCCTTATCAAAAATGGGCCTGTCTATATACAGAAAATAGATAGCCAGTAACATTACTTATACCTACAATATTGTATCAGTGAGCATCATTCAGCATAGTCACATAGCTTAGAAATTCATTTTCATTCTTTCTTACTACTTAGCTTCATATATTAATATACATCTTCCCTGTGTGTTATATAATTTACATAATAATCTAAGCGGAAGATCTCTTCAGAAAAAAAAAATCATCAAATTATGACTAACAAACATAAGAAAAGAAAGAACCAATCTCCTACAGAGTCCATTTCAGTCATTCTCACCAGCTGTTAGTTCTATCTCAAGTGTTGGTGTTTTTTTCTGTTTGTTTTTTTTTTTTTTGTTTGTTTGTTGTTTTTTTTGACTGTCCAAGAAATGGAATTGAAAAGGCACTGTGAACAAAGATGTCTAGATTCAGACATAGTTTCTGGGGTTTTTTAGACAGATGTCTGACAGTAATACAAGGGAAGCAGGACCTGTAGATTATTCCAAAGGATGTTAAACTTCTTACTAAATCCTTTACAATAGAAGGTACCTGTATCCTCAGTCTCTGAAAATTACCACCAGCAAAAATTACTCTGTAAGTGTAACGGATTCAAGTTGTACTTACGCTCCCAGTTGCAATGATCAACCTCAGGAACATAGTATTGCTCCAGTCTCTTGTCATCAGGTGCCTCAACATACAACAGCACTGAATATATTCCTCTGAATATCATACGGATGGTTGTGGGGTTTGTTCTGGGTTTTTTCACCTTTAATCACTTGCTTTATTTCACACACACACACACACACACACACACATACTTGAACAAATCAGGGTGATAACATTATCTCACTTTACACACACAAGAGTGATTTTTTTTTTTTGTTTTTTTGTTTTTTTACATCCACAACAGTATCTTCAATAAAGGATGGGAGACTTGCAAGACTGTGCTTCTTCAACACACACACACACACACACACACACACACACACACACACACACACACACATGTACACTCACACACATACTTGAACAAATCAGGGTGATAACATTGTCTCACTTTTCACACACAAGAGTGATTTTTTTTTTTTTTTTTTTTTTTTTTTTTTACATCCACAAAAGTATCTTCAATAAAGGATGGGAGACTTGCAAGACTGTGCTTCTTCAACTGTTCAAGTTTAACAAAACCCTCCCTTGCACAAAAGTATAACAAGAGAACTGCAACATGATATATATCAGGACTCATGTTTGACATTTGATTACTTCAATAATATACAGAACTTGCAGAAAAGAAAGAGAAAAAATAAGGCAACCCAACCTATCTCACAGATATAAATATTGTATTTTAACATCACTGTGGTATGACCTTCATCTCTGACTTAACTTCTGTTAATCAACTTAGGCCATAACCAATCACTCTTTAAATCTATATATGACAGTACGCAACTGGTTTTTTGTTTGTTTGTTTGTTTCTTTTTTTGTTGTTTGTTGGTTGTTTTTTTTAGCTTACCAGGAAATAATGATCCTGACCCATTGTTTGAGCCTGTGGGAAGAGCTTGTTTAACTTTGACACCAGAGTAGTCTTCCCTGAGTTGGTTGTCCTGCAACAATAGACATTCATATTGTAATAGTATGAACTGCCTATGTGACAGTACCCTGTAGGAAGAATAAGCTCACTGTGCCACAGAAAAGCAGAATGGAGGAATCCCACATCTCTACAAATCTGAGAAGTATACTAGTCAAGCCAGCAGCCTGAGAGAATCTGGCTTTCAAGCCAAAGTCCTTGCCATAGATATTTGGGCAAGAGGGTTTGTGAGCGCATCTGCCTACAGCCTCATGAAACTGCTGTCGAAGTCTGGCAGAGAGAGGGCAAGGACTCTCAAGGCAATGGCAGAAGCAGCAAAAGAGAGTTCCAGCTGGATCTGGTCGAGGAGAAATGAAAGTAAACTTCATGAGGATTAAATTTCCCTACTCAAATTAGGTGTATGATGGCTCAGTAGCTACAACGTCTGCCAGAAAGGTGACTCAGTCCTGAAGTGGCAACCACCCTGGAGGCGCAAGTTCGTACCTGTTGAGGACCGAGGGGTGGGGGGGTGGGGGGGGGGGGGGGGGAGGTGGCAATACAAGGGCATCCAGGAGTCATGATCTGGGTGTGGCCCAGCCCCCTTAGAGTGTATGGAGTTATGGTTATGGTGAGCTGAGAGCAAGTTTGTCATCATCCTCAATACAAGTAAAAAAAAAAAATCCCAAATTTTGTTACCTTTCATGTCCTGCTCTCATGGTGACCTAATGCAGTTTCAATGTCCCCTTCACTTTCGATCAAGTTCCTGTCAAAATTCTTTGTTGATACTGGGACGGTGATGGACAAAACTATGTATGGCTGCATATGGTGGATTCAGGATCAGTGGTGTTGGGGTAATTTCACTGCAACTTGGGAAGAAAAAAAATTTGTGATGGGGCAGAAAAATAAATACTTTATAATTCATTGTACGTAAATATCACATATCACGTACTCATTTTAAAGTAATAAGGATCTTACAAATTTCCTTAAAATATCAATCACACATCTGTACAGGTTTAGCTGATAAAACAAGGAAAATACTAGAATTATTATCAAACATATACAGTACGACTATGACTGCACTACACACACACACACACACACACACACACCAGGCTGACAAACAATTACACACACTTACCCACTAATGCCAATGATGAGAAATTTCTTCTGTTCATTCATTCTGCAAAACTTTAAACGTAAAACTTTGACACGCTTTAGCACCTCCTTTAAACAGAAACCGATACTGCAAAACTTAAAACGCGACACTTTGAGTGTTGACAGATTTTCATTTACTGGGTATTTTGTGTCCACAAAAATCTTTCACTCTCACAGTCAAAGGAGTATCATGTTCTCAAAAATCAATCAGTCTTTAAAACTTAGCTCTTCGGATTCGGGTTGGTTCTGTTCTGAATGCGCTTGGCCTGAAGACTGCAATCCAAATGCGACGGAGTTGTCAGATGTATTCAAACGGTCCAAAAAAGCCGACAACAATTTCTTGTTCAAATGATCGGTCTGTGTAATTTTTCGTTCGGGTGCAGTTGCTTCTTCACTTGTCTCGTTTATGCTTTGGTCGCGCTCAATGTTCTTGATTTCATTGTTTATCTTTTCCAGTTCTATTCCACGCGGATTGTCCCCTCCCCCTCCCAAGCCGTCGTCTGCCATCCTTCGAGTTGGAACAAACAAGGTCCGGAAGGAAGTAATTCACGTCTTTTTACCAGAACAAATCTGAAACTTTCTTCAAGTTATCCGCAGGAGCCACAGTCCCATGCTGATATATTATGCACACACACACACACACACACACACAATCACACAGTGTATCAGTATCAGTACTGAGCTCTGAGTGAGCAGGCGTCACTGCGGTAAAGTTCGGACAAATCCATATACGCTACACCACATCTACCTGGTCAGTGAAGCAGATGCCAGCAGCGTAAACCAACGCACTTAGTCAGGTCTTGAGAAAAAAAATTAAATAAGAAAAAAAGTAAGAAGAAGAAGAAGAAGAACACGTGACAACAACAACAATAAATGAAAATGAAATAGAAGACAGTAACAGTGATGATAAATAAGCAAATAAACACATAAATGTAAAACATGCAGCCACACATTCACACAAACACACACTGACACACATGCATAACAGATATGCAACAAACATGCAGTTTCACAGAGTTTTTATCTGTGTGCTCGCCGTGAATCGGTAGCGCCGTTAGCTGCATTGACTTGAAGTTGCGTAACTCAGTTGTGAATGGAGAGAGTTACCACCTATCACTATTCGTGAATGTGCGTGCGTGCGTGTGTGCGTGTGCAGGAGTTCATTTGTCGCCGGGCCGAGGACTCGTCAGTGTGCTTTTTTGTTTTGCCGGTGCAGTGTTGGGCCAGTGTGAACATTTGTTTGTGTTTTCGTGTCTGTGAGACTGCATATTTGTTGTTTATCTGTTGTGCATGTGTGTGCGTGCGTGCGTGCTAATTTACGCTTACTTTTATATCTGTTTATCTATCTACTGTATTTTGGTGTTGCTATTGAAAATTATTGTGTTACTTGTATCTCAGTTTCTTCTATATTCTATTTTATGTCATTTATTTATCTATTGGTTTTTCTATTTATTATTTTGATTTACCAGTTTATCAATTTCGTTGCTTATCTGTTTATTTACTTTTGTATCCGGCTCAATACGTTTCTTTTTAATTCAGTTTCCTCAAGGCCTGACCCGTTAAGCGCTGGCATTGCGTTTCGCTTCTGGTCAGCCATCTGCCGTTAGCAGAAGTGGTTTTGCGTTTATGGATTTGTCCGAACGCTGTGACGCCTGCTTGAGTAACTGAACTGAACTGAACTGCTCACATAGCACCTTCCGTCCAGCCCAACACATTCAACTGAGGTGAAAAGTAGCCGAATTTCCAAAATGCTACTGTGAGCGCGTGACTGCGTGCGCACACTGCATCGAGTCATGGCTCGAAGCCTCGTTTTGGCCTTTTGTCTTGGGGGAAAGGCATATCACTCCGATTTTCCTAACTCCACTCAGGTTTGAATGGGTATCTGACTTCGGTTGGATTTCGGAAAGGTTATTAAAACAGCGAAGTGGAGGGTGAGGGGGTTTTTTTCTCGTGTTTTTCATCAAAGGTTCGAGATGCGTCTCAGCATTTTTGTACTGTGTTCACGTCCATTGTTTCCCTTCCTATCAATCCTGGACGTCAGTCTACTGACGGTCCCCATGCACCCCCCACCCCCACTACCCCTCCACTGTAGGGTGGGAGGACCATGACTGGTGATAGGGGAGGGGGGGGGAACACTTGTAAAAGGATGGTTCAGTCCATCCATTTAAAATCCGTGGCTCTGAGCGCATTCGGGACAGCATTTGATTGCCGCAGAGAAACAGTCAACGGGCTTCAGCCAGGAACGATGTGACCTTAACTGGGGCCGTCAACTCCGCTTCAAGAGCACTCAGCAGGGGCTGGTAATCTCCAGCAGCTGAGCCCCATACCCAGTGGATATGAATTCACTGCCCTGATGGCTTTAAAAGGGTATGGCAACCTTCACTTAACACTGCCAGTGCATGTTCACAGTGACTTGAGTTCAGTAACTTTTAGACGTTGGCAAGTATGCATGTGTGCGTGTGTGTGTGAGTGTGCATGTGTGAGTGCATATGCACAAGCTTTTAATTGATATTCACATGTTTTATGTTAAAATTTTAATGTATCTGTGTTCAATGTGTATGATTTTCGATTTATGTTTGTACCTTTGTATGTACTATTATTACCAAGTGTACCGGGGTCACAAGGAATACTGGGGGGATAGGGAGGGGCGAGGTGGTCGGGGGGGTGGGGGGGCGGTGGCAGGCGGCCTCCACCAGGACAGACGTGAAACATGTGCTGCAGGAGGGCAAACCACAGACTATCCGTGGAAGGAATGCCATTGCATTCGCCACCTGGAACGTAAGGACACTCAGACAGGTTATAAAATTAAATGAACTGACCCATGAGATGGACAGATACATTTGGCACATCCTCAGCCTCTGTGAAGCTCAGTGGATGGAAAAACAACAGACAAGCACAGCCAGAAGAAGGGCATGTCTTGTGCTTCGTGGAGAAGAGGACAAACATGTGCATGGAGTCCGTGCCGTTCAGTTTTGGTCATCAAGAATATAAAGAACGCAGTACTCGGATGTTGCCCCAATTTCCAGCAGGATCATGACCGTTTGCTTAGGCGGAGCCAAACCAGACGAAGAACAATTGGTGGGAAAAGAAAGCAGAAAGTCTGCAAGCTGCAGCTGACATCAATGACATGAAGACGTTTCACGAGGGCCTTCGCACTATCTATGGACCAAACCCAACTGGCTCAACACCCACTCGTGCTTCTGGCTAGACCACACTGCTGACAGATAAGACTGGCATCCTTGCTCGCTGAGCTGAACACTTCAATGCTCTCTTGAATAGAGACTCGTCAGTATCTGAAGAAGCAATCGCAACACTCCACCAACTGTCAGTGAACCGATGACTTGAAAAGCGGCTCGGCCGGTCAAAAAGCTGTGAACCCAACGGGTGATGACTGGGTTTTCACCTCCATTCTCGTCAGCTTCTCCAGTATCAGATGAGCCTGGATCGTGCGGTGTTGAACAAGGCTGATAACTGAAGACTGAAGTCCAGGAATTAGGACTGATGCCGACTGTATGATGAACGTTACAGTTCAGATTTTCCACTGGGTGCTTCGGAGCTGCCGCATGAAAGATCGTCGTGATGGCGTCACCAGTACTGCGGCTGGAGCGGTACACAAACTGCAGGGGATATTGGTAGGGGCAAGTAGCCTTCAATAGACGCCGGAGGACCAGACGTTCAAAACATTTTAAATGGATGGATGTCAGGGCATCAGGGGGCGATACTATCACACACACACACACACACACACACACACACACACACACACACACACACACACACACACACACACACACACACACATAGTAAAGAATTTTTTTTCTTTTTAAGAAAGAAAAAAACGAAAAGAAAAAAATCCTATATTACTAAATTCACGGGGGTACAGTTTTTGACCGCGACCCTTTCTAAAATGGTGGACAAATGAAAGCGGAAGTTATGCTAAAGTCCGACAACTGCAAAGTCTTCAGAAGATTTCGATTTCTCGAAGAAACAGAAAGAGCGGGATTGGTTGCAGTATTGTTTTCAGGCGTTTTAGATTTACCAGCCATACCCTGAATCTTGTGAACAAACGCACACTCAGTACTTTCCCATCGGTACGTAAACAATGCAGTATATGGATGTATGAGAGGAAGCGAACACCGGTTGAGACAAAGTCGAGTCAGAGAATAACATGGTTGACAACGTTGATTAATGATACACGACTGAGATCAACATACGAAGTCAGAATAATGTGGCATTTAGCTATAAGCATTAATTGAAAAATAAACGAACAAAACTTTTTTTTTTAAAAGTACATAAATATGATTGAATGCGTTCAACGCAGATTTACTGGTACTGGAGACCTTAGTTATGGTTATTAGCCCAGTCTATAATTGAGGCGAATAAGAGGTGATCTCATTGAAGTAATCAAGATCATGCACAGTATTTATTATCCCCCGAAAACGGAGTATGGATACCTACATGGCAGGGTAAAATACACGTAAAAGCCCACTTGTGTACTTACAAGTGAAAGCCCACGAACAAAGAAGAAGAAAAGGAGAAGCATATGTCATTATGTGGCTGTATTAGTGTATATTTATTCAATATTGGTCCAGCAGTATGGAACAGACTGCCCTTAGTCTGTCATGTGGATTCCCCAGTGCAGTTTTACAAGTCACTCTAAACACACCTCTTCTGTTCTGCATACAATCTTACTGACTTATTTGCTTCTCAGACTTTTGCTGGCTGAGTGTATGTAGATGTGTTTGTATAACTTTTTATTGTTAGCACCACAAGCTCTCTACCTAAAACAGTGAAAGGTGTGAGCACCAATCTGTAATTAAAATTTTAAAAAATTATTATGATTATGATTATTGCTGTTGTTGTTAGTATAACATTATTATTAACATCATCATCAATATCATTATTATTATATTGTTGTCGTTGTATAATACATGTATATCAATGATATGTTTCAAAGAAATGTGGATGAATGTGTTGGGGTTTTTTCACCTTTTTTATTATCAGTTCGATTATTTCAGTTTACGGTGTAAAAAAGCATGTGGACTTATCCTTAAATGCTACACTATATCTACTGTGTTTATTCATTTATTTATTTATGTATGTATTTATTTATATTTTATTTCATTGCTATTTTTTTTTAAGAGCAGATGCCTCATCTTCACATCTAGGCACAACAAGCTGATCAGGCTTTGAGCACCTCCTCAAGGTTTCTGTAAAACATTAACATAGAAATAGAATACATGGTAGTATGCATATATGTGGCTGTATATATTATCAAATCCTGGCCCAGTAGTGAAATAGTAGTAGTAGTAGTAGAAATAGTATGGAGCAAACTGCCCTTCTCACTCTGTGGTGCAGATTCCCCATTGCAGTTGTTAAAGTCTCAAAAACACCTCTTCCATTTTGCATACCATCTTGTTCACTAATGTACTTCTTGAACTACTGATGGTCATGTGTATATTTTACTTGAATGTGTGTGTGTGTGTGTGTGTGTGTGTGTGTGTGTGTGTGTGTGTGTGGACACTTGTTCATTGTATATTTCATTTGATGCCTGTATGTTTATGTTCTGTGTAGCTTTTTATTGAAAACATCACAAGCACTTTGCCAAATGATTTAATATTAAAACTTCTTTTTTATTGCTCCTGTAAAAAATCAAGTCATGTTCCATGTTTTCTGTCTCTGATTCTGTGTGTGTGTGTGTGTGTGTGTGTGTGTGTGTGTGTGTGTGTGTGTGTGTGTGTTAGCTGATTGTCTAATTTTGTTTGTCAGACGTGATGCAATTTCTCTTCATGCGATAATAAAGTTATTCTTATCTGTGTATCTTGTCTTTATCTTCACTTATCTCAATAATTTTCATTTCCCCCACCATTTTAGTATTATAACATTAAGTAAGTTGACAGTGCATATATCTTTCTGTGCTGCAGACATCAGAATGCCGACAATCATAGCTCTGGACGTCTCTCTGTCTATGGCTCGACCCGTCCAGATGCCGGACACTCCAGAGCTGTACCAGCGGCGCCACCTGGCAGTGCACGGCATCAATGCCCTCCTGGATTTCATCAGCGTCAACGCAAAGCTGGAGTTCACATCTCTGGTGACTGTTGAAATGTTCATGTTTTCTGTCTATTATAACGTTTTGAATATATATTATTATACATATGATATTTGTACAGAGAGTGTTAATCAGTGGTAGAAGTTGATGATCCTTGTCATATTCATGACAATTCAAGTTTCAACACATTATTTGAATAAATTTGTATACACAGACATGCTTGCACATACTGACATAGTGACATACACAAACACACTCTCTCACACACACACATACACATACACCAGCATGCACTGCCCCCAAAACAGGCTATGGCTGCCCACAGGCACAGAAGAAGTTTATGCTAGCAGTAGTTGGTTGGATTTTTTTTATGAATTATGGAATACATTTTGTGCTTATAAGAAATAGCAACATAATTTAAGAAAATTCATTAAAATTGGGAACAGTGTGTAGCCTGTCCTTACAGTATATCTGAAACATACATTGTTAGTATGCTGAAGTTTGATTTGTTTTGTTTGTATGTGTGCTTTGTGTTGTTGTTTTTTTAAGCTTGTTGTTTTGTTTGTCATTCTTGTGAATCAGTATGTAAAAATTTGCAAACATACATAGTCATTGTATCCCCCTTACCCTCGTTGTATGTGCTTTCTGCATACGTATCTCTGTGTGTGTGTGTGTGTATGCATTTGCACGCTTGTGTGCATGTGCACATTTGGGTGTGCACAGGTTTACTGAGTATGGCCCATTTTTGTTCGTTTTCATTTGTCTTCGTCGTATCTTTCATTTCACTTTATTTTGATGTGTAGATCTACTTATTATTTTGGCTAATTTCTTTTTATGGTAGCATTTCACACAAACCTTGGGTATGGTTTGAAGGGCTGACCAGCACTAGGGGTTTTTGCCACAGTTAGGCTTCTGCTTCCTTTATTTCTTTAATTCTCTTGTTTTGTAATATGATTTTTATTTTACAGCAGATGTGATGTAGCATATAATTATGTATGGATTTGTGCACATGCTTTGACTCCTTGAAACTGAAACTGAAGCCTAGACACCGCAAAGAAAAGGGGTGACAGGGTTTCAGTTTCCTGGAATCGGTGGTGGATCTGTTCCCTTTTGTCCTATTTGATTTGATTTTTTTATGTTAATATTTTCTACAAACCCAGGACAGGCTCTCAAAGCCTCATCAGCGCACTGGGTTTTATGCAAAGGTCATAGATCTGCTCCTGTTTTTTATGAAATCTTTTTTTTTAAATAATTTTTTGTTGTTGTGTTTTTTACAGCAAAAGTGGTGTAGCGTGTAATGTATGGATAAGTGCGCTTGCTTTGACGCCTTGAAACTGAAGCTGAAACCAAGACGCTGAGAGAGAGAAAGAAAAAAAAGAAAAACGAAAAAAAGAAAGAGGTGAAGGATTTGAATTTCCTGGAATGATTGGTGAATCTGTTCCATTTTTTTTTCTTTTTCTTATTCTGTTTCATTTTTATGTTAATTTTTAATGTCTCACACAAACCTAGGGTAGGCTCCCTAGACCTGACCTGCACACTTGGTTAATGTTTTGATCAGGCATTTGCTTCTTTTTGTTTTTGAAGTCTTTTCTTTTGTTTCTTTTGGTATATTTGGGCTCGAATCTTGGTAACGGCGCCTGGTGGGTAAACTAAAGGGCTGAGATTTTTCCAATCTCTCTGGTCAACATGTGTGCAGACCTGCTAGTGCTTGAACCCCCTTTGTGTGTGTGTGTGTGTGTGTGTGTGTGTGTGTGTGTGTGTTTGTTGTTGTTGTCTTACAACAGAGTAGATGTAGTATGGATCAATCTGCACACATTAGTTTCATACCATGAAACTGAAAATAAGGCCTCCACACCCTAAAAGGAGAAAAAGGAAAGTTAATATCTTAACTTTTGTGGGAGGAGGGGGGTGGGGTGTGTGTGTGTGTGTGTGTGTACTGCTGTACATGATCATAACTCTGTTCATAATGAACCATGTGATTTGCACAAATAAATTCCCATGTGGATTGATAAAAGTTTGTGGGGTTTTTGGGGGGTGTGGAGGGGGTGGGGGGTTTGATTTGATTTGATCACCGGTGACTTGTGTCGGCAGGTGAATTTGGTTTATTTGGTTTGATTTAATCGCCGGTGACTTGTGTGGGCAGGTGTCGTTTTCCTACCTGTGGGAGCGCACGGTGGCATTCACGCGTGACTACGAGGCACTGAAGACGGCGCTGACCAAAGTGGAGCTGTACAACAAGACGTGCATGGAGACGGCCTTGGCTGGCGTCACCACCGTGGTGCAGGAGGAGTGGAACTACGGCGTGCCCTGCCAGGTGCTCACTGCCCCTCATAACTGGCGCTACAGCCCAGTGGTTAAAGCGTTGCACTTTCAATCTGAGGGTCCCTCTCGGGTTCGAACTGACGTCACAGCACCTGGTGGGTAAAGGGTGGAGATTTTTCCCCGCTCTCCCAGGTCAACACATGTACAGACCTCCTGGTTCCTGAACCCCCATTGTGTGTATATGCACATAGAAGATCAGATACATACATTAAAGATCCTGTAATCTATGTCAGCATTCGATGGGTTATGGAAATGAGAACCTACCCAGCATACACACCCCCTAAACACAGTATGACTGCCTTCATGGTGGGGTAGATAAACAAAACTGTCATACATGTAAAATGTTACATGTCTGTCTGAGTGTGTATGTGTGCTTGCCTGAAAACTGATTGAATGACACAGGAAACGAATGATAAGCGCCCCATGGCAGCCGTCAGTCGGCTCTACCCAGGTAAGCAGCCTGTTGTGCAAATGACCCCAAGATTGTAAAGTGCTTAGTATTTGGTCTGCCACTGAGGATAGGCGCTATATAAGTATCCATATCACTGCTACACCCCCCTGCCAACGGCCATACCACGTTGAAAACACCGGTTCTCGTCCGATCACCGAAGTTAAGCAACGTCGGGCCTGGTTAGTACTTGGATGGGTGACCACCTGGGAACACCGGGTGCTGTTAGCAACCTTTCTCAAGGCCTCATTAAGCGCGTTGGGTTACGCTGCTGGTCAGGCATCTGCTTGGCAGATGTGGTGTAGCGTATATGGATTTGTCCGAACGCAGTGACGCCTCCTTGAGCTACTGAAACTGAAACTGATACCCTCCACCTCGCTCTCTACGATGGTTTTTGGATCCACTCTTGTTTAAGCAAACCCAGATTCAGACACTCCACTGTTGGCCACCATTCTTTCTCTTGTCTCTGGACCCTGCATATGGAATGAACTTCCTCTTTCGCCTCATCAGGTCTCTGCACTCAGCTCTTTCAAGTCTGGCCTTAAAACCCACCTCTTCCCAAGATAGTCTTCCTCCCCTGCCTCTTCCTGGTCTTCAGTTTGTCCTGTTTTAGAGTTTTGCATGCGTGTCAATGACTGGTGTGAAAGCGCTTTGATTTGTCTGTGCACATGATTCAGCATTATATATAGACTGTTAGTAGTAGTAGCATTATTACTTTCCTGTGGCACCCTATCCAGTGTTGCTTCTGCCTAATGATGATTTATCTTCTTGATTATCCATCGTAGTCAGAAGATGACACAGTCTGTGTGTCAGGGACTGGAGCACGAGTGGCTGGCCAGTCCAAGACTGGAAGTACGCTACTAATAATGATAATTATGATAATGATGATGATGATGATCATCATCATAATGATTGTAATAATCATCCTCACCACCACCATCATCATAATAATGATAATGATAATTCTTAAGTTTTCTGTGACACAGTATCCAGCACTAAATGCTGCATAATGATAAATTAATTAATGGTAATGTGATAGAAGGTTGAACAGGGTGGTGAGGGGTGAGGGTTAATGTTGTGATAAACTGGATGTTGGATAAAAAGGGCTTACATGGTCCACACACAGGCCAGGGACAAAGAGTGGCCATTCACAGAAAGTCTTTAGTTGTTTCGTTTTCAGTAGTCAAGGAGAAGAAGACGGTGCAGCAAACATAGCCTGAAGCCAGCCATGAAGTGATTTGGACATGGGGTTGACGGGCGCAATAGCCGAGTGGTTAAAGTGTTGGACTTTCAATCGGAGGGTCCCGAGCTCAAATCTCGGTAACAGCGCCTGGTGGGTAAACTAAAGGGTGAGATTTTTCCGATCTTCCTGGTCAACACGTGTGCAGACCTGCTAGTGTCTGAACCTCCCTTCGTGTGTATACGCAAGCAGAAGATCAAATACGCATGTTAAAGATCCTGTAATCCATGTCAGCGTTCGGTGGGTTATGGAGAAAAGAACATACCCAGCATGCACGCCCCTGAAAACAGAGTATGGTTGCCTCCATGGCAGGGTAAAAACGGTCATACATGTAAATACCCACTCGTGTACATATGAGTGAACATGGGAGTTGCAGCCCATGAACAAAGAAGAAGGACGTGGGGTTATGTCGTGATGTGTCAACAATCTAATCTTTTTAAAATAATTTCGACGTCCGATTTTTTTTCATCTCAACAGTGAGGTTTTTAATTTAATCAGCAAGTGATCGCATATCAACAGTTAGAGTTTAGAAATGTATAATGAAGAGGTGAAATGACATAGCTTTGATCAGTGTCAACATGATTTACCCGATGAAAGATTAAGATCAGAAATCAAATAAAAAATATGATAGATATAAATGTCTGCACAGTGAACATGCCTTAGCTTTGAATGATGCATAGGATTAGTTTCATACAATATTTTGCTTGTATGTATATATGTGTAAATGGGGCTTGGTTTGAATTTGGAATGTTGTTCTGCCATGGTCTCAGTATTAATGGTCTATGTGTTTGTGCACATCTGTCGTATGCAGTGGCATGTGCTGGTCAGTCAGCGTGTTGACAGTGCTGTATAGTTATGTCAGTCAGTGTGTTGACTGTGCTGTATAGCTGTGTCTGTGTGTTGGCAGTGCTGTATAGCTGTGTCAGTCAGTGTGTTGGCTGTGCTGTATAGCTGTGTCAGTCAGTGTGTTGGCTGTGCTGTATAGCTATGTCAGTCAGTGTGTTGGCAGTGCTGTATAGCTGTGTCAGTCAGTGTGTTGGCTGTGCTGTATAGCTGTGTCAGTCAGTGTGTTGGCAGTGCTGTATAGCTGTGTCAGTGTGTTGGCTGTACTGTATAGCTGTGTCAGTCAGTGTGTTGGCTGTGCTGTATAGCTGTGTCAGTGTGTTGGCAGTGTTGTATAGCTGTGTTAGTCAGTGTGTTGGCAGTACTGTATAACTGTGTCAGTATGTTGGCTGTACTGTACAGCTGTGTCAGTCAGTGTGTTGGCAGTGCTGTATAGCTGTGTATGTCAGTGTGTTGGCAGTGCTGTATAGCTGCGTCAGTCAGTGTGTTGGCAGTGCTGTATAGCTGTGTCAGTCAGTGTGTTGGCAGTGCTGTATAGCTGTTTCAGCCAGTGTGTTGGCTGTGCTGTATAGCTATGTCAGTCAGTGTGTTGGCTGTGCTGTATAGCTGTATCAGTCATTGTGTTGGCAGTGCTGTATAGCTGTGTCAGTGTGTTGGCTGTGCTGTATGGCTGTGTCAGTTAGTGTGTTGGCAGTGCCTTATACCTGTGTCAGTCAGTGTGTTGGCAGTGCTGTATAGCTGCGTCAGTCAGTGTGTTGGCAGTGCTGTATAGCTGTGTCAGTCAGTGTGTTGGCAGTGCTGTATAGCTGTGTCAGGTCAGGTCAGGTCATTAGATCTGCTACTGGTAACCTGTAATCCAGTACAACCTGTTCAGGGTCGGGTTGCCGGCGACTAAACCGGCACTCCCACCGCTCCCTTCCGGGACTGGTGAGGCGGGTGGCTAGACACCCTTATGGAGATCCATAAAAGGGCGTTGGCTCAGGAGAGCCACCGACGGCCATCTAGCTCCACTGTGCTGTGTGCATGCCACACGCAGTTGGCCCCCGGGGTGTGTCTACCCATGCATGCGAAGTCTGGATCCGGCAGAATCTGCGGAAGAAACCTATCGGTTCAACGGAGAGGAAGGCGGTTACAGCAACGCACTGTGGAGTGCAGAGAGCAAGATGAGACACCGAAAGGATATCTTGGTCATCCACTGCATCCGTGCTCATCCTCCAGTCGTCTCGACTTAGTCTTGCCACTGGAAATTGGTGGACCCGGACGAGAGAGTGAGGTTGACGTTGCGCAACTCCTCTTCACTTTAAACAAACTCATCGCGCAAGTCATCAGTCATCCAAAATGACCTTTCCGCCAGATGCAGGATAAGTGGCTGAGTGACAAAGCTGATGAGATCCAGGGATATGCTGACAGGCACGATATGAAGAGGTTCTATGATGCCTTAAAAGAAGTCTACGGCCCCACATCCTCAGGATCATCCCCCCTCCTCAGTGCAGATGGGAATACCTTGATCACCGAGAAGGAGAAAATTCTCGAACGCTGGGCTGAGCACTTCAACAGTGTCTTAAATCGCCCTTCCTCCATAAATGATGAAGCCATAGACCGTCTCCCACAAGTCCCCATCAACGAAGCACTGGACGATCCGCCAACACCTCTTGAGACCCAGAAAGCAATTCGTCTGCTATCCAGTGGCAAAGCACCTGGCTCAGACTCCATACCAGCAGAGGTCTACAAGGATGGAGGCACTGTGCTGACTGAGAAGCTCCATCAGCTGTACTCACTCATGTGGAAAGAAGAGACAATCCCCCAGGATTTCAAAGATGCATCTATCATTCACTTGTACAAGCGAAAGGGGAACCGGCAAGTCTGTGATAACCATCGGGGCATTTCCTTGCTCTCCATCGCAGGCAAGATACTTGCCAGGATCCTACTAAACCGCCTCACAGCACACCTTGACCAAGGTCATTTGCCTGAGAGCCAATGTGGATTCCGGAAAGAGCGCGGAACCACCGACATGGTGTTTGCTGCAAGGCAGCTGCAAGAGAAATGTCAGGAGCAAAATGCTGATCTGTTCTCCACCTATGTCGACCTCACTAAGGCCTTCGACACCGTGAGTAGAGAGGGACTGTGGAAGATCATGGCCAAGTACGGATGCCCTCGGAAATTTATTTCCTTGGTCAGCCAATTCCATGAAGGCATGCAGGCTCGAGTCCAGGACAAAGGCGAAACATCTGCTCCTTTTGCTGTCACAAATGGTGTCAAGCAAGGCTGCGTCCTGGCTCCAACGCTGTTCAGCCTCATGTTCTCTGCAATGCTTACTGATGCCTTCAGAGATGGCGATGTTGGAATTGGCCTAAAGTACCGAACAGATGGTAAGTTGTTTAACCTCAGAAGGCTTCAAGCAAAAACGAAGGTCATGACAGACATCATCAGAGACTTTTTGTTTGCTGATGATTGTGCCCTCAACGCTGGATCTGAAGCTGACATGCAACTCAGCGTTGACAAGTTTGCCACTGCCAGCAGGAACTTCGGCCTTACCATCAGCACGAGGAAAACTGAAGTTCTCCATCAGCCAGCCCCAGGGAAACCCTACGTTGAGCCGAACATCACAGTCAACGGTCAGAGACTCAGTGCGGTGGAGCGGTTCACATACCTTGGCAGCACACTGTCACGAAATGCGACCATCGACGATGAAGTGAACGTCAGGATTGCAAGAGCAAGCGCAACTTTTGGTAGACTCAGTGCAAATGTCTGGAACAGAAGAGGCATTAGTCTTGAGACCAAGCTAAAGGTCTACAGAGCAGTAGTTCTCCCCACACTACTGTACGCCTGCGAAACTTGGACAGTGTACCAACGACATGCCAAGAAGCTGAACCACTTCCACACAACATGCCTCAGGAAGCTACTGAACATCAAGTGGCAAGACAAGACCCCAGACACAGAGGTGCTCGCAAAAGCCACCCTTCCCAGCATCTTCACCATCCTGATGCAGTCCCAGCTTCGCTGGGCTGGACACGTGGCGCGCATGCCAGACCATCGGCTGCCCAAAAGGCTCTTCTATGGCGAGCTGCAACAAGGGAAGAGATCACACGGAGGTCAGAAGAAGCGCTTCAGAGATACTCTGAAAGTCTCTCTGAAAGCGTTTTATATCAACCCTGACTCCTGGGAGGAATCTGCAGTGGACCGTGACAAATGGCGTGCTGCTGTGCACAAAGGCGCCAAGTTGTGCGAGGCCAACAGGACTGCTGCAGCTGTTCAGAAGAGGCAGGCCAGAAAGTCACGGGCAAACAAGCTCCCTGACAATGGTATGCCTGTCTTTGTCTGCCCAAACTGTCAGCGAACATTTCGTGCGCAGATTGGACTATTCAGCCATCTGCGCATTCACAGATAGATTCATTTGCATCCTCCCCCCCACCCCACCACCACCCTTCCCCCATCCCCCAGCTGGATGACAACGATGGTCATCATCGATCTCGATGGACACACACCATAGCTGTGTCAGTCAGTGTGTTGGCTGTGCTGTATAGCTGTGTCAGTCAGTGTGTTGGCAGTGCTGTATAGCTGTGTCAGTGTGTTGGCTGTACTGTATAGCTGTGTCAGTCAGTGTGTTGGCTGTGCTGTATAGCTGTGTCAGTGTGTTGGCAGTGTTGTATAGCTGTGTTAGTGTGTTGGCAGTACTGTATAACTGTGTCAGTATGTTGGCTGTACTGTACAGCTGTGTCAGTCAGTGTGTTGGCAGTGCTGTATAGCTGCGTCAGTCAGTGTGTTGGCAGTGCTGTATAGCTGTGTCAGTCAGTGTGTTGGCTGTGCTGTATAGCTGTGTCAGTCAGTGTGTTGGCAGTGCTGTATAGCTGTGTCAGTGTGTTGGCTGTACTGTACAGCTGTGTCAGTCAGTGTGTTGGCAGTACTGTATAACTGTGTCAGTATGGTGGCTGTACTGTACAGCTGTGTCAGTCAGTGTGTTGGCAGTGCTGTATAGTTGTGTCAGTGTGTTGGATGTGCTGAATAGCTGTGTCAGTCAGTGTGTTGGCAGTGCTGTATAGCTGTGTCAGTCAGTGTGTTGGCTATGCTGTATGGCTATGTCAGTCTCAGGGTGCCATAGCTGATTTTTTAACATCTACCCCCATCTTTTGAAATCCATTGTATGCAATGTTTAATAAGATATCTTCTTGTGAGAAGGCTTAATATGAGCACCAAACAAGAATTTGGAAATAAGTAAAGGGAGATAATTTGACTCATACTACATAACAGCAAAGCAGTTTGGAATGACTGCAAGATTGTTTGAAGAGCCTTTTAACTCTATATCAAAGTGGCAATGATCAGGATACAGTATGGTCCGAACTTAGTCCAATTTATCCTAACTTTGTAAATTTTTATGTAGAGGAGGGTCCCAAAAAGTTTACTTAAATGTGAATTTGTGAGAGCGTTCATTTTGTGCCCATTAAATCTGTGTATCAAACCCCTGTCTAGGATGTAAAATGGCATGAACAGTAGTCACATGAACATTTGTGCATTGCTAACACCATATGGCAAGAGCAGGATAATAATGAAAGCAACAACATAAAACAGAACTGACTTGTAAAATAACATAAACCGCATTGCTTGGGCCATATAACTGGTTAGTTCACAGGTTTACAATCGCGGACATACAGACAACGGAACACCGGGTTATGATATAGACTCACTTTGTTTATACAAGAGAGTCAATAATGATTGATTGATATGATTGATTGATATGGATACTGATATAGCGCCTATCCCCAGTCCGAGACCAAGCTCTAAGCGCTTTACAAACACAGGGTCATTTGCACAACAGGCTGGCTACCTGGGTAGAGCTGACTGATGGCTGCCACTGGGCGCTCATCATTTGTTTCCTGTGTCATTTAATCAGGTTTCAGGCATGCACACATACACACTCAGACAAACATGTAACATTTTACGTGTATGACGGTTTTTATTTACCCCACCATGTAGGCAGCCATAGTCTGTTTTCAGGGGTGTGCATGCTGGGTATGTTCTTGTTTCCATAACCCACTGAAAGCTGACATGGATTACAGGATCTTTAATGTGCATATTTGATCTTCTGCATGTGTACACACATGAAGGTGGTTCAAGCACTTGCAGGTCTGCACATATGTTGACCTGGGAGATCGGAAAAATCTCCACCCTTCACCCACCAGGCGCCGTCACCGAGATCATCTATTATTGTTATTTTATCATCATCATCATTATCATTAATAGTAATAGTGCCATAATTATCATCATCATCATCATTATTTTTCTCCTTTTTTTCTGTAGCACGACTCACTCTATTATCGTTATCATCATCATCACAATTAATATTAATAGTGCTATAATTATCAACATTAATTTACTTCTTTTTTTCTGTAGCACAGCTCACTCTATTATCGTTATTATTATTATCATCATTATCATTAATAGTAATAGTTCAATGATAATCATCATTTATCATCAGTATTTTACTTCCATTCCCCCCCCCACCCCCCCACCCCCGAAGCATGACTCTCCAACATCTTGGTGTTAACGATGACATTTGAAGCGTTTGTATCACCAGGTGATCCTGGTTACCGACGGCAACTGCGGCATTGGCCAGGGTTCACTGCGACAGTCGCTGGACACACACAGCCAGCGTGACGGGGCCGACCCCAAGTTCCCCCTCCCCTTCCCCTTCCCGGCCAAACTGCACATCGTGTGCGTGGCCAACCCGGGCGACCCTGACCTCAAGGCCACACTGCCCCTCTATCAGAAACTGATCGACATCAATAACCAGGTAGGTGTGAATAACCAGGTGGGTTGGACATCTTCCACTGTTCTATCAGAGACTGATTGACATCAGTAATCAGGTGGGTTGGACACCTTCCCCTGTTCTATCAGAAACTGATTGACAATAACCAGGTGGGTTGGACATCTTCCACTGTTCTATCAGAGACTGATTGACAATAACCAGGTGGGTTATAGACACCTTTCACTGTTCTGTCAGAGACTTATTGACAATAACCAGGTGGGTTGGACACCTTCCTCTGTTCTATCAGAGACTGATTGACATCAGTAACCAGGTGGGTTGGACACCTTTCTCTGTTCTATCAGAAACTGATTGACATCAGTAACCAGGTGGGTTGGACACCTTCCTCTGTTCTATCAGAAACTGATTGACATCAGTAACCAGGTGGGTTGGACACCTTCCTCTTTTCTATCAGAAACTGATTGACAATAACCAGGTGGGTTATAGACACCTTTCACTGTTCTATCAGAGACTGATTGACAATAACCACGTGGGTTGGACACCTTCCACTGTTCTATCAGAAACTGATTGACATCAGTAACCAGGTGGGTTGGACACCTGCCTCTGTTCTATCAGAAACTGATTGACATCAGTAACCAGGAGGGTATGAATAACCAGGTGAGTTAGACGCATTCTACTGTTCTCTCTATCAAAAACTGATTGACATCAATAACCAGGTGCATGATAATGATGATGTCATGAATGGAAGAATTGGGATTGGTGAGTAATTTGCTGTGTTACTTTTTAGCAGGAATGTGATGCTGCTACGTAGGATGTCCCACATATTTTTACGAGCAATCCGGCCTGTATGCCAGCTACAAGACCTGAAAGAAACAAAAAGGGAGGAAAACCCTGAAAACTTCAGTCATCTTTTCAACATCAGCCATTTCACCCATTCTAGGAAGACATTGTCAGGAATGGCCAGAAGGTTAACCTCCAGCCTAACGATGGAAGTTGAAAATGTGACACATACTCTCCAGTGGCTATCATCTGTCCATACACCTGGAAACCAACATGCCATGATTCTAATAGACTCAGTGAACCTCAAACAAAAAATTGAAAGTGGAATGGGAAGCCCAGAGGCAGGCAATTTGCAACTTTCAGATTAAAAAAACTTTGATGGTCACACTGCCCTGGGCATGCAGGTGTTAAGGGAAATGAGCGAGCTGACAGGCTTGCTGGTAATGCAATAACAACAAGCGGTCTACATCTGGGAAAATCGGAAATCCTTGCAAAAGTCAAACAATACCAAAACCAAAAAACAAATAGGCACAAGGTCATCACACCATCAGTTGCCTCAAAGAAAGAAAGAGAGAGAGAGGGAGCGGCTGGAAGTCTAGCACGAAAATTTGAGCACAGTCCTTTGCAAATCAAACGAATGTTGGATTAATTTCCAAGCCAACATTGCGCAAATTTCTCCAAAACGAAACAGAGTCTCTCTGGGCGTTTCCAAATACAGTAGACTGAGCATCAGAGATCTTTTCCCACCCCTCTTGCAGCAAATCAGTGGCAGCATGTGTGTGTGTGTGTGTGTGTGTGTGCTTGCTTGTGTAAGTGTGCGAGTGTGTAAGTGTACGCATGTGTCAGGAGAGCTCTGTGGGTGTGCAAGTGCATACATGTGTACTCAAGGCCTTACTAAGCACATTGGGTTATGATGTTGGTCAGGCATCTACCTAGTAGATGTGGCATAGGGTAAACAGATTTGTTCAAATGCATGATTTACTCTGAATTACCTTTTAAGGGTTTCTGTTGTTGTTGTTGTTGTCTACTGTGACTATTGATTGTATGCATGGTTTGCCATAGGATGACATCTAAGCATTTTATGTCTTTTGATATATACACATTGAATGACTGCGATTTTCATGCATTGTTTATGTGTTTCTGTACCACAAATGAATTTCTGTCGTTGAGGGGATAAAGCGTTCTGTATTCTGTGTACCTCTAGAGGGTGAGACTTCTTCTCCTTCTTCTTCGTTTGTGGACTGCAACTCCCACCTTCACTCGTATATACACGAGTGGGTGTGACCGTTTTTACCCCCACACCATGTAGGCAGCCATACGCCGTCTTCAGGGGTAGGCTGAGACTGAAAACTGGGGGTGCCCTCTGTGCAGGGGGGCAGCATCCACAGTCCTGATGGCGCCCTGTCCTTCCAGTCAGTTCACGACATGTTTGTCAGCTGTGCGGAGAGCATCTACACCCCGTTCTTCGCAAAGCTCACCTGCGGCAACTTCACCTGTCCTGTGCAGCTGCACCCCAGGCCCGAACCCTATGACAAGTTAGTTCGTCCCCAGCTTTGTTCGAGGGTGTGGGTGGGAGGAGTGAGAAGGGGGTTAAGAGGGGTCAGGGTGGTCTGGGGGTGGAGTGGTTTTGTGTGTGTGTTGTTAGGTGTCTGTATAGAGTTGTGGCCGATATTTGTGTTTGGTTCTGAAATGATGTTTGTTTTTTTGTTGTTGCGAATTTCAGTTTGTTGAGTGTGGCTTGATTTTCTTTTCTTTTTTTTCTTTTTTTTTTAAATTCCACTTTCTCTCTCTCTCTCTCTCTCTCTCTCTCTCTCTCTCACTCTCTGTTTTATTTCCTTTTTTTTTTCTTCTTCTTCAATTCTTGCAGTTTGCAATCAATTTTTGTAAGTTTTGTCAGCTTGTCAGCTTCAATTTTTGCATTTTACTTAGTCCAGATGTGTGTTGCTGGACCTATGTGTTAAGCGCGCGAGTATGTATGTGGGAGTGCATATGCGCACGTGCATGTGTTTGAGGGAGGGGAGAGGAGGGAGAGAGAGAGATTGTGTGTGTGTAAGAGAGAGAGAGAGAGCTTGTAAGAGTGACATGGGCATTGATATAATTGTTCACACTATCTGATTCATTATGTAATATTTTTGTTAGTGGCCCACTTTTTTGTTATGGGCCGGAGGCCTAACAAATAAACCATTGTCTTGTCTTGCCTTGTCTTGTCTTGTCTTGTCTTGTCTTGCCTTGTCTTGTCTTGTCTCTCACTCTCTCTCTCTCTGTTTTCATGGTGCTTCCATGAAATTGTTATTGTTGACTATCATGTGTTCCATAGGAAGTTAGGGTTTGGGTTTGCTTTTTGTTTGTTTGTTTGTTTTGATAGGGGGTGGGGAGGGTGGGCGCTTGCTTTTTTTTTCCATTACTGATAAACAGGGGTCCTTGTAGAAAGCCTAGCGGGTAACTAACTGCATTAACCTTCTCTATGGTCCAGTTTACTTGTCCAGATATTCTAGAATAGGCCCTGCATATAGAATAAAGAAATAATGATCATGTGAATTTGTATTATGAATTTGAACTTAATTCGAATTTGAGTATGATTTTGTATAGCACCTATTCTCTAAATAGGAATGTATATATGGATATATATACATGCATACATAATTAAGTGTATATCCTGTTATACTCTACAGCGATGTGCCTGCTACAACTCCCCTCGACCAGCACAAGATGAGACCACCACCTAAAAAAGGGGGGGGGGGGTTCAGTAGAACCGCGAAAATCAATGGGGAATTGTTGATTCAATTTCTCATGCATCCAGAATCCATGAATGGTTCAGTTCAGAACCCCAGCTGTACCAAACAAGAATAACCGAAATTAGGATGGTGTGTTGGTATAAAAATACTTGCACCTGATCCACAGGGAAAGTAATCATGGTACAAATTAACTTGTACCGGGATTAGAATGACACGCACGCACGCACGCACACTCACACACACACACACACACACACATATATATATATATATGTATCTTATACACATACATGTATGCATACATCCATCCATCCATCCATCCATCTATACATACATACATATACATACATACATGCATATAGACAGAGATAGATAGATAGGTACATGGATAGATAGCTGAACTGATAGAATCAAATCAGTACGTCTACCCCTACAAACACCTTACTCCTTCTGCATTTTTTGTTTCATTCTTCTTTTTTTTTCTTCTTTTTTTTTCTTTTCGTCTATTTCAGAGAGCTTGAGTTCCAGTACGTCCACCGTGAGATGTGGGAGACACTGACCATCCTGGGGTTCCTGGACTTGGGGGAGGTGGCCAGCCCCCCGACACTGTCGCGACACCTCGTCCTGCCCACCTCCACCAAGGAGCGCAACACCAAGCAGGACTCTGCCAATGGCGAAGGTGCCACTGGTCTAAAAATAGGTGGATAGTGCATGCCTATTTTGAGCCGCTTTGCTAACTGAAGCCAGCGGAAGTGTTCAAACAGCCGTTTTGCTACTTGTGTCAGCACAGGGCGAAGCGGTAACTTCACACATGCAGCCAAGCGTTCAGCTGGCTTCACAGCAAGCTTTCACTTGCTCGCTGCGTTAGTTAAGCTGACATTCCAGTGTGTGTCTCCACAGCAAGTTTTGCAACGTGTCACTACACTGTTTTCCTGTAATAACTTTGGTGAATATACCATCGGCAGATATCAATCAAGACACAACATTTAGGGGTGGGGGGCAAGCATCTATTTTTAGAGCAGTGGGAAGATGCTGCCACACCTGTCAAAGTCGCTTTGTAATTTTTTGTTTTCTCTATTTTCTTTTTTTCTTTTTTTTCTTTTGCCAAATGTAACTGTAACCCCACTGTGGAAATACTTAAAGTTTGTTTGCACCGTTTTTACCTGAAGTGCATTGTCATCATAATTAGAATGGTGTGGAAGCGAAGTGATTTTAATTCTGTGGTCAAGAGACTTAGGTGTTGCCAGAAAAAAATGAGTGTGCTAAATTTTACCACTGAGACACGGGCATACATACATACATACACGCATTATGCACACACGCACGCACACACACACACACACACAGGAAGAACTGTGTTATTACATAGACTGGTATTGTGTGTATACACATGTGAGCCACAAAATTAAGGATAGAAGTATTTATGTTGTGCTGAAGCTTGCGCAGAGACAAATCATTCGGATAAGACAAACCAAGGTCCCTGGCAAACCCCTGCAGGAAAATCCGTTTTGATAGGAAAATGAATACACTAACGGACAGACAAAAAATGCTTAAAAATGCTTTTAAATAGGGTTGTTTGTTTTTTTGTTTTTGTTTTGTTGTTGTTGTTGTTTTCTCCTTTGCAGTGAAGGTTTTGTTTGTCAAGACAAAAACATGTTATCAAATTCCACATTCCCAACACACACACACACACACACACTGTTATCTGAGCTGTCCATGAAAACTGTGTTGTCTGGGCCCCACTGCCCATGAAAACTGCGTTGTCTGCGCCCCACTGTCCATGAAAACTGTGTTTTATGGGCCCCGATGTCCATGAAAACTGTGTTGTCTGGGCCCCGATGTCCATGAAAACTGTGTTGTTTGGGCCCCCCGTCCATGAAAACTGTGTTGTCTGGGCCCCCCTGTCTTTGAAAACTGTGTTGACTGGGCCCCGATGTCCATGAAAACTGTGTTGTCTGGGCCCCACTGTGTTGTCTGGGCCCCCCTGTCCATGAAAACTGTGTTGTCTGGGCCCCACTGTCCATGAAAACTGTTTTATGGGCCCCAATGTCCATGAAAACTGTGTTGTCTGAGCCCCACTGTCCATGAAAACTGTGTTGTCTGGGCCCCAATGTCCATGAAAACTGTGTTGTCTGGGCCCCGATGTCCATGAAAACTGTGTTGTCTGGGCCCCACTGTCCATGAAAACTGTGTTGTCTGGGCCCCAATGTCCATGAAAACTGTGTTGTCTGGGCCCCACTGTCCATGAAAACTGTGTTGTTTGGGCCCCCCGTCCATGAAAACTGTGTTGTCTGGGCCCCCCTGTCTTTGAAAACTGTGTTGACTGGGCCCCGATGTCCATGAAAACTGTGTTGTCTGGGCCCCACTGTGTTGTCTGGGCCCCCCTGTCCATGAAAACTGTGTTGACTGGGCCCCAATGTCCATGAAAACTGTGTTGTCTGGGCCCCACTGTCCATGAAAACTGTGTTGTCTGGGCCCCACTGTCCATGAAAACTGTGTTGTCTGGGCCCCACTGTCCATGAAAACTGTGTTGTCTGGGCCCCACTGTCCATGAAAACTGTGTTGTCTGGGCCCCGATGTCCATGAAAACTGTGTTGTCTGGGCCCCACTGTCCATGAAAACTGTGTTGACTGGGCCCTGATGTCCATGAAAACTGTGTTTTCTCTGCCCCACTGTCCATGAAAACTGTGTTGACTGGGCCCCGATGTCCATGAAAACTGTGTTGTCTGGGCCCCCCTGTCCATGAAAACTGTGTTGTCTGGGCCCCGATGTCCATGAAAACTGTGTTGTCTGGGCCCCACTGTCCATGAAAACTGTGTTGTCTGGGCCCCACTGTCCATGAAAACTGTGTTGTCTGGGCCCTGATGTCCATGAAAACTGTGTTTTCTCGGCCCCACTGTCCATGAAAACTGTGTTGTCTGGGCCCCAATGTCCATGAAAACTGTGTTGTCTGGGCCCCACTGTCCATGAAAACTGTGTTGTTGGGGCCTCGATGTCCATGAAAACTGTGATGAAAACAGTGTCAGAACAAGGTATGCTCAGAACAAAATGCTATCAGCCAAATGTTTTATAACGCTTTTCACTTTTTCACTTCTTTTCATCAGTGCTTTAATCATTTTGTTTCCGCAGGTCATTATTCACAAGTTGTTCTTGTTTTGTTGTTGTTTTCAGGTGGGGCGGAGGGGGGCTTGGGGGGGGGGGGGGGGGGGGTTGTTTGTTTGCTTCTAGTTGATTTATTTTTGCTATTTTTTTGTTTTTGTTTTTTATAGGTTGTGTGTCTTTTTTGCTTTGCATTTTAAAAAATTTTATCATGAATATCATTTTAACACTGTTTTTGGGGTGTTTTTTTCTTCATCCCAGACAGCAACAAGGAGAATGGTAAACACGGCGGGGCGAAAACGGAGGACGATGATGACGGGACTGAGGATGGAAAAACTCCATCTTTCGCTGTTCTCCTTCACGGCAGCTTGAAAGTGGAGAGCATGGTCGCCATCACCAGGATCGGGTCAGTGCCTTACCAAGCACACTTCTTTCTTTGGTTTTCTGGTTTTAGATTAGCTTGCGCTTCCATTTCCAAAGGGAAATGATTGTGGATCTCTCAGAACCTGTTGTGACCTAAAGACTGTGCTAAATGGAGTGATGGCCTAGAGGTAACGTGTCCGCCTAGGAAGTGAGAGAATCACGGCTCAGTCGCCAACATTTTCTCCCCCTCCACTAGACCTTGAGTGGTGGTCTGGACGCTAGTCATTCGGATGAGATGATAAAGCGAGTCCCGTGTGTGGCAAACACTTAGCGCACGTAAAAGAACCCACGGCAACAAAAGGGTTGTTCCTGGCAAAATTCTGTAGAAAAATCCACTTGGATAGGAAAAAACAAATAAAACTGCACGCAGGAAAAAATACAAAAAAATGGGTGGAGCTGTAGTGTAACGACACGCTCTCCCTGGGGAGAGCAGCCCGAATTTCACACAGAGAAATCTGTTGTGATAAAAAGAAATACAAATACAAATGGCATGCCGCTTACATCATAGAACACGGGTCCTAGGCTGTGCTGACAAACGCTGTGTGTCCTAACACCACACTCTGTCTGTGTTGCTCAGCATTGAAGAAAAGTTGTTTGGTTGTGGGCAAGAAGAGTTCACTGCCTTGATCTTGCTGGTTATGGGATGGTGGCGCAGTGTTTGTGGATATGCGAGAGTGGATGAAAGGGGGAGGTGCACTGTTCTCTCTCTCTCTGTCTCTCTGTCTCTGTCTCTCTCTCTCTCTGTGTCTCCATGTTGTGTCTGTCTCTCTGAATGTGTGTGTTGTGAACAAATAGATACTCGTGTGTTATGACCAAGTGTGCGTGTGCGTGTGTGTGTGTTCAAGCTGCATTATATAAAGATGATTGTTTTTGAGAGTGTTGCTGCTAGGAATAAAGCAGAAGATAATACTTTGATCCCATTATCTACATTAGTTTGGGAAGTATGACTGAACTAAGATTACAAGCATGATTTTTCGCCCCCATATTTCAGGGGAAAATTCTTGGCTTACAGCTTAGCAAAAATTGTCAGCAGTGAAAGGATTAACTCTGTCAGTCTATGTGTGTGTGTGTGTGTGGTGTGTCTCTGTCTGTGTCTATGTATGTGTCTGTGTGTGTGTGTTAATGCAGGTGTGTGTATATGTGTGCATGCTTATGTATCTGTGTGTGTGTATGTGTGTGTGTGTAACTGCTTTGATGATCATGTTTTTGCAGTTTAACCGTGTCGCTATTCACTTGTTTCACCCATTGCATTCCAAGCAAAATTATGTAATCACTTTCTCCAGACCAAATGAATTTCAACCAGCAAAGAGTGAAAGCTGGTCAAGTCAGAAAAACGATAAGATAAGCACGATTAGTTTATGAATGAATTGGTGTAAAATACGGTTTGCTCGTTGCAAAGTCGTTACTGAGTTATGCATAACTTGTAAACAGAATAAAACGGGTTATTTGGGTGGGCGAGGGGCGGAGACAGTTTTAATTTCCAGTCGGATTAATAAAGATGTATTGTATGGTAAGAAGAGTTCAGCACAAAAGTTCCCGCTTTTGCGGGCTGTGTGAGTGCACACTTGTGTGTCAAGGGACATTACTTGTGTGTCAAGGGACATTACTTGTGTGTCAAGGGTCACTGGCAAAACTGGATGATTTCTATCCCTTGACAGTTAGAGCTGTGATCAGGGTTCAAGTTACAAGTCACCTCAGGGTCTCCGTGAGCACACACTGACATCACAAGAAACTGGTCGAAACAAGTTTTGCGAGCATCTCTTTCATGATGAATTGAGAACCCAACCCTACAGTACCTAGAGAACGATTTCTGGTTAAAACATACTGACGTTGGTAATGGTTAAATCATGAAGCCAGACTGAGAAAGTGATTTCCCCCTTGAGTGGAGACCGCCACCAGCCCTGTATTGATATCAGATATTGTATTTATTCTTTTTTTAACAAATAGTAAAGAGTGGTAACTCTCTTCATTCACAAGGTACACAACTTCAAGTCAGTGTTGCTTACGCTACTGATTCAGTTAGCACACAGGTAAATAAAAGGTACATTGGAACAAACCCAGACACTTCCTCAAAAAAGGAAGCGCCGGGCCTGTCCTTATACCGATCATTTGACATGTGCACACAGCAGCAAAGACAGAAGAAATGTGCAAACACAAATTAGCTTTTTATTCAAGACTGGCATAGCCTCTTTAATCCTGAACAAGCCACACAGAACACATGGACAATACAGAACAAACACGGTTGCCTCAGTGGTTTAATTTCCTTAATTTCTCTTTGTTAATTTCCTTATTTACTCTGTTGTTGTGCTTGCTGTGTCCTGGCTTTGTCCTCCTGTGGGGAAGCCGGGGTCTGTTTCTGGTGTTGACAGCACCCCCACCCTGTTTAGGAAGATTCCTCTTTTCTGTCGCTCTCTTCATTTCTGGCATTTTCCTTTTCTTTATGTCATCTCTTCCTCTCGATTTGTGTGTGTGTGTGTGTGTGTTTTGTTTTGTTTTTCTGCCTTGCTGGTCCATTCATGTATATATTTTCTAACAAACCTTCAACATATTTTTGTCTTTTTTTTCTTGGACTTGATAAGTGAGCCTTTTTAATTATATATATGTGTGTGTGTGTGATTTTGTGTATATATTTGTATATCATAACAGGTTTCTTGTTTTTAATCCTCTGCCAGAAACTTTTAAGGAATGGTCAGTTTCAAAGACTTGTCAAGGGTTTATGTGCTTGAATATGACTAGTTTTCAGGAGGAAGGTGGCAGAATGGTTAAGGCGCTCGTCTTCCTATGCGGTGTCTCTGTGGGTCTGGATTCTTTTCCTGCTCTCACCCTTTCTGCTAAGTTTGACTGGAAGAATCATGCTGGGCGTCAGGTCGTTCGGATGAGACGATACACCGAGGCCCCTCGCACAGCACGCACTTGGCGTACTGAAAAAGAACCCATGGCAACAAGAGTATTGTCTCCTCTGGCAGAATTCTGTGGAGGAAGGTACAAAGATGTGTATGCATGCACTCAAGGCCTTACTAAGCGTATTGGCTTATGCTGCTGCTCAGTCAGGCATCTGTCAAGCAGATGGGGTGAAGTGTATATGGACTTGTCTGAACAAATGCAGTGACACTTCCTTGAGAAACTGAAACTGAAAACCAGTTTTCTTTTCCAAGTGCATGTTTCGTTGTGTGTCGTTTCCGCCCCTCTCCTCCCCCCCCCCCTCCCCGCCCCCCAAGTTCTACACAATCAATATTATGAATGTTTTTCAGTCCAATTTTGGTCCTGAGGGGTGGTCCATGGGCTGGCAGTGTGAGCAACGAGGGTAGAGAAATGACCAGATTCCAGGCTTTGTGTCAACAAGGCTCCAAAAATGTTGTGTGTTTGATCTGTTTGCAGAGAGGATTGGTACGGGATGCTGTACTCCTGGGCAGACAGCAAGAAGAAATCCAACCTGATGCTGTCAGTTTTTGAGCCTGGTAATTCCTTTTTTTTTTCTTTTTTTCTTTTTTTCTTTTTCGTTCCCCCACCCCACCACTCCACACCCTGCCACAGTTGCACGCAAGATCACAGAGTACATAGTTTTTACACACTTTTTTTTTCTCCCCTGGGTTTTTCTTTTTTCTTCTTCTTTTTTTTTTTTTCTCTGTGCATGATTTTCTTCATTTTGACTCCCCCAAAACCCAGATAAAGCGAACAAAAAAAGCAAATACATGCACCTCCCCCCCTCCCTCCCCCAATACACACAAACATTTATGCACAAGTTTTTGTCTGTGTGATTTTATAAGGATGGACACATTTTATATTCTTTAAAGTTTAGCGAGCGCTTTCACATGTCTTGTTGTTTTTATCTTGCTCTGGTGTGTGTTACATCTTGCTCAATCACAATGTCTCTTTTACTCCTCTCTCTGTCAGTGTGTACTTCTGAGGGAACATTGTGGATGCGCACGTGTGTGTGCATGTGTCAGTATGTGTGGGAGCAAGTGTATGTGCATGCATGTGCGGTTGCTTTCACGAGTGTGCGTATGTATGTTAACAAATGATACTTTCATGTAGATGTTGTCAGGTGTACACGTCTATTTTGTCACTACTTTAAGTCACTGGTGTTTTCTCAAGACTGTTTCCTCTCTCTCTCTCTCTCTATCTCTCTCTCTCTCTCTCATACACATACACTCACATACACAGGCACATGCACACACACACACACACACACATGCATAACAGATACGCAACAAGCATGCAGTTTCACAGATATGAAAGCACAAACAAATACACATAAACGTACACGAGCCCCGACACACATACACAGGCACATGCACACACACACACACACACACACATACACACACACTTCCTCCATTTATGTGGAATAAACCACCTCTATAGTGGATGAATTTCTGTTAGACACTGTAGGTGTCTTTCCGGAACAGGGCCACTAATTCAATTCAGAATTATAGGTCAATGTTTTACACAGCTTAGTAGGCTCTCCAGGCCTGATCAGGGTTAGTTGAGTTTTGGGGATTTTTTTTTTCCCCAAAGGTCAGACATCAGCTCTTATTCTCTGTCTGTCCGTCTGTCTGTCTGTCTCTCTTTATTCATTTAAATCAGTATTTCAAACAGAGAAGTATATTAAGATTATAACAAATAAATGGCATAAAATCTGCTTTGCGAAGCTCAGATTGAGAGCACTTGGACTGAATGCCAACAGAAGATAGTTTGATTCAGACATAGCAACATCTCTTTTGCCCAATGTGTGGCGAAGGCCCAGAAGATGAAAATCATTTCATATTTAACGGCAAAAGATACGATGAATTACGAAAAAAAAACTGCACCTTTTTCATTACAGCTCCAGCGCAGAGAAAAGATTTGTTCGGCATATTAATGACAGAAAATGAAGATATGATACTTTCACTTACCAAATATGTATCTGAGGCAATAAATATACGGGAAACGTCCATCATCGGTCCAAATACTCATTAATCAGTGAAAAGAAAAATTAGTATGGGTTCTGTGAGAAAAAGCATAGATAAAAAACGGAAGGGCTACATTTGGATGGTCAATCTCAACATTGTAATTATTTGATGTGTTCGTATTGATAGGATGTGTATTGATGTTACATGCATAAATATTTTTTTTATATGATTTATCTGTACTTTGTTTTTTGTGTACTGTCCAAACCTTGGAGATGAACAACAACAAAAAAAAGGCAAATTACCCCCTGTCACATGTACTTTTAAGCTAATGACAATGTGCCAAAGTGTTGCAAATCTCTTATTAGTTTATGTTGTTTCAATTATGATTTTGTTTTTTGTTGTTGTTTTTTTTTTTGTTTGTTTGTTTGTTTTTTCCTGTTCCATTTCATCCATTTGCACCATTTTGTTCTGATTTGTACCTACTATCTCACCAGAGCTTTTCAGCTAATGACATTAAACATTTCAGTGTTCAGTGTTCTCTCTCTCTCTCTTCTTTCGGTGTGCAGGCCTGGACAACATCCCGTGGCTGGGGAACCTGGAGAACCTGTGCCCTCCATCCCTGCTGTCCCACCTGGCTGCCCCCCCCACCTTTCCTGGCCAGACCCCCCAGCAGACCCCCACCGGCCCCCCATTCCAGTTCCCCGTGCGCCCTGTCGAGAAACGCAGCTATGCCCAGAGCTGTGTCGTCTGGATCAAGGACTCTGGCTTGCAGGTGTGTGAGTAAGAGGAGGGGTGGCACGGTGGGGGGGTGGGGGGGGACGATTATGGTGATATGGATACTTGGATGGCACCTTTTTTTTTTTTTTTTTTTTTTTTTTACTGCTTTTATTATACATTTCTTTTTATTTTCACCGTCATATAATACATGTGCAAAACTGAACAGTGGCTACTTAGATGGCACCCATCGTTGGTCAAGAGACCAAGCTCTAAGCGCTGTACAAACGCAGGAGTCATTTGCAAACCACAGGCTGCCTACCTGGGCAGAGCTGACTGACAGCTGACATTTGGTGCTTCATCATTCGTTTAGCTGTATCATTCAGTCAGGTTTCAGTCACGCACCATGCACACATTAACACAGGTTTGTAACATTTTACGTTTATGACTGTTTTGGTCATTTACCTCGCCATGTTGGTAGGCAAGCTCCGTTTGGGGGGCAAGCATGTTCTTGTTTCCAAAACCCACCGAACCCTGACATGCACACAGGATCTGTGACATGTGTATTTGATATTCTGCATGTGTATACGCATGAATGGCACTAACAGGTCTTCACATATGTTCACCTGGAAGATGGGAAAAATCTCCACTCAGGGTGCAACGGGGATCAAACTCAGGAAACTTGGGTGTGAATCCAACGTTCTAACCATTTGACCACCGCACCCGTCATGTATTTTTGTTTAACTGGGTAGATGTGTTGGGTTTTGGGATTTACTTTGGTATGCAGATGGCATATCTCTATATGATAAATTACTTTTCTTCTTTTTCTTTTTAATTCTAAGAGAAACTATTACAAATCACAGACGTCTATGGATCAGATTTCTTGCTTTCATTGATCCCTTGGTAAAAAAAAACTGTTCTGCATAAGGCAGGTCTCTGTGGATGAAACACCTCCAGTTTTCCTTGAACACTGAGAAAAATTTCTTTTCTTTTCTTTTCTTTTTATTTTTCTGCTGCCCTATCATCTGCACCGTTTCAGTGGCATTACTCCCACACCGCTCGTTCAGAGACCCCCAAACACAGCTTCACCCGGGTTCATCTACCACAGTCCCAGTGCTGGCAGTCCAAAGGGAACCGTCAATGTTAGGTCACCTGGGAGACCACACACCAGAGGAGACCCTGCACTGCTGCTGAGTCACTTAGGTGGTGTTCCATAGTGCTGGTTGTGATTTAATGTACCTAAGACACCACATACTACTAAGACCCCTACTGATGACAATAATGGCATAGTCACGGAGCCAGACTGAGTGAGCGTCTCTCCCAGAGTGGAGACCGCCACCATGTCCCTCCAAAGGTAGTCCCCCATGAATGCGCCGACACTGAAGATCTTGATGAGACTCACTCCAAGCGTGGAAGTGGAAGTGATGTCACCATGAGAGCTGGGCATGAAAGGTCACATAATTTGGGGTCTGAGCAAAACTATTATCATGACAGCTGTGGGAAGTTTACAGTGGAGGTGTCTCAGCTTCATGAGAATTCCTGCTGTTTGTTCAAGGTTCAGAGGTGTTCAAAATCATTTCAATCTGAGAAACCCAGTTTAGGTACATGGAAACACAACAAGGAAAGAACAGGCTCACATGCTCGAGATGTGCAATCGCACGATGAAGAAGAGAAAAAAGAAGGGGGGAAAAAACACAAAAACCAGCGAAAAACGAGAAGGTATAAATGTCACACGAGGTGCACAATCGAGAGCACACAACTGCGCGATCATGACAACACCAAGAATACCACCATATAAACAAACACCGTGGAACCCTAAGATAGGAAAACCTGCAGGACACACATGCACACACGCAAATAAACAATCATCAATTCAGTATATGGAAAAAGTACAGAGAACAACAACAGCAAAACAAACACACAAAAAACATGGGAATATATTACTTGTAGTGTTTAGTACTGTTGTCCTGGCAAAAGAAACAAGAGAGGCAAGGCCTTCAAGACTCACTTGTGATACACTGAAAAAAAAATCCAAGCTTTTTATGTATTGTGTATATTTTCAAAATGTAATGTTTAAGATGAGAAAGATCAGTTTAAAGCGAATTAAGTCCCCTAGCATTAATTACAAGGTAATTTCTCTTTTTTACTATCTGCACCAAAACGTTTGCAAAATAAATAAAACTTCCATGCTTAGCAAAAGAAGTTCCTGCTTGAACAAAAAATGATAATAATGACTGCTCTTGTTGTTGGGTCAGAATATCAGATCAAAGTGCCAAGTTTAGAGAATACAAAAAATATAAATATAACAGTAAATGCAGTTTGCATATAATTAGGCTTCATTTTGTGTGTGTGTGTGTGTGTGTGCCCATCCCAGAGGTGCAATATTATTTTAAACAAGATGACTGGAAAAAACTGAATTTTTCCTATTTTTATGCCAAATTTGGTGTCAACTGACAAAGTATGTGCAGAGAAAATGTCAATGTTAAAGTTTACCACGGACACACACACACACACACACACACACACACACACACAGACAACTGAACACCGGGTTAAAACATAGACTCACTTTGTTTACACAAGTGAGTCAAAAAGGCTAAGAACATCACTGTGGTGAGAGAACATTGTGGGCATGGAGGTTGGTTGTGTTGCAGACTGACATGCAGAAGGTGATTCGACATGCTCGCAAGCTGCCCGATAAGCAGCAACAGTTTTACAAGGTCAGTCTTGTGGTTTCATTTGTACTCAGATTTTCCCTGCTTCTTTTTTGTTTTTTGTTGTTTTTTTGTTGTTGTTGTTGTTGTTTTGGTGGTGGTGGTGGTGGTGGTGGTGTGTCAGTGTATACAGTGTAGCAAAGACAGCACAACAGTGCATACAAAGAAAACAAAATCAGAAGGTTTTTTTTTTTTTTTTTTAATGTTTAAAAAAAGAAAGAAAAAAACACACAAAAAAAACAAGCCTGTGTTAATTGCAGCTGACCCAAATTGGCTCCGTATGTTCATGTGTGTCCACTTTTTGATGGTGTAAATGGAAAGCCTTGAGTGTGCGGCATTGAGTTTATTGGCAAAGGGTGTTTGATTCTGAACACACACGCATATACATATATACATATATATATATGTGTGTGTGTGTGTGTGTAAAGAGAGATTGAGAAAGTTTCCTTAACCCCTAGGCTGCCTAAATGACGAGATAACTCGTCATCGCAACCCTTTTGTTGCCATGGGTTCTTTTTTTGTGTGCGCTAAATGCATGCTGCAAACGGGACCTCAGTTTTTCGTCTCATCTGAATGACTAGCGTCCAGACTACCACTCAAGGTCTAGTGGAGGGGTTTAAAATACTGGTGACTGGGGGACTCGAACCAGTGTGCTCAGATTGTTCTTTTTGTCTCTGTGTGTTTGTGTTGTCTCCTGTGCGGGCATTTGATTGTCCCTTGTTCTTTTTTGTCTCTGTGTGTGTGTATGGATGGGTGTGTGTGGGAGGGTGGGGGTGGGGGAGGGGAGGGTGTGTGGGTGTGTGTATTGGAGGGGGTGTTGGTGTGTGTGGGGGGGGGGGGGGGGAGGTTGTTGTGTGTGTGCTTGGGGTGTGTGTGCGTGGGAGGGGTGTGTGTGTAGGAGGGGGTGTGGGTGTGTGTGTATGGGAGGGGTGTGAGAGGGGGGGATTGTGTGGGAGGGGGTGCGTGTGTGGAGGGGGGTGGGTGTGTGTATTGGAGGGGGTATGGGTGTGTGTGGGGTGTCGGTGTGGGAGGGAGTGTTGATGTGTGTATGGGGGAGGTGGAGGGTGTGGTAGGGTGTGTGTGTGTGGGAGGGGAGGGTGTATAGGTGTGAGTGTGGGAGGGGGTGGGGGAGGGGGGATGTGTGTGTGGGAGGGGGTGTGTGGGAGGAGAGGGTGTGGAAGGGGGTTCGGGGAGTGTGGGAGGGGATGTGTGTGTGTGTGTGGGAGGAGGTGTGTGTGTGTTGGAGGGAGGGTGTGTGTGGGAGGGAGGGGGTGTGTGGAGGGAGGGAGGGGTGGGTGGGAGGGGATGTGGCTGGCGCTATGAGCACACAACCTTTTATAAGCATGGACATTTTTTTACACTCCCCAATGCAACAAATCGGGTTGGTTGGTTGGTTGGTTCGATCATAGCTGCGCGGTCACTCACTGGGCAGAAGATTCTTCTTCTTTGTTTGTGGGCTGCAACTCCCACGTTCACTCGTATGTACATGAGTGGGCTTTTATGCGTATGATTACTTTTACCCTGCCATGTAGGCAGCCATACTCCGTTTACGGGGGGGGGGGGGGGGGGTGCATGCTGGGTATGTTCTTGTTTCCATAACCCACTGAACAGTGACATGGATTACAGGATCTTTAACGTGCACAGTAGATATTCTGCATGTGTATACACACATGAAGAGGATTCAGTCACAAGCAGGTCTGCACAAATGTTGACTTGGGAGACCGGAAAACTCTCCACCCTTTACCCACCAGGTCCTGTGACCTTGATTCGAGCCTGGGACCCTCAGAATGAAAGTCTGATGGTTTAGAAACTGGTCACAGAGGAGTGATGCCCTGGAGGTAATGCATCCACATAGGAAGTGAGTGAATCTGAGCGCACTGGTTCAAATCCCGACACTAGTCACCAGTATTTTCTCCCCCTCCACTAGACCTTGAGTGATGGTCTGGATGCTAGTCATTCGGATGAGATGATAAACTGAGGTCCCGTGTGAAAGCATGCACTTAGAGCACGTAAAAGAACCCACGGCAACAAAAGGGTTGTCCCTGGCAAAATTATATAGAAAAATCCACTTCGATAGGGAAAAAAAAAAATTGCAGGCAGGAAAAAATACAAAAATAACTTGGGTGGAGCTCTCAGTGTAGCGACATGCTCTCCCTAGGGAAAGCAGCCTGAATTTTACACAGAGAAATCTGCTGTGACAAAAAAGAGTAATTTGTATTTGTATAACGCACGTTAAAGATCCCACACTATGATCCGTGTCACCGTCTGTTGTGGATTTTGTATTTGTATTCGTATTTCTTTTTATCACAACAGATTTCTCTGTGTGAAAGTAGGGCTGCTCTCCCCAGGGAGAGCGCATCGCTACACTACAGTGCCACCCATTTTTTTGTACTTTTTCCTACGTGCAGTTTTATTTGTTTTTCCAATCGAAGTGGATTTTTCTCCAGAATTTTGCCAGGAACAACGCTTTTGTTGCCGTGAGTTCTTTTACATGCAGTAAGTGCGTGCTGCACACGGGACCTCAGTATATCGTCTCATCCAAATGACTAGCGTCCAGACCACCACTCAAGGTCTAGTGGAAGGGGAGAAAATATCGGCGGCTGAGCCGTGATTCGAACCAGCATGCTCAGATTCTCTCACTTCCTAGGCGGACACGTTACCTCTAGCCCATCACTCCACAATAAGACAATACAACAATACAACGATACAACGCTACAGCAACACAATACAAATTTCTCCAGTTGGAGATTCATGCAGGATGAATGTACAATGGAATATGTCTAATGCTAACGTCCATTTTCTAAATATATTTCTGTTAATAATTACGATGTAATAATTAATTGCAATGTTTTTAAAAGCGAATATGTGAAATGCTTTTATTTGAGAACATATGTTTATTACTCTTGTTTAATGAAGTAATCCGCGTGTGAGGTGTGGGTGGGGGGTGGGTGGGTGCGGGTGTGTGCTGATGATCTGGTTGCGGTTTTCCGCAATTTATCTTTATTCTTATCTGTCTATTATAATCAATGTTCAGTATAGTAGGCTATGTTTATAATTATATTCAAATAATGTTTCTTAATTCTTTCTGTTTTTACCTTAAGAATACTAGTTATTACCTGCAGTGTGTGGAAGTATGTATGAAACGGTGTATGTGATATTTTTTACATTTGTATCTTCATAATATTCGTAAAAACTGCTGTTGACTTTTACAGTTATGGTCCCCATGTTGTTGACTTGTCTGTGTTGTGATAATGCACCTGACCAAATTTCTCCAGTTGGAGATAATAAAGTTATTCTTATCTTATCTTATCTTATCTTAATAAGCACTGGGCTGTCGTGCACTGGGCAGGAGATGAACCGGATCCGGCGGGCGGCCCTCTCCTTCGGCTTCCACGAGCTGCTGGAGGCCATGGCCTCGCTGCTGGAAAGGGAGTGCACCCAGCTGCCCGGCACCGCCCACCCCAGTGCCTCCCTGCAGCTGACGCACGCCGCCAACGGCCTTCGCTCCCCTGCCGCGCTGGACATTGTGCACACCATCATGCCCCTCCAGACCAACTTTGCCCCAGGGGACAGATAGTTGCTGCCATGCGGGTGTGAGTGTGTGGGTGTGTGTGAGTAGTGTGTGGTGTGTTGTGGAGAGAGTGAGGGGGTGTTCGGAGGGAGTTCTGGTTTGGGGAGGGGGGGGGGGGAAAGCATGGTTATGTTTTTTTTATGTATGAGTACAGATAGTGTTGCTGTTTGTGTGTGGGAGGGGGGGGTGTGGAGGGGGTGTTGGGGGGGGGGGGGGGGGGCGAGTTTCAAGGTGGGTGCATGGCTTTTTTTCTTTTCTTTTTTTTTCTTTTTTTTTTTTTTTAATAAATGCACACTATGGGACAGACAGTGCTTGAAACTTAAGTGTGTATGTGCCCGCATGTGTATGCGTGTGCATTTGTGCTTTGATGAATGTGTGCGTGTGTGTGTGTGTGTTTATGTGGGAATGTGCCTTTGTGTATGTATGTGTGTGCATTTGCTTTTTTGTGAATGTGTGTGTGTGTGCATGTGGCAGCATGTATGTATGTGCATTAGTGTTTTATGTATTTTATTGTATGAATGTGTGTTTGTTTATGTGTGCATGTGCCTGTGTGTATTTATATTTACACTGTGTGCACATCCAAACAGGCAGTGGGAGCATGGGAGAACTTATCATTGGAATATGAGTGCACATTACCTTAAAACTAGTAAGAGTGTGTGTGTGTGTGTGTGTGTGTACATGCCTGTGTAATGTGGGCTTTCTACAACTGCGAGTGTGTTGAAGAACAGTGAGTGAAGTTATCCATAAAGAACAAGTGATGGTTCCCTTTCCTGTTTCATTATGTACTGGAACAGCCTGCCGTGCAACCACTGTACTTCAAGTGCAGCATGATATGGACACTCATACAGCGGCGATCCTTGGTCGGAGACCAAGCTCTAAATGCTTTGCAAACTCGGGGTCATTTGCGCAACAGGCTGCCTGTCTGGGTAGAGCCGACTGACGGCTGCCATAGGGCGCTCATCTATTGTTTCCTTTGTCATTCAGTCAGATTCCAGGCACAGACACAGATATGTATCATTTTAATTGTATGACAGTTCTGTCTATTTACCCCACCATGTGGGCAGCCATACTCCGTTTTCAGGGGGTATGGTGCGCTTAACTTCCGAATACTGTGCTCACAGTGATTATGCTGCACTGAAGTAGCCAAACAAAAACGCAGCGCTGTGCTGTTTGTTTTTTGTCTTCAGTAAATCAGTCGATTGAGGCGCCATGGCAGAGTGGGTTAGGTTTTTGACGTCTGATCCTGTGTTCATCAGTGGTCAGGGTTCGAGGCCCCTTCTCAGCATGCAGTTGTGTCCTTAGGAAAGGCGCTGTACTCCGATTTTCCCCACTCCACCCAGATGTGAATGAGTACCGGACTTTGGATGGGGGAGGTTAAAACAGCAGAATGTGAGGACTGGACCCAACGTTCCTGTGCCAAGCCCAAGACACATTGGATATGAATTCACTGCCCCGACAGCCCATAAAAGGCTATGGGACCTTTAACCTTTGAATCTGTCAATACCATGACCAATCTGAACGGGTACAAAAAGGGAAAGGAGTGTGGAACCTTGACCTGTGATGAAGGTGGCCCTCTACTTTCAGCCAATGAGATTTTTATTTCTATGGCTGACAGGTGCAATAGCCGAGTGGTTAAAGCGTCGGGCTTTCAATCTGAGGGTCCCTGGTTCGAATCACAGTGACAACGCCTGGTGGGTAAAGGGTGGAGATTTTTACGATCTTCTAGGTCAACATATGTGCAGACCTGCTAGTGCCTGAACCCCCTTCGTGTGTATACGCAAGCAGAAGATCAAATACGCATGTTAAAGATCCTGAGAATGTTTGGTGGGTTATGGAAACGAGAACATACCCAGCATGCACACCCCCGAAAGTGGAGTTTTACACGTAAAACCCCAATTGTGTATACGAGTGAACATGAGAGTTGTAGTATACAAATGAAGAAGAAGGGGAGGATTCAAACATTTTTCAAACCCACCCATGTTAAAGCTTACAACTACCGCAGTTTTAGTTTTTGTGCTCCTATGGTCTGTTGGTCTTTGGCACTGACCAACACTGTTCAAATCCCAGCTAAAAGCTCATCTGTTCTTTGAGGTGTTTTTGTGATTTTTTCCCCCCCTCCATTGTTAATTTGAGGTGTTTTTGAGTTGTGTGTGTGACAGTATGATTGTGTGTGGTTTCTCATTTTCGGGCATTGGTTAGTGTGAATGGTCTTTTGTCGGTGCATTAAGTCTAACTTTGCTCTGCACAAATTCCATTCCCTATTATCATCATTATTATTATTGTCATTACATGTATTATTATCATTAATATTATCAGTATAAAATTGATTTGTCATATTTGGTGTCTTTTTTTCATTGACATTGTGTGTGTGTGCGTGTGTGTTTAAAGTCTTTCTCAGCCATTCATACATATTCCACTATGTGAACTTAAAAAGACACACACAACATGCACGTGCTCATGTGCATGTGCGCGCACATGCACACACACACACACACACACAGAGGAAATCATAAAGGAACTTCTGTTTTAACTTCATATTAGAATTCAAACAAATTTTAATCAGGAAGTGTTTCCAAGTTATCACATAAACTTTTTTCTGCAAGTCATCCTGAGATTCTCAAGAGTGCATTCCTTGTCCAGAGCATATAATTAGTACAGGAGTTCTTACATGTCACAAATGTTTCAACACAGAATCACTCGGAAAATAGCGGTAGGTTCTGATTAATTTAGCTACAGACCACCTCTTTGCAGGCCCAGTAGCATTTCATGAGGATATAATTTTGATGGGTTTTTTTTGGGGGGGGTTGTTTTTAATTTTTCAATGCTAAATGATAGGGGTTAAAACATGGGTGATGTCAAAATGTTATTTATTTGCTTACTACACCATCATCTACACAAATTAACTCACTCAGTACGGCCAGTCCTCTCTTCTCCTCTACACAGACCCCTCGGATGTCCAGTGGGTGTCTGAATGACCCAACCTTTAGCTTCCGTCGTCAGAATTGTGGTATCTTTGTCAACATTCACCTCCTCAGTATAAGAGCCTTCCGCTTGCAATATTTTGATGATGGTAATTGGGGTGAAACGCTGTTAACGTCGTCTCTTTCGCCGTTCGTATGGAGAGAGTTAAAGTGTACTCTGTGAAGAGTAATCTTACTTCAGCTGAGTGAAAGGCCAGCAGTAGTTGTCCACTCTGAGGCCTCAGTGTAGTCACTGTTTAACTGAAGTCAAACCTCCACTGCTACAATCATTAGGTTGGAAGGACGATCCACTGCACTGAATGGAGGGGGGGGATGGGCTGGCCGTGTGTTTTACATTAACGTTTTATCGGTTTGCCTGATCTAAAGTTGCCCTCCAGTGAATAGCAGATGGATGCAGCACACACACACACACACACACACACACACACACAATTTTCTGAATATCTCTCACACACACACACACCTAGCATTTCTTGAATATCACACACACACACAAAGACAATGGAGAAAACTATTTTTCATACATATATGCGCGCACCCGCACAAACACACTCACACACACACACTCACACACATGCAAACACACACAGGAACGGGCACTGTGCGAGATGAACAGACAGACAAATATAAAGCCAGGAAAAGGAGTACATGCACATACACACAGGAAAGAGCATTGTGCAAGATGAACAGATAGACAAATATAAAGCCAGGAAAAGGAGTACCATCAATGCCTTAACCCATGGCCATACACGAGGAGGATGACATAACACAAGCAACATGAATTATACCAATGCACTAGAAAGACCCAAGAGTTTAATGCTCTCGTTCATCCTTTCAACAAAAGTAAATCAATGACAAAATGGTGAATTAATGGGTTACTGTGAGTGTGTGTTTTACTGAAGCCCTCAAGTTCCCCAGGACAGAAATTTCCGTCCCCTTCCAGTGTGCGAAATAAAGGGCCGCACTGACTCGTAGGAAATTTCCTGTTGCAAAAATAATTAAATTCATAAAAAAAAATTGTCATAACTGGATAGTGTGTTTATTTCCTTTCAGAAAAATATAGGCTATATATACTTTATTTCAGTAGTATGCATCCTTTTTTTTTTTCCAATAATCATTAGCCTCAATGACCAAATCATCCTTTGGCAAATAGTTGTCACTGAGCATAAAACAGGCTTGGCACTGAAAGGGTTAAGTAGCCAGTCTATGCCCTTCCATTCTTGGTGCAGTTAACAGAGTTTGTACAGTTATGGAAGTCAGAAAAATATAATAAAACATGAGAGAGAGAACCGTTCCCACAGATTGGGGGGGAAATATGTTTTGCCCTTCAGGGTCCGGAATAGTTCAGCCAAATCCATATACGCTACACCACATCTACTAGGCAGATACCTGACCAGCAGCATAACCCAACTTGCTAAGTCAGACTTTGAGTGTATGCATATATATTTGTGTACCTATCAGAGTGGATTTTTTGTACAGAAGTTTGCCAGAGGACATTTTTGTTGCCATGTTTTGTTTTGTTTTCAATGAGCCAAGTGCATGCTACACACGGGACCTTGGTTTATCATCTCACCCGAACGACTTGAGGCTCAATTCAATTTTCCAGTCAAACTTGAGGGAAAGGGCGAGAGCAGGATTTGAACCCAGACCCCCACCGACTCACTGTATTGGCTGATGAGTATCTTAACCATTCTGCCACCTTGTTCCCTCAGGGTCAGCAGTCCACAGGGACCCATCGATGATAGGATTGCTGCATGGCATCTGCTGACAGGGGTGGTAAACACCGTCAGTTCTGCTCTCACTGACTGACATGGGCTAACACTTATGGTCAATGTGCTTGGTGTTTGTGGTACTTAAGAAGTAACGTGTCTGCCTCGGAATTGAGAGAATCTGAGTGCATTGGATTGAATCCCACACTAGCCAGTATCCCCCCCCCCAGCTCCCCCCCTCACCCCACCTACCCCACCCCCCACACCCCCTTTCTACTAGACTTTTGATGGTGGTCTGGATGCTAGTCATGCGGATGAGACAATACACCATGGTCTCATGTGTGGCATGCATTTAGCACATGTAAAAGAACACAAGGCAATGGAAGGGTTGTCCCTGGCGAAATCCTTTGGAAAAAGTCTGTTTTGATAGGAAAACACATACACTTCCACAGAAAAAAAAAGAAAGGGTGACACTACACTGTAGTGGGAAGAGCAGCCCAAATTCCACACTTGTGACAAAAAGTAAACAGTACAACACACTACAGTTTGGTATGGTACAGTTCAGTGCAGTACAACACACAAGAGTACAATACAGTACAATAAAATGCAACACAATTCAAAAGAATGATAATGGAAATTTATACAGCACCTTCCAATGCTAAAAGCGCTTTATATTGACCACAAAACGTAATGCCGAAAAGAACCCAATAGTATGGTAAGGTGTATAATGCCAACACAAAAAAGAGAGAACAAGTCACAACATATCGCACACACGCATGCACAGGGGTGCATTCACATGCTTGTGCATGCATGCACACATACACATGGGTGACTGCACTCACACTCCCCCTTCCCTTGCACACACATCACAATCAAGTAATCAGTCTGGATGGAAACAGCCAAGTTCTTTAATGGTAGGGAGGTTAACCAAAACATGTAAAGAGATATGTTTCCAAGCATGACCTGACTCGCAGGACTGACTGGGGCAGAGAGAGTGGGGCAGAGAGTTCCAGAGCATTGCATAGCTGCTGAGAAAGAAAAAATACAACACAACGCGTTACTTCCAGGGAGAAGCTTGATTCGAGTGGTGGGGAAATTGAGGGGGTGGCTTGAATCGCTTCAGTGGCTGGTGCCGCTGTATCTAATGCATGGGTTGGACAACTTGTGGCCACACCTGTGAATTTCAGTGTTCATGCGGTGTGTTCATATCATTCTCTGCTATCGCACTCGACTTTACCGTCCAAAAGTTGTGCAGAATTTTTACCGTATTTTCATTTAGACTACACACACTTCCCCTTGTTTTGATTGAGGTTACACAAAGACTAGGTGGAGGAGGGATAACTTTCACATTGTGACATTTCAAGTTTGATCTCACAACATCAAGTGAGGAACAACTTAGTGAGGGGACAAAATAAGTAGTTTGGAAGGGAAATTGTAGCAGTTGAAAACCCAGCATACATCACAATAAAAACACGTTCAACATCAATTGTACATTTGCTGGCAGTAAAAGAAACTTCAAATTTCCTGTTGGTTGAAAGAAGTAAGCAAATTTTACAAGCCCGACAATGCAAAGTGCTCACTTGCGACCGTTCAAAATCAAGCATTGACAAGAAAACCAAGGTCAGTGCTCTTTCTTCTGTCTTGGCCCAAGAGTGTGGAACAGCCTGCCTTTCTCAGTCCATCACATGGGTTGCCCACTTCATATTAAAGTCTCTCAAAACACCTCTTTCATTCTGCCCACTGTCTTACTGACTGATGTGCTGCTTCTGCTGGCTACATGTGTGCCCATTTGTGTATGCACGTGCATGATTGTGTGTGGTAAGTCATACTTGAATGCATGTATATTTGTTTTATGTATTACTTTTATCATAAATGCCTCAAACTCTCACTCTGGGAGGTGTGAGCATCCATATGCATTATTATTATATATATATAAACTCTCCCGAACAAACACCAGGATTGTGTGAATGCAGTATATTGCAAAAAAAAAAAAAAAAAAAAAAAGTTAAGTCAAACAGGACAAAGCCCTGTTGACAGGTTTCTGAAAAATATCAACAAAGGGCTTTCCCCCACCTCCAAACCCGGACTGTCCTACTGCACGTTGTAGAGCAGTGTCAAACCTGACTTGTCTCTTTCAGTGGGGCTTCTGAGAAATGATTAGTGTGGGGAATCTATGTAAGGCTATCTGCTGCACTGCTCTTGGCCACTTGCCAACACCACTTGATATTGCTGACACTTGACACTTTTGTGACTTGTCAAAGCAGCACAGAAAAGTAAACGGAGCACTGGCACAGAGTGTATTTAAAGCATGTGTGGGTGTGGGCTGAAATCATCTTGTGGTGTGAGAACCTAGATCAACTGAGAACGAGAGAGAGAGTGTGTTGTGTGTGTTGAAAATAATCTTGTGGAACAAAGTCACGCCGTATAAGAGACTCTGTGTGTGTGTGTGTGTGTGAGACAGACTGAAAGTGTGTGTTGTTGGTGTGTGTGTGTGTGTGAAAGAGAATGTTGAAATAACCTTGCAGATCAGATCCATGGTAAAGTGAGAGTGAGAATGTGTGTGTGTACACTGAAATAAATCGTTAGGTTACAAAATAGATAGTTGGGAGAAGGGGAACACAGTGAAAAAGGATAGTGCAAATTCATTATACACTTCCTCTCTTGTAACCTTTCCTTCTCTTTTGTAGAAAAAGAAACAAAAGCAAGAAGACCAGAAAATCAAACTAGTTTCCACTGTTGATGACATGAATTTGAAGTGAATTAAATGTTTAGCCTGGTGAGGTGTTTTTTTATTGTTGTTGCTGGTGTTGTTGTTTGTTGCTCTTGTTTTAACTTTTAAAGAATGTCCTCTGTGTGAGTGGAAAAAAAGAAGAAAAAAAAAGAGTGGAAGCAAATAAATATTATTATATCATGAAAACCTTTTGGGTTATTCTTTGTCTTTTTCATTCGCTGGGTGTAATTCCCATGTTCACTTGTATACACGTATGACTTTTTACCCTGCCTTGTAGGCAGTAATACTTAAGGGTTACACAAGGCAACACACACACAAAACTATTTAAATGAACTGTCATGTGTTGGTAAATCTTTCAAACACAAATTTTTCCCCAACACTGGTAATTTGGCTGAGTATCATTCACTGAACTTAACTGACTAACAACACTGCCTGTGATACTAAATTTCTGTATATTCTGTGTGTGTGGTGTGTGTGAGTAGTTTCAATTCCATTTCAAGGAGGTGGCAGATCTTTTGAAGAAATCTACACTACACATCTGCTGGAGAAAAAAAAAAAGAAGAAAATAAAAAGCAGCAGCAGATGTCTCACCTTACACCTAAACCTAACGTGCTGGTCAGGCCTTGAGTGCCTGCTCCAGGTTTGGGTAAAAACATTAACATAACAAGAGAGGCAAGGCCTTCAAGACTCACTTGTGATAAATTAAGTCCCCTAGCATTAATTAGAGTAATTTCCCTTTTTTACTATGCACCAAAACGTTTGCAAAATAAATAAAAATTCCATGCTTAGCAAAAGAAGTTCCTGTTTGAACAAAAAATGATAATAATGACTCCTGTTGTTGTTGTGTCAGAATATCAGGTCAAAGTGCCAAGTTTAGAGAATACAAAAAATATAAATATAACAGTAAATGCAGTTTTGCATATAATTAGGCTTCATTTTTTATTTTTTTGTGCCCATCCCTGAGGTGCAATATTGTTTTAAACAAGATGACTGGAAAGAACTGAATTTTTCCTATTTTTATGCCAAATTTGGTGTCAACTGACAAAGTATTTGCAGAGAAAATGTCAATGTTAAGTTTACCACGGACACACAGACACACGGACACACACAACCGAACACCGGGTTAAAACATACTCACTTTGTTTACACAAGTCAGTCAAAAATGATATGATGGCCTCGAGGTTACGCATCTGCCCAAGAAGCAAGAGAAACTGACCGTGCTGGTTTGAATCACGACTCAGCCGCCGATATTTTCTCCCCATCTACTAGAGCTTGAGTGGTGGTCTGGACACTCGTCATTTGGATGAGACGATAAATTGAGGTCCCGTGTGCAGCATGCACTTAGCGCACATAAAAGAACCCACGGCAAGAAAAGGGTTGTTCCTGGCAAAATTCTGGAGAAAAATCCACTTTGACAGGAAAAACAAATAAAACTGCATGCAGGAAAAAATACAAAAAATGGGTGGCAGTCTCAGTATAGCGACGCGCTCTCCCTGGGGAGAGCAGCCCGAATTTCACACAGAGAAATCTGTTGTGACAAAAAGAGATATATGCAATACGAATGACAATATTAAGACAAACAAATAATACTCTAAAATATAGTGAAGGGAAAGATACACTGAAGGCAAATGACCTGGGGGGGGGGGGGGGGGGGGGGGGGGGGGGGGGAAGAAGTAGTGTGTGAGTTTATTTTTGTATGAATGGTCAAAAAAACACTTTTCACACATATCTTCCTTTGCCAACAAACATTTTGATGAAACATTCTTTAAAATACAAGATTCGATTTCTATTTTTTGAGAAGTTTTATTTTTTCCTTAAAAAACACACGACAAATCTATACAGAAAAAGAGGGGTTCTTCTTACATAAATCAGAGCACACACATACATGCACATGTATACACAAAACAAACCAAAAATTTCTACACATGTGCATGTACCCATGCTATATGAATACACACAAACATGCTTTCCAAACTATGCTACATATGTCAGACATACACATGTATCAAAATGATAGTTGTATCACAAGCACTGACTTTGGGCAGTCACAACGCACCTCTACATACACACATTATACATACATGTATATACACGCTCACTCACAGTGCATGGATGAATGCATACTCACAGACTCAAACACAAGGCACAAGCATATATTTTCTCTTCTCTTCCCCTCCCACCCTCTCCCCTTCCTCCCTTCTTCAAGGTAACAGTTGGTTTTCATTTTTTTGTGATTTCTTTTCTGCAACAATTTCATAAAACATAGAATACACATGCAAGCCATAGGTTCTTAACACTCAGAACTTAGCTCAACTGGTTAAACAGCAACATTAATTTGAAAGTTATAAACTTTTTCCGGTCTTTAATGCAGTTTCTCAAATTTCTGTCTATATGCAATTTCTCAAATTCTTTTTTAAAACTTTTTTTTCTGTTGCCTTAACTTGGCATTATTACCAGAAATTCATATTTCCAGAAATTTGTGGAGTTTTTCTATTTGATATGTTGGTGGTGTTGTTTTTTTAGGTTCTATAATGGCTTGAAAACCAAGACCTATAACTTTCTTACCACCACTGTTTCACCAAAATGTTGATTACCATCATTGTCTCAATAATAAAGTGATCAACTTGCAGTGTCAATTTCCAGTGGAAGTTCAGGGAACGTAAAGATCTCTTTCTTCCCCCCCTCCCCCCCCCCCCCCATTTGAAACAAGAGTTTTAATTTTTAAATAGCATCTCACTGAAAGTAGTAAATATCACACTGCTCGTTTTCTACAACAAATTTCCACAGTACTTTATTTTTCTTCTCTTTTTTTTATTTTTTTTATTTTATGTATTACTTTTTTTTTCTTTCCTCTTAAAAAACAACAACAAAAAACAAAACAAAATATGAACCATTTTTCTTCCTTTTCTTTTTTAAACGGAGAGTCAACATTTTCACATGGCAAACATTTGTACTAAAAAACTGAAGAGCGTGACACAACAATCGATTTTAAGCAACACTTTTGGCATCACAAAGTAGTTTGGCAAGATGCGCATAAGTATGAAAGCAATCAGTAAAAGATGGTTAAAACACAGCAGATGGAAGATGGCCTAGAACCCTACAAAATGAACAGCATCAGATTAACCTATTAACTGCTGAAGCTTGGTGAAATGAGATTTGTGTGACACACATCTGCAGTGCAATTACTACTTTCTGAGTGCTTGTAAATGGTGTAACAACCTGTCTGGCGACAACACCAAGTCTGCTGGCTTCAGACAGATGGACCAGAGCCAACACCTTCAGTCCTTTTCATGTACTCACACCCACCCCTGTTGCAGCTATAGTCAATTTTAGCTCCAGCAACATATATTCATGTCCAGATCCAGAACTGATTTTTGCTGAACAAATGTTAAACACCACCCCATGAGGCAGAAACCCCAATAAAGAATGGTGACTGGCATCTTAACCAGTAAGCTCAGTTTTATCACAGACATTACAGCCATTCACTGACGCACACTCATAAATAGTTGTTCATGGGTGTTAAGTTTATGTCTTTCTAAGACCCTGTCATTTCACACCAGACCTGCTATTCCCTGTGATGGACTGGAATATCTTCACAGAAGCGCATTGTTTTAACTGTGGAAGTAAACAAGACTGCACCTGCTGCAGGATCTTTTCACTAGAGTGACATGACAAAGGACTTTTTTTTTCTTTTTTCTTTTTTTTCTTTTTTTTTTTTTTTTTAATTTCAATGCCCCATCATCTGCAACGCCTCAGTAACATTACTTTCAAGCCACCCATTCCGAGGCCCCCATACATGGCCACACCCGGGTTCATCTGTTGCAGTCCCAGTGTCAGCAGTCCACAGGAAACCATTAATTTTAGGTTGTTAGGAAGCCACACACCAGAGGAGACCCTGCACTGCTGCTGAGTCACTTTGGTGGTGTACAGTAGTGCCTGTTCCAAATTAACATACTTGGGACACCACCTACTAAGCCCACTACTGGCAACAATAATGGCTTAGTTATGGAGCCAGACTGAATGACAAAAATTCTTGAAAGAGTGACAGCAAATGAATGACAAAAAATCCTGTATCATCAGAGTGATATAACAAACAAGTGACCAAAATACAGTATTGAAAGAGTATTTTATTTTATTTTATTTTCATACACAAAAATATTAACTTGTTAAATAAAAACTACAATACTTCAGTTCATAAAATATCATTGGTCTCCATCACAAAAAAAAAAAAAAAAAAAAAAATTCAATTTGTTTAAAAGGTAGAATGATTAAACAGCCAAAATACTGTTCTGTATCATGTAAACTTTCTTCCAATACAATCACCAAAGATGCACAATCACTTCAAAGTCAATGACCAAAGAAATAGATTAAAAACTTTAAGACAAAGGATAAGGAATATTCAGTGCAAGCACAACACTGCAAAGTTAAAACCACCATTAGTCCTCAATAAGATGAAGGTGGCCAGGAATTGTGAAGAAGGGCTTGCTGGATACTTCAGGAAGACTGTGTGACTGGTAATCAAATAATGGAAATTTGTCTGAATTTGCAAGAATGATCACAAAAGTGTGACAGCGAGTTGTGGATGAAAGACAAAACGAGTAACATATTGCCAGTTTGTCATTGCTTTCATTATGTTACTCATTCAATTTTTTCAAGATATCACTCTCTCAATATGTTACTCTCTTGAATTTTATCTCTGATTCGTCAACTGTTTGTAATGTCAATCATCCAATGTTGTCAGTCATTTGAGTACGACCCCTCCCAATATCACAGGTGACACACTGGCCCAGTGTTCCCCATTCAGGTTCATCATCAGATTAAGGATACACCTTCTGGTCATTTTTTATCTATCCCCGACATCTGGTTTCTAAAATCAGGACTCGAGTGGCTCTGTTTGTTTCAACTATCAACCAAACATATTTCACACGTTTAACTCATTCAGCCCTGCACCCCAACAATGCTCTGGCGTCAAACTTCGAAAAAAACCGTTTCCTTGTACCTACCTATGCATAAACTGCAAGCAAAGGAAATTTTACAGTATTTCCAACTATAACCACTCATATAAATTTTTTTTGGGGAAAAAACAGTTGATTTCAGTAAATCTCCGGTGTTTTTCCATGTCAGTATGGCAGGCAAGCCTGCTGAAGCTGTAAAATCCCTCGAGTTGAATGGGTTAAGTGTCCCCAGTCTCAAGCACATATCTATCCCTGAACTCATGTTCATCCAGCTGAGCTGGGGGTGAGGGGGTTGGGGGTGGGGGGGAGGTTCTCCCCCTCAGAATACAGAGTTTGACTTTATTCATATCAATGTTCAACTCAAAGAAATGTATACTGCAATGCAGTTAAGTATATGTAATTAAACTAAGTTTTTAAAAACTATGTGTATGTTATTAACATTTGATAAAGATGCTGGTTCCTGAGGAATTTGATATTTTGCTGCAGTATTTAAATTTTCTTTGATCTCACAAGACACATCTATCCCTGAAAACTGGAGTATGGTAGTCTCCATGGCATACAGCATGTTAAAAACAGTCATACATGTACAATCCCACTCAAGCTGTGTACAAGTGGGAGTTGCAACCCACAAATGTAGAAAAAGACAAGACATTTTTCATAAAGCTACCTCTTGTCCATATAACTGTGTTCAGTAAACATAGTCTAAGTTAAAAAAAAAAATTAAAAAAAGGAAAGGAAAAAACAACTAAAAAAAAACAACTGATAACCTGACAAGATAAAGAAACTGGTCCAGGTTTAGTGGTCTCCAGTACTTCTTGTCCAGGAAACATCCAATACAATTCAACTTGAAGGGAAAAAAATCCTCTAAAGTATATGATGGCTGATTCAGCTGTCAGCTACACACATTCTGTGAAAAAACATAAGCATGCCCCCACACACACATGTCCACGTGCACACACACATACACTTGGTTAAACATGACTGGGGGTGGGGAAGGGAGTGGATTTTCATGTCAAGTCACAATCATGGATAGACTTTCAACAAAAGAGCGAACACACACACACACTCACACACATTGTATACACACACACACAGAGTTTATCAAGAAACAACAGCTGCCAATTTACAACTGCATGAAGTTATTGTGCGCTAAACCTTTTTTTTTTTTTTTTTTTTTGCTGACAGAATCCGTTGGAACCAGAACTGGGTTGCACAAGTAAACTCAGCAGTGCTAAAGTTTTCTTTGTGTTAAGAATCTCCAAGGTCTGCAGATGTGAAATGTTCAGACTTAGGAAATTATTAACACTAAGAAAACTTAACAGTGCTAACACCACTTGTGCAGCCCAAAATTCTTACAGGATTCATCATAACCCTCAGAATCAGTACCAGCTAAGAAAAAGTAGAAGGGGGGAGGGTGGGGGAGGGTTATCTGAGAATTAAAAGTCCCCAGCACAACTCCAAAATACAGACAGAATTACAGACTGACATGTTAGAGATCAGCTGAACCATGGTTTATTCTGCTGTGAGTGGAATGTGGACGTCTCCTGGGATCATCAAACATCACAGCATATCACACACCTGTCAATTTAAAAACATGGAGAGGTGATCAGAGAGGGAGGTGGTAGAGGAGGAAGGGAGCGGGTGGGAGGGTGGGGGGGGGGAAGGGTGGAGGGTAATCGAGATCTAGGCATTGTTAGTGATTGTTATACTTACAGGTGAGATATTTAACACACCACAGTTTTTCTCAATGAAACCAGCACACATGACAGATCTCTTAAACATCATACTGTCTATTAGTATTACTGACTCTTGTTTGACAAACTGTGTTTAAAAAAAAAAAAGAAAAAAAAAAAGAAATAGTTCATGGTGTGAAGAGAGGTGTGTACTCAAAGAACAATGACCACTTCAAATAACAATCACTTTGGGGCGACTGGTTTTGCTAAGGGTTAGAAATGAGTCCTCAGTAATCATTACTGACTCTTGGCAGAGCAAGGCACACCACACTGTAAATCACTTCGGCTACAGTCATCATTATCAGCTTCCTAAACTTTTTCTGAGCTCCAAACATCAGTAAATGATAGACGTGTGTTTTGTGCAAGTGCAGGATAACTGCCTTGCACTACCTTGTCCCTTAGCTCCGTGGGAACTGTCAGAGCACCACGATGTTGACTCATGTACTAACTGCTCCATTCTGCACAATCATGTGTGAGTGATTGTACCTCAGCAAATGTCAGCCCTGTTCTTTCTTCAATATTGTCGTACCATTTTTTTAAAAAATGATACCTGATGTGTCAAAATACTTGTTTAACTCCAAAATCATTACATTATGAAAGGTGTATGATCTGTGTACACTTAATACAGTGCACACTGATGTGTGTACATAATACATCAATGGGTTTATGTCCTGTGCACAAATCACACATAACTGCCACAGTATGCAATATCGTTTCCATCTTTAAGTTTTATAAGAGAAGTCAAGAGATCACCCTACAGTACAAAAATACCATTTGATAAGAGACATAATGTAAAAAGTATATAAGAACAAACCAGTTTGGCCATCTGTATAATATATGGACACTTTTCTGCCAATGAAAGTGCCCACTCTGTCAACAGTCAGGGTGAACAAACTTAGTAAATGTTCATTCACACAGATTCGGAAAGGCAGGTGGTAATTGCTAAAACAAGTCCACAATGATTTGTGTGGCAACACTACATATGTATACATATGAACATACCATCATCATCTATTGTTGTCACTTTGAAACCTGTCCAGGTCACCGTAACTAAGAGCTCTTCGTATCTCATTTTCAAATGTCATCTGGTCGCCCATCATTCTAAGGGTCCGGCCATATGAACTTGTCTGATAGTGGTCACCCATTGTTCGTAAAATCACCCCGGACAACCGTTCCAGGTGGTGTGGTGGTGCACTGCTGGGACGGTCGGTGTGCAAGGGGTGTGCCCGAGGGCCGGAGGTCAGACTGCTGTGAAGGTCATCAGGGGTACTGGCCATGGACGGAGGGTTAGTGGAGGCACTGGGAGACGTGGTGCATGCGGTTTCCATCTGGGAGTGGCTGCCATGGGGAGACTGCATTGACCGTGCATCATTTACATTTCTGTTGACAAAAGGCGCGCCTCTCTCTTCTTCAGACATCACTGGCTATCTGCAGCTTCTGTTTGGCTGACCGTCCAGTCTACTGCCCATAGTCACTGCAACGAAGAGATAACAGTAGAGAGCTAACTTTTTATATGACAAACTGCCCATAATCAATGCACAAGGGCCAGATAACAGTCGAGTGCTATCTATTCATATGACACTTACAGTCACTGCAGTTAACAGTAAGAAAACAGTCGAGTGTTAGCTCTTTAAATAATTTTTTTTTTAATGCCCATGGTCACTGCACTAAAAATCAGTTAACAGTTTAGTGTTACTGATAAATTTATATGATTAACTCCCATAGTTACTGCAATAAACAATAACTGGTTATGCTGCTGGTCAGGCATCTGTTTGGCAGATGTGGTGTAACGTATATGGATTTGTCCGAACGCAGTGACGTCTCCTTAAGCTACTGATACTGAATAAGAAAATAGTAGAGGTTAGCTCTTCATATTATATCAAACTGCTTGTAGTCTTTGCACATAGAATCAGTTAGCAGAAGAGTGTCAGCTATTATCAAGTGTTGACAGTCACTGCAATAAACAATAAGGAAACAGTAGTGTCAGCTACTCATAAAACAAACTGCCTATACCCAGTGCACAAAGAATCAGATAACAGTAGATTACTTGCTTTCTGTAAGAGAAACAGATTACATCCTACACTTATCCTTTGTCTTCTTTGGGTTACATGAATAACTTTTATTCTTTTGGATGCCAGTTCAGTTCAGTTTGGTATGGTGCCCTACTGACCATGACATACATATCACTGCTAAAACATGTTATGGAAACCAAACAAAAATTAATAAGAATAAGAACTCAAATTATTTTTCTAGACATTTTAAAAAAAAACATTTTTACAAAAAAGATCAGATCTGAGGTTAAACTGATGTAAATCACTTGTGAACGATTTGCATGCACATTACAATTAACATCTTTCAAAGATCACAAATCTGTTGGTCATTTTCAACACATTGTGAAATTCAGTAGTAATATATATTTTCTTCTTTCTTTTTCTTTTTTTAAAATTTTTTTAAATTTTTTTATACATGTGTATCTTTGTATGTACTGCAACTTGCTCCAACTTTTTTGTTGTCAGTCCTGAGATTTCCATATTTCCAGAAAATGACAGATATTCATGGTAAATATTGCGTGAATGTGCGTGCACATGCACACACGCATTCTTTCTGAGAGAAATGGACAGACAGCATATGATAGCACTGATACTGTGAGAGAACATACGCGCGCACACATACACAGATGTGGACAGACAGCATACTGTGAGAGAAACACACACACACACACACTGAAAGAGAGAGAGAGAGAGAGAGAGAGAGAGAGAGAGAGAGAGAGAGAGAGAGAGAGAGAGCATTGACACAGATTCACACACACACACACACACACACAGAGCGAGCACGCAAGCGTACGCAACTTCACTCATCGGAAGCTGTTCATACTTTTCATGACAATATGACAGTTTCATCAACGATTTCAAATACAGTACAACATACGTGATGTGCTTCAACCTGTAGACTGAAAGGTGTCAAGAAGTGCAAAACTTAATGCAAGCAGGTGAGTCGACAAAAATGAGCGATGTTGACAAGCTTCGTTTTCACTTCTCAACCATTGGCGTGGACTCACTGCGAACAAGAACAACAAAAAACACATTGATGAATCTAGTTCCCCATTCCAATATACAAGAGAGACAGGACGAATAATAACAACAATTGTTCTATTGTGTTGAAATACCTTCCTTCCTTCCAAGCGGTAGGATTCAACACTCAAACGAAAGTGAAACGAAGTTGCCGGATCGAAGATCTTCCACCTCACTGAGGTCACACGACGGAAATAGGCTCGTCTGGGCCTCAGCCTAAACACGGAATCATGGCGTTTTCATTTTCAACCAATCAGGATCAGTGATGAACAGCACGTGACTCGCTCCGATCACTGTCGAGTCGCCATCTTTACGCCATTTGTAGGCGAAGGAAACGAAATTGTGAGAAATTCTTGTGAAACCTAGTCCCAAGTATTCTGGGCTCAGGTTTGTCATTGTGACCATGGCGACACAGTCAGCAGACATTCCTTTAACAACAGCGGAAAAACTGTCTACTTCAAACTTGATCAACAACAAAAATCTCTTCGCCAAAGTCAGTCAACGATTCGGTCTTCTGCCAGGAGCCCAAGGATTGAATGACATTTCACAAGTGATTGAGGAAGGAACGCAGACATTGGGGAGCGGCTCGCCTTTGGATCAAGTCCGCCGAGAAGCAGAAGTAGTTGCAGACGATGTCATTTTAAATTTTGGCAAAGAAGATTTGAAAAAAGCGCCCAACAAATTCTGTAAAACAATGAGGAGGACTGTCAAAGAGCTTTCGAGTCGTCATGATATCGCTTTCAAGGGAATGGTGAACAAATTAAACTTGGACAGCAACAATCCTTTCCAAACTTTCGTCAACGTTGCAGATGAAATTTTTGATGATGGACAAATCAATTGGGGCAGAATCGTAGCTGTGTATGCATTTGCTGCAAGACTAGCAACGAGGGAAACAGATAAGAGTGATTTCCCAAAGAAGATTGCACTGTTTGTTGGGAAGTATGTCGCCAACAAGCTGGGGAAATGGATTCTTGATCATGGTGGTTGGGTAAGTCCATATATCGCCATATTAAATTCTGAGAAATGCCATGAATATCAGAACAATGTTCTTGGTTTCTACTGTGAGGGACAGAAAAACTGTTCAGAGACGGTAGTGTTTGAAGGGGGAGAAGATGCAGAACTTTGTTCATATCCAGAACTGTTTGCATCAAACAAGGGTAGATCTATGCATGGTGACATTTTTAAGATCATTGGAATGATGAAAAGAGGGAGAGAGACAGACAAGGAACAACAGATGGCAGGATAGATATTTACATAGAATAAATCCCGAACTGTTGGAATGGTGTGAGTTTTCATGGTTATTTGGTTTTAGCATGCCATAAATGTAGAATTTTGTATTTTATTGGAGGTTTTTTAAGGGAAAAAGGAGGTGAGCTGCAGGGTCTTGATGTCTCACAAACTGTTTTGCAAATGACAAAAAACAGATTGGAAAGAAGCCATTTCTTAAAAAATTGTGAACTGAAAAAGGTCAGAGCATTCAGAACAGCTGGTTGTGCATATTTATTTATCTGTTGACCAACAGGAAGTGTTCGATTTTTGTTGTTGTTGATAATAATATGAACAAATCTTAAAATTTAAAACAAAACAGCTATGTGATTTTATGTAACATTTTTATCAACTTGATTCGATTTTGTTTCCTTACTTGGTAATAGGATGCATGTATTCAACACGCACAACCACACTGCCCCATCCTTTCTTCTTTCTTTTCTTTTTCAAATTAAAATAATAAATGATGTAATGGTTTCTTTATCATCATTTTTTACTTCAGCAATATCCACATTTCTTCCCCTCCACTCCTTGTGAGTGGGAGAGAGAACAGCCACACCTTGTGAACACTGCTCATTCAGTCTTACAACAAATGATACATTACATACACATTGATTTTGCAAACTTGATGTGAAAGAAATATTTTCAAAAAACTTTGTATCTCATAACAACAGATTCAGGAAATAACTTTCAAGCTTTCAGAAGTTATAGATATTAAATGAAAGTTTCACATCAGCTCAGTCTGGGTGCTCAATATGGCCAAAGGGAATTAAGTTACAGTTTTGTCTTGACACCATTTTTGTTCCATGTCCCTTCCCCCTTCTGTTAAGATTACCTATCAAGAAGCATGGCTACCAAAATGCAAATATTAAAAAAAAATATATATATATATATATTTTTAATTAAAAAAAAAAAGAGAAGGCTGTGACTTACGTTATTAAGCAAATTGAGTGAAAAGTTCTGTAACACAGTGTAACTAAGTATGGATCAGTGGGATTGGGAAGCTGACCAGTTCCATCCAAGATCTGCTCGTCTCATTTTTATAGATCTCATCTCTGCCCAAAGGTCAAGCAGTAGGAAAGGCTATGCCCACTAAAAATTGTAAAAAGGTAAATCTCACTGCAGTCTCAGCATTCTGTAATACAGTGCAGGATTTGCTGGATGTGAACAAGCTTAGCTTAGGTAAAATCATTTTGAAAATTTTTGTTTGTTTGGTATCCCCTGTGTAAATTTGATTGTGTATATTTTTACTATTTTAGTTAATAATTCTACTCTGCATGATTTTGATTTCTTAGCTGCAGCTTTTTTTTTTTTTTTTTAAGTACTCAAGCAGTACTCAGTGGTATTTTGGGTTTTTAAAAATATAGATTTACATATTGATTTGTTTACTTTATGTTGTTTAACCTTTGTATAAATTATAACCTTTCACTTTTTTGAAGTTTGCTTTAGTTAAGAGCTACATAGTTTATATTATGTAATATAACTTAACATTTACTTTATATTATGTAATATAACTTTAACATTTACTTCAAGCAATTGCATAATCAGGCACAATGTTCATCTCATCCTCCACCCCACCCTCACTTCTGGCTCCCCCCTCCCCCTCTCTCTCTCTTTCTCTCTCTCTCTCTCTCAGCACACACTAAAAAAAGCATTCAGAGGCAGGTGTGCACATGGATTGAACTATTTTTTAGATGTTCAGTATTCAAATTAATCGTTGCTTGACTTCTTTACATTGCTTTCAGACTGGAAATAAGGTTTACATTTTCTTCATTTTTGTTTATTTTTCATACCAGTCATACATTTTCATTATTTTTCATTTTTGTTTATTTTTCTTACCAGTCATAGTCAACAATGTGAAAACTGAGTAGCCATATATCGTATTGTAAGTGGTGGTCCCTTCTCAGTTTGCCTGTAATACTGAGCTGAATTGAATGTATGATTGTATCGTTGCTGTCAAAATGCCAAAACATTTTGGCACAGGCTCAAGTAGTTCATAGGTGACTGATAAGTTGGTATGTTCTCATGAGCCAGGCACAACAATAATCAGCTTATCAAGAGAATGCTCGCCAACATTCGTGCAGTGTGTGTGCATTGCTTATAAGTTATATACCCTGGTACATGCATGCCAGTGTAGGATCACATTTACTGATTTAAAAGTAATGTATTTATATGTCATTGAAACCATTGTTTATTCATTATTGTAATTTGTATAACTTAACTGGTAAAATATTTTAACATATAACAACCAGCCAGTGTGTCTCATTCTTCTTCTGCATGTTCACAAACTGTTAATTATTACTGATAGAAATTATTATTCATTATACTTTTTCTTTAAACTTAACAATTAACTGCTATTAATTAGAAAGCAAGTGTTCACAACATATTTTTGTTTTCCTGCTGGTGTGCAGGAAGCGTTTGCGGAGTACTTCCCTGACCAGGGCGAGATTGAGGACACGATGTGGAAAGGACTGCTCTTTACTGCTGTTGGTTTGGGAGCCCTTGCATCTGTGGTGGCCACAAGATGAAGCTGAGAGAAAGCAGAGTGCAACTGAGACTTGTTTTCTGTCTTTGTTATAAATCCTCTCTGGCAGGAAAAGGGCAAAGTGACTATAGCTTCCACCTCTTTGTGTCGAGGTGAAATGGGAGGGGTGGGGGAAGGACAGTATCGTGAGATAAAAAATGAACTGTGCAAAACACTTTTTGGTTTTCTCTCATTTCTTCTGTATGAATTTGGTTATTTTGAAGAAAAAAACAAACAAACAAAAAAAAAACCTGGCTCATTGTTTTCACACGACCAGTCTATGGTGGAAAAAAAAGGACAGTGGTTGTGTCATTACATCATAGAATAATGCAGCTATATCAGTTGTTTTCTGTTTTTGTTGGGGTTTTTTTGTTGTTGTTGTTGTTGTTGTTTTAAGATACATAAGAAATGTTTATAATATGGAGCTGGAGAGGAAAATAAGAAAATGCATACAAAGATTTTGTATTAATACCGATTTGTCTAAGATAAAACCCCATTCCCTGCCCCATCCCTGCATCCCAGACACGGGGAAAGAAAAGACCAGATGCTATAAAATAAGCATTGGTGAATATACTTCAGTTTATGTACCACATTTTGCACTGAATGAACAGAAGTTTGGAAAATAACCTTATTCGTAAACACCCAAACAGCCATCAGTTGAATATTTATACACCATCTGAATAATCATCATCTTGAACAAATCATTAGATTAGTTTGCCTGAATGTATAGGCATTCATCTGCATCAGGTATCAGACAGTGGACTGATAACTTGATAATGACTGAAATGTTTTCAGTTAATCATCTCGCCCATACAATATTTTGCTGAGTTGTACACAGCAGGCAATGTTTATGTCCAAGTTGCATCCAATTTCCTGCTTTATTGGCACACTTGCACCACTGCTGAAATTATTTTAAGCTAGTAAGTATGGAGCTTATCTCCTATTCTGATACTGTTCATTTTGGCATTGTGATAGCAACTTAAAGGGAACAGCACTCAAACCATGCCACTGAAGAAGAAAATTGTTGTTGTTGTGGCAGTGTACCCGGTTACACATTTAAAGTTTCAAGTCGGAAGGGGAGAACAGGCAATACTTGACATTTCTGTCTGCTCAGGCCAAGTGGAGCTTAGTAAACCATGACTTCTACCATGCAAAGAGATTTGTCACTTGCACACAACAGACAGAGCCACAAATGTTCACTCCTGTCCTTAAGGGATCAACTGATTAAGCTTGTTAAATGAGGTTTTCAAATCTAAATCTTGCTACAAGATATTTTGAAAAGTGTGTTAACAATCCACAGTATTCATGTTTTTTGTTTTATGTCATCTGAAAGTTAATTAACCTGAAAAGTTATTTTTAAAAAAACAAAAAAACTTAAGCATTCAGACACTGTCATGTGTATCAAAAAAAAGTATCCTGTTGATTTTCCTTGAGCCAGGACAATTGTCGTAGGCTTCAGAATTTTCAGATGAAACCCTGTGAATATAATATTACAAATTCAAACATAATTCTAAACCTAAACAAAGCTTGAAAGCCAACAGTATATCTCATGTATCATTGTTGAACAGCACACCATATAAAATGCTGTTTACAGTCATTGAATGACCTCCAACCCAGCCCCCAGTTTTTACTCAGTGACCATGTTCTCCCACCCAGTATGTTTTTGTGTGTGTGTGGAGTTTCACTGGTGATGTTCATTGCATTGGGGAGTGGGGGGGGGGGGGGACTTGGGGGGGGGAGGCACCCATTCTGTTTCTGCCATCGCTTTGAAATTGAAAAAAATGTAAAAACAGCAGGCGGCATTCGTGACTGTAAACAGCATTTTTTTTCCCAACACAGTAATCACTGCCCCATTTTACTGATTTTCAGTAAACGTTTACATATGTATATATATCCATATTCTGTTCACCAGATGGTAATCATTTATTTGACCTTTAAGAGGGTGGGGAGCAAGAAGAAAGACAGCCCTTGATGACCATCTAACTGTCCTGCTAGTAAGCTTAGCATTTGTTGACGATGCAGTTGTGAAAAGCATCTAGACATTGTTACTGTGTGTATATTCTGTTGTGTGGTGTTAGTTTGCTTTAGCTTGAGAGATACTGTGTGTGCCATCTCCTGGCCTACCAGAATATTTAAGTTACAAACTAGTTAAAAAAAAGAAAAGAAAAAAAAAAGATGATGTTTTCAGGGGTGCTGGAACAGCTGCTGAGAGGGAAACTTTTTATATATATATATATATATTTTTTAAATGTCATGGCAAGCATGCGGTGATTTGACTTTCAAGAGAGTGAAAATGTAACAACCTTCATCCCACTCTGTCCTGTATGATCCCACTATGGAGAGGTGTAGCAGAGCATGCTTCAATCATTAAGTGACAGTAACCATCAGGTGATAGATGTGTGGCTGGTTGGTTACTACCAGACAAAAAACAGTGTGTCATATGCTTGAGAGGAAAACTTGGGTGGTTTTGGTCATTAGCCCCTTGACTGCTTACCCTGGGTGTAACCAAATCAGGAGCGGCATAATTCTGATTTCCAAAAGAAAGTATAATTTTGCATGAATTTGGAGCAAAGATTTGTGTACCATTAAGACTGAGAGGTTGAACTTGATTAACCAATGATAAAGTGGTGCAGGTTGAAGTCCAAGACAAATGGCCATGTGCTGGACAGATGCACCTGTATACTCCATGTCATCATCACAGTCAGGTGAACAGTCTTTCACTGACAACCATAGTCTTTAGCAGCAGTCAAGGGGTTAAAAGATGACTTATACAAAAAGTGCAATATTATACGTATGTGATTTAATAAAAACAAAAAGAACAACATGAATAATGGGTGGGGGGACCCTTGTCAATAAATCAAAGAACGATTGTATTTTCATAAATAATAATAAAATTATAAGGAGTGTGCACTGGTGTCAAAGAACAAAACAATTTCTTGGTGAGAAGCAGTCAAAAGAATCAGTGATCTGGAAACAGTTTACGCAAGTTAATGAATGTTTGTCCCGTACAGTGATTATTCAAATTCAGCTGATTGCGTGTGGTTTGCTTTTGTTGTGTTTGTCTACATGTGTGTATGTTCAATGATACATTGTTTTACTTTTTTCTTTATGCAGCGCAATTTGTCTGTGCTAAAAACTAAGTGAATTTCTGGCAATACCAGCTGCTATGGTGAAGTGGTCAGCATGATGGGCTGACAGCTGTGAGATGGTTTAAATCCCATCAGAGGCAGATTATAGATGTTTCAGACCCTGACTGCCTATTCCTGAAACGAGTTGAGGGTGTGATGTGAGCTTGAAAGTTGAAATGAAAAGACAGGGATCACTTGTGTGGTCACCTCTTCCCATCTCTGAGGATGTTGCTGAAATTCCCTGCACAGCATAGCAGGTATTTGTTTGCATCACTGGGGTCTGGTCGGCACCAGGATACTATCAGCAGGAACAGAGTCCGGCTCTGTCCTGACCTTGAATGTATTTCCATTGTTCATCGATGTTGACTTCATTTTTCCATCATTGTAAAAATAAAAAAGACTGAGCCAAATTCTGTGGGGTCGTCCATGCCAACTCTAATTGTGAGTCATTCTCTATTTCCCTGCATAAGGTCTGTAGTGGGTTCATTACAAAGACAAATGTTGACAAAGGGGTGTCACGATCAATAGTGGTCTTCCCTTTGGCTCCATAGCTGATTGTTCAGTCCCCAGTCGCAGGCCCAGTGATATCTTTATCAGAACAGACACAGCTAAACATAGTGGCTTAGCTGCAGTGCAAGTCACCTCTGCTAAAGGGTTTCCTGTTGATCTATCATTAACAGTCCCCTTGTGGACTGTTGGTGCTGGCACTGCGTGCAGGGGAACAAGTATGGTGTGGCCACCTGTAGGGATTGGAAATGAACAGCAGGAGAGAGTAAAGCCACTGAGGCAACAGAAAATATGGCAGACAACCAACAAAAAATGAAAAAAGAAGAAGAAAAGTAGTTTTTCATGTTTCTCCCATCCCCCTACTATACCCAATGGCGATATTTTTTTATGATTTTAAAGAAATTTTTTAACACTCATTGGCATAGATTTTCATTCATTGTACCTTGCAATTTTTTTTTTTAATCTGGCATATAATTTACAAGATATAATTATAAACTTTTTTTTTTTAAGCCATGGGTTTTTACTGGATCCTGATAACATGAATGATGATTGAAATGACTTGAGCAGATCATGTTAAAAAACCACTTTGTGTGAAGCTGATGATAGGCTTCAGGAAATGAATCTGATCAACTGGATGCTGCAGGAAAACTGAAGCCATTGAGGTGCTGTGGAAGAAATGAATGCCTGCAGAATTCTCACCACACACCAGATGTGTTGTCTGTTAAGTTGTTTTTTGTACCACAAGGTGAAAGTGCCTGCCAGAGAGAGTTGGTTATTTTGGTGACAGAACATGGCTTTGTGTTGATGTTGTTGGCCTGTGTGGATGTTGAATGGTGGATGTGAGTAAACCATTTAGACAAAAAAAAAAGTCCTGACTTTTTGTGTGAATGTTTTCATTTTCTAGTTTTGTTTCTGTTTTAGCACACCATGGTAAAGTTTGAATATTCCACCCCATCTTCTGTCTTTCCTGCTTTTTTGCTGATAGTTGTACAGCAGCTAAGTACTGAACTGAGATGTACAGGCTGAAGCTTTTCTCCTCCCCTGAGAGCTTTATAGTGAATGATCAGCTGCTTTTAGTTTTCTGAATGTTATAACACAGCAAACAACCAACAGTATAGAGGACAGTTTTACATGCAAATGGTTAGCAAAATTGTCATTTTCAAGGAAGTAAAACTGCGCCCTGTCAAATGTCAACATGAACGCAGTGAATGAGAGAAAAACGGATCTTGACATGTTGTCAGCAGAGGGAATGAGCAATTGACTTCCTGCTCTGTACACTCGGCACAGGATATAAGTAATTATAACACTAATCCATTGCCTGTGCTAATGTCATAAAGCATACGTCATAGAACCCATGGGTGCTGGCGTACACTGAACATGTGTCCAGAATACCACGCTGACTCGGTGACTGATCGTTCTGTTTGACACTGCAGAAAAAAGCTATCCAGTAGAAGAGCAATCTGCTTGTCAGCAATTCACTCCCTTGATTATCCAGGGTGTGGCATGATGGCAAAATAAGTGCGTTTAGGTGTGTGGCAGTGATTAAAGGGGACAGGTGCTCTCTAGCTGGTCTCTCTCTTAGTTTGTGTGTGTGTGTTGTGAATGAGTTGATGTATGTTATGATCAAGTGTGGATATGTACATATATTATGTCTAAATTGCATTGTAATCATTTATTTGAAGATCAGTGCTGATAGGAGGGTAGCATGGTGATACACACTTTTTTCCATGATTATCCAGGCATGATTGATTTGAGAGTACAAGCATGAGTTTACATTTTTCTATTGACCAGTGTGGTCAGCTGGACAATAAGCAACAGCATTTTCCTAGAAATGTTCTCGGCATACAGCTCTGCAAAATGTGTCCGCAATGGAAAGGTTGTGAGATCTGCCTTGCTGTCAGGGCATCCTTGACTGCCCAGTGCCGACTTGTGCCAAGAAATATTTGATCAAAAACTGGAAAGTGGAAGAGGAATACAGGAATTCAACTGGTACTCACAATGTACTCAGTCTCAGCAGTTGCATCACTTAACCTTTCCCGTACGTCGCCTAAAATTTTGCGCGCCGTACATCGTGGGTGTGCAGAAACCCATGGTTTCTAAGAAGGAATGACCCCTCGCTGTACGTCGTGGGTGTGCAGGCACCCATGGTTTCTGTGTACGAACTAACCCTTCGCTGTACGTCGTGGGTGTGCAGGCACCCATGGTTTCTGTGTACGAACTAACCCTTCGCTGTACGTCGTGGGTGTGTAGGCACCCATGGTTTCACTGAAGAAATAAGACCTTGCCGTACGTCGTGGGTGCACAGTAACCCACACCTGTCCGTAAAGCAAATTTGACTTTTCTTCAGCAGACTTGCATGCGCAGTTTCCACTTGTGCGTGTAGGCTATTTACTCCAGTGCTAGACCAGGCGCATTGTGAATAAAGTTTTGCCCGTGAGGAGAGAGTGTTGTTACTTACAAAAAACGGGTTTTTTTTGTTTTTTGTTGTTGTTTTTTGTGTGTGTGTGTTGTTTTTGTTGTTGGTTTGTTTTTTTAGCGGCTACACGCCCATCCTCTTTCGGTCAAGGCTATCCCTAGCCAGTGCTGATATTTTTTAGCCCACGCGCGGTGCTGCTCGAGGCAAATAGCAGACTGTATAGCTATGCACAGGCGGCTGCATGAATGTACGTGTATCTGCGTGTTTACATGTGAATATTATTGCATGTTTGAGAGAGACAGACAGAGTAAAACTTACCGCAGACTTGAACCGGGATACGATCAACAAAAGACAAGGTCACTCTGATCTCTCTCTGTAGCGAGCCCAAGTGACGTCACGTCGACAACGCGTGGCGCGCAAGCTTTGCATGGGTGGCTCCACACCCACGACGTACGGCGTGCAAGGTTTATTCTTTGGGAGTATGGGTGTCATCACACCCAGGACGTACTGGGACATTAATTGATTAATAACTTCTTTGTTTATGTATAAAAGAAAATAATGTTCAGTGGATATGTAGTAAACTATATTATGGACAAAGTCATGAAATTATGTGGAAGTGGCTTCAATATTACTTGAGTTACAGAGCAAAAACACTTGTCTGGGTGATTTCACACCCACGACGTATGGGAAAGGTTAAGTGAATGGAACATCTGATATTTTCATCTTGTACACGACAAGCATTAAATCACAACATGTAAAAAAAAAAAACCATATATGCCACACCTTTGCACAACTTTTATTTCAGCATTCACTGCTGTCTTTTTCATCTTTTTCACAGTCACTGCAGGAATATACAAAAGCATAAATTCATTCACCACTCGAACAGCTTTTTTTTCCCTTTTTTTCCCCCAGTCATTCAGCAAGCAAGCATCTATTCACCAACAGCAGCAAAGTTTGTTGTTGCATTCCGAAGTTGTTCAGCAACAACTATACATCTATTCTGTATATTCACCATCTGAACAGCAAAGCTTGCTCTGTTTTTTCTGTCAATTAATAAGAAATGTGCATCAGTCTCTGGAAGCTGTGTCATCTCTCGATCTCAGTCCGGCACATCGTCATCATACGTGTTATCGTCACTGTCATAGTCGCCATCCTCCTCCTCCAGGGCTTTGCTCCGGTATCTGAACATGGATAAGGAAAATGTGAACATGTTGACTTGCAGGCAAATGACGTCACTGGATTTCCCCATATCACTTCATCTAGACTGTAATGGCACGTTTGTATCATATGCACGATAAAAACTAGCACAAAAATCCTGAAGCACTGATCCTTGATTATGTTCCCCTCTGACCACCTACCTGGCGCAGAAAATGACAAAGAATACCAAACGTTTACTCCAAAATTTCCTATTAACAAGAGGCAAAGTCTTCAAGACTAACTTGTGCTTCGCACTTTTTCCAGTAAAGGAATTGTGAAGATTTAAAAAGTCATTGAAAAGTGCTCTGTACTGAATATATAAGTTTGGGAGAAAAAACTGAGGAAAAAAAAAACGGCATGCGAGCGGGATCGAACCACGCATGTTCAGTTCTGACAAAAGCAGGCTAATCCCCAAGGCTGTGGCACATTTGACGTCAAATGACTAAATTAAAAACTTAAAGCAATGTTGACGTTTTCTTCTTTGTGTGATGAATAGATGTAATTGTAGTGGACTCAATAACGCCACTGAAATCATGGTTTTTGTGCGTTTTATTATATCTCGATATTTTTTTCTATTTCGGCGGTAAAGGAGACGTTGCCATCTCCTTCAAGCACATCGCAACACATAGTAGATCTCTAGATCTGCACAAACCAGTCTACAACAGGCTGAAAGAAACAATCGCTTCAATTTTTCTTGTATGTTCATTCCAGTAAATTCAATGTCCACTTTAGAATATTTATATGCAGTAAACATGTCAATGGTGTAGTTAGTATCACTGTGAGTGTTCTGTCCAGAATTTGTGTTTCTTTCCTTTTAATTGTGAACAAGAAACATGAGGTCATGTCGTCTTCAAAAACAACGTACCTTCTAGCCAGCCAAACTCGGTGGAAAGCGGTTTTTAGAATTTTCGGATTTCTGAACACATCTCAACGAAATAAACCATTAAAGTTGGAAAATCAGCTTAAGTCAGGAGACTTACAATCTGTTATTAGTATGACCCTGAAGATTTTTTTTCATACTATGTTTAAGCCAATTTTGGTATTGGCAGACAAAGTATTTCCAGAGAAAATGGCAATGTTAAAGTTTACCATGGACACACACACACACACACACAGACAACCGAAAATTGGGTTAAAACATACTCACTTTGTTTACACAAGTGAGTCCAAAAAAAAAAAAAAGTCACTGCTGTCCTCATTCTTTTTTTTTTTTTTTCTTTTTTTTTTTTTTTTTTTTTAACTTTCTCAATACTGAATTAAAAAAAAAGCTGGTCACAACTGTCCTTTTTAGTTAGCTTTGAAACATTGGCATAGTCTATGACAAACTCCTTGCTTGGGAACACACACACAGAGCATAGGTATTCTTTCCTACTTCCTTCTCTCCCCTTTCCAACATTTAACATATTTCATCATGAGGAGTGTGTGCTTACAGAGACTGCAGAACCAGGAACTCCTGTCTTAAATGCTACCATCAGTTATGGTGCACCAAAAAAGGTTCGTCTTGTCAACTTGTTTTAATCAAGGGAGATAGTCTGCATGTGTCCCTTGTAATGCGAACATGTCACAGAGCCCTTTTTTCCGTTGTTTGTGCAGACTAACTAGTTTTACTCAATTTATACCTTCCACAGCTGTATGATCAATGGTTTTTCCACTGCAATGGGAAGTCATTTACTGCTTAGTCTTTTGTGATGGACTATGACTGAAATTGGGAGGTAAGATTGCACTGGCTCTTTGTGCTGTAGCCTTAGGAGCTAGGTGGCTTTTGGGAACCATCCCAACACCGACTGTCCTCAAACCCTATTGGCAAAGAGAGTGGGGATGTAACTTGGGCAAGACACTCTCCACTACAATCAAATTCTAGCCCAGATTGTCAGAGCAGCTGATGCTTCCTCTGGTGTTCTGAAGGTCATAGTCAGACACGACTATCGTACAGATACTCCTCATCCTTCAGTGATCACTTTATAACATGCACGCTGATTTTTTCAATTATCCATCTTGAAACATAATTTTACTGGCTATTTTTCTGACGCTTGAAAATATACTTGGTCTTGAGTAATGAGACTGGCACTTTTAAAATATTCTCTGGCGACAAACATATAAGACGTGCAGACTACTTGCCTGCAAGAACCACTAACAACACAGCTAAAACCTACTGGACATCCTCTCTGACTAGTCGAGAGTTTTTCATAAAGAAAATTGAAGATTTACCTTTAAAATCTCATCTAAAACTGCCTTCATAAAAACTTTAAAAAAAAAAAAAATTCAGTTTCTGAATTTATATACGAGGGTCATTCAATAAATAAGGTGAATTTTTCGGTATAAGGACTTCTAATACAGATAGAAGCTTACTTTTTTTTCTTTTTTTTTTCAACGTAGTCTCCCACACACTTTTCCCATCTGTGCACAAGCTTCCGTATTTCCTCAGCGTAAAAATCTTTGGACTGATGTCTCAGCCAGTCGCTCACAACACTTTTGACTTCATCGTCATCCAACACTGCTCCGTCCTTCTTTAAACAATTTAGCCCACTTGTAGACATTTTTTCGACTGAAACATGTGGCACCATACGCAGTTGACATTCTCCTATGAATTTCAACTGGTTTGCACCCTTCAGCAACCAAAAACTTGATAACTGACCGCTGTTCAATCCTGGAGCATGCTTCTTGGTCGGCCATCTTTGTTAATCGCCAAAACTCTCAAAGTTATTTTAATCTGCAAAACAAATTAAATCCATGTGAAAAAGAAGTAAGCTTCTATCTGTATTAGAAGTCCTTATACCGAAAAATTCACCTTATTTATTAAATGACCCTCGTATATGTATATGGGTTGTTTTTGTTTTTTTTCAATTCCACTATTACCTTTTATGTCCTGTCATCTGCTGGAAAAAAATATATATAAAATATGTTAAAACTGTTTGGCAGCAAGAGCATTAACACTTGATTTTCCCAAAGCAAGGCTGACTGTTTTGAAAGAAACTCTGAAGATATGAATGCTGACTTTTCTTGGCAATGGACACTTGATTTTCCCAAAGCAAGGCAGAACATTTTGTAAGAAAAGTTACAAGATAAGAATGCTGACTTTTCTTGTCAGACTTTGGATGTCAAGTGCCAAAATTAGGAGCTTCTATGCACCATTTTCAAAGATCACACACACACACACACACACACAATGATAGTGATGATGTAAGACACTCAACGGAGTTAACAAACAATAAATTAAGTTGACAGTCATGTTCTACAAACTGACTATCAGCTATCTTCCACTGCCAACCAAGTTCACAAACTTGCTCTCAAAATCCTAAAATCAAGAGAAGCAAGGTAGTGGGGCTTTAACTCTGACACAGTTTAAAATAGTTAATCTGACTTTTTGTTGAATGAATTGTGCTTTACCAGTGCTGGCAATACCAGTTTTGATAAGAACCTCGAAAATTAGGCCATTTTGAGACGTGATGTCTATTTGCAAACGATACTGCACAATTACTGAGTGCTCTAAAAAGGGTGTGGGGCGCGTGTGTTTAAATGCGTGTTTACTGTTTGAATGTGTGTGTGTATGGGTGATCAAAACCAACAATACAACAGTCTGGTACGATGTTCCAATAATATGTCTAATGAGTTCAAGATCGGCTTCTGTTTTAATTGTCCACATGTACCCAAAGCCATTGTTTGCAATTAAGACTTGCCCGTTCGCATTTACCGTCAGTCACCCCTGCTATTTCAACTGTTGAAAAGGAGTTGATGAACTGTTCCTGGCACAACTAATCGGAGAAAGCCTTCAAAAAACAGAAGAGCAATGTCTGATGATTGTACAACCTGTTATCTGTACAATACACAAGTTGAGCTGGTTGCTTCAACTGGATCGTTTGCAATTAACTAGTTACCTACCCAACACTGTTGACATGATCTTTCTACACTGTCATAATATTTTCAACACAGTTTCAGCTTCGTGCGGATCGAGTGAGGAAAAAGCGAATAACATATTAATCAACCTTAAACATAATTTTGTGTTCCTTGACTAGTTTTAAGAAGTGACGGGTGATCAGCCCTGAAATGGCCCCTTTGTAGTCACCTGAGCTATAAGCAACATGATCTGATTTGTTCCATATTTGATAAAAACATTTTGTGAGCTTTCTACATCTGACCAGCATCTGGAGTCTATGCGTAGGTCAGGCATCTGTTTCCGTTTTTTTTTTCTTTTCTTTTTTCAGCTCACTCCAGACAAAGGACCCCAATCAGGGCCCGACTGTTCGCAACCGTTTCAGATGAAGGGCCCCGATCAGGGTCTTTGAATTTTTGGAGTAGCACCTAATTTCCATAATGATGTTATGAGCTAAGAATATCTTAACTGACCTTTCCACTCTCTGCTGCAACCAATAATTGAATTAATGCAGTGTCTGTTGCTGTGCTCGCGAGCAGGAGAGTTATTTTCGTGGTGACTGATTCACGTGAACAGTGCGTGTCAACAATGGCACTTGACACAATATTTCGACTCAGTGACAAGGCAGACAACAGAATTAGATGAAGGGGCCCTATCAAGGCTGTATGACGTTCTGAATTTAATCTCTTTCAAACTCTTTGTGCTTTCCTGGATTCATTTACAAGTAATCTGTGTGTAAAGAAGTTTTATATTTTGTCCCCAACTAACTCATTATTTTACTGATCAGTCTGGAAGTTTTCAGTTCATAAATTCTATCATTTGTTTTTTGGCGATTTTATTTCTTACCCATACAAATGAGTCATCTGTGGGGAAAGTCAGGGGAGCTAAGTTGCATAACTTTAAGCAGAAGTAGTGTAGTGTATCCATTATGTTGATCGATCCACACACTTTGAGATCCTGAAAAGCAACACTGAAACTCCAAAGGATACTGCATGTCTAGCGATGAAGGGTTGTAGTCCACTGTCTTGATGTTGAGACGTTCAGCCAGCCTCTCTGCGGCATGCAATGTTTGGATCTTCTGGAAAAACACACGCAGCACACAAAACTTAGCAAACTGTCAGCACAGCCACAAGCATGATTAATCTTTTGTAGACTTACATAACACCTAAGATCCACTCAGGAACCCTGGCTAAACTATTCAAAGAGAGACATGACAGCTTCTGGGTAACACACATGCATACATACGACAAACAAGGAACCAATACGGTTATTCTGCACTTTACATCTCTGTGGCCTGTTATGATTTTAGAGATGAGACCTGAAACATCAAGCATCATGAAAATCATCATGGATATCTGAAGAATCAGCAACAACAACGAAAAAATGCTTGACAGGAAAACATACATTGTGAACATGGAACAGTTATTTCCCTTTTTTCAGACTGACCAACAATACTTGACATTAATTTTGTGTGAAATGTTCTGACATATATATAGACATATAGACAGATACATAGATAGATACACAGATACATAGAAAGACATCACATACATCTCAGTAGCTGATCCAGTGATGCTAGTTCTGATTCAATATCACTAAGGACACTACCAACTACTTTTGATGATTGATTGATATGGATACTTATGTAGCGCCTCTCCTTGTTTAGCGACCAAGCTCTAAACGTTTTACAAACACAGTCATTTGCACAACAGACTGCCTACCTGGGTAGAGCCAACTGAGAGCTGCCTATAGGCACTCTTTCATTTCCTGTGTCTTTCAGCCAGGCTTCAGTCATGCGTGAATGCACGTGTCACCCCCACCCCTCTCCACACACACACACATATATATAGATAGATATAGATATACATCTATATATATAGATATATAGAGATATTATTATTAGACTGCATTTTACTACAAAAATTTGCCAGGGACTACTCTCTTGTTGCTGTGGGATCTTTTTCGTGCACTAAGTGCATGTTTCACACAGGACCTTGTTTTATCGTCTCATCAGATGCCAGTAGCCTCACTGCCTGTTCCACAGATCATCGTCCCCTCAGGAGTGAAGACAAGTCATTACATGACAAAGAAAAAGACAGAGACAAAGAGACTGTGTTGCATCAATGTTCAAAGACACAGGAAACTGTTACAGTGTTGTTCTTTCACTCATCCCTGCACACCACCACATACATATTTACCAAAACGCACTCCAGTGAATACCACACACTCCCCAAGCAACAAGTATATAAGTATCAAAAGCGAGGGGGACGGAGAGAGGGATGAACTTCAGATAACAATTACATAATGATCATTTACATAAAACCAAAAGAATATTAAAAACATATCAAACACATAAAAACAACAACCCTGTACATAAATGTTGCTGCAAAAATGTCAAATCTAGGTTATACCACAACATTTGCAGTAAACTGTGGATGCCCAGGATTCCTATAAATTGCACTGTATGACAGTCCCTGGCACCTGTTCACTCCAGTTATACTGTTACTGTCAGGGGACCATCGGTCCCTGAAGTGAACCCCCCCCCCCATTCCCCCCCCCCCGCCCCTCACATCCCCCCGATCCCCGCCCTGCTGGTACAGACAACAGTGATGGCTGATGGTTTGAATTTATTACCAGTGGCAGTTTGAAAAATTCAGGTTTATTGAACCGAGTCTGAAAGTGGCAGTCTAAAAATTTCAGATTTGTTGATCCTAGTCTGAAAGATTAATCTCTCTCACTCTCTCTCTCACACACACACACACACACACACACACACACACTGAAAGACCTCATACTTGATTAACATGATCAACAGCATCACAGAATAAATATATATATATATATATATATATATATATATATATATATATATATATATATATATATATATTATCAACACCTGTCACCAACACCAAAACAAATCAGACTTGGAGACTTTTGTATCAAAATGGAGTGGTGCCAGATGGTAAAGCACCCACCTATAGGAAGCCAGAGAATCTAAGCACACAGAATAGAATCCCACGCTCACCAATATTTTTCTCTCGCTCCACTAGACCTTGAGTGGTGGTCTGGACACTAGTCATTCGGATGAAGCTATCGACCAAGGTTCCATGTGTAGCAGGCACTTAGCGCACGTAAAAGCCCACCGCAACAAAATGATTGTCCCTGGAAAAATCCTGCAGAAAAATCCTCTTTGATATGAAAAAAAAATCTACTTGCAAGCAGAAAAAAAGAAGAAAAGAAAAAGTGGTGTTGTTCTGCAGCAATGTGTTCCCCCTAGGGAGAGCAGCCCGATTTTCACACCGAGAAATCTATTGTGACAAAAGACTACTGCAATACAAATACAATACATTGCAATACAAAACACAACACAATAAAAATACAACACAATACAATGCAACACAATATAAATACAACCCAACGCAACACAATAAAAATACAACACAACACAGCAAAACACAACGCAATAAAAATACAACAGAACGCAATAAAAATACAACACAACACAACGCAACACAAAACAATAAAAGTACAATACAACACAATGCAACCCAACACCACACAATAAAAATACAACACAACGCAACCCAACACAACACGATAAAAATACAACACAACACAACACAACGCAATAAAAATACAACACAACACAACGCAAGGCAACACAATAAAAATACAACACAATGCAACCCAACACAACACAATAAAAATACAACGCAACACAATAAAAACACAACACAACGCAATGCAACAGAATAAAAAATACAACACGACACAAGCAACACAACACAAACACAATAAAATACAACACAACACAACGCAGCACAACGCAACACAGCACAGCACAACATGTCCTCTGGCCCAGATCTCACCTCCAGGTTTTCCTGCTGCTGTCTCTGGAGCCGAATGGACTCCTGCAGACCGATTTCCTTGGCGCCCTCGAACCTGTACGCTGGGCCCACCACGGCGCTTTCTTCCTGCACTTTTCCGGCGGCTTTCCCACTGCCGGTGGTACTGCTGTCTGGGGCCTGGGGGGCTGGCGGCCTGCTGGCAGAGTCACCACCAGTCGAGGGCCGTGACCTGCATTTGTACTTGTCCGGCAGCTGGTGAAGGTCGCTGATCTTCAAAGAACTGTTTCGGGAGAGAAATGGAAATGACTTTGTTGTTGTTTTCAGTTTGGAAGGAGGATTCACCGTGCGCGGACTGTTCCGTACAGGCTTTTCCACATCATCTTCTTCTTCCTCATTCGTGAGCTGCAACTCCGACGTTCACTCGCATGTATACGAGTGGGGTTTTATGTGTGTGACCATTTTTACCCTGCCATGTAGGCAGCCATACTCCGTTTTCAGGGGTGTGCATGCTGGATATGTTCTTGTTTCCATAACCCATGGTTATTGTGGTTTTGTCTGACTGACATGTTATTATAAAAAAACTTTTTACTCAAATGGTTTGTAATGTTTAAAAGCACTATTTTTTAAATGCACTATTATCATATCAGATATCATTAGCATTACCATATTATCATTATTACTAATAATTAATCAATACTAATAATACTAAATAATACTATCAATAACATTAGAATCAAAATGGTTGTCATTGTTTATGAAGGCTATTATCAGCAATTACCACTAATGATATACTGTTTTCAGTTTACAGAATAAATACGAAAGGAAAATTTGAGAATCAGACCCCTGCTGGAGTCTGCACCAGTGGGTCAATTTTGGTATGTGTAACTAGATTTTATGTTGCACCCTAATGAAGAAAACAGATTTGATCACTTTGTCAGATAAGCTACCAACAATGACCAAGAACCACATACATAAAATCGTTCGGATGAGACGATAAACCGAGGTCCATGTGCAGCATGCACTTTGTCCACATAAAAGAACTCACAGCAACAAAACAGCTGTCCCTTGCCAAACTCTGAAGAAAAATCCACTTTGATAGTAAAACAAATACACCTGCAGGCAGAAACAACAAATAAACTGATACATCATTTAATTAATGAATAAATCATCAAATAAATAAATAAGCAAATAAACAGACAATGCAAAAAAAGCAAGCACATAAACAATGAAATAAAATAAAATGTGAGAAGAAGAAAAAATTAATAAATAAATAAAAATCAATATAAAAAAGAAGGCAACAACTCACTGCACAGTCATCGATAAAGTTTTGACTAAAAGCTTATAAACATAATAACTACTTATCCTTTAAATAAATAAAAACACATTCCTATCTTATTTTCTTCATATGATAAGGGCATGAAGTAAAAAGAAAGAACAAAATGTTACCTGTTCATAATTCTTTTTTTTAGCAACACTGACAGAGCACCATATTACGATTGAAACTGACATAGAAATTACAGTGAAACAGTTACATTTTTACTGTTCTATTTCTATAAGAGGCATAACAAATATAGCTAAGATAATGTTCTGAAGTCATCAAAGTCAAAATAAATGCTTATTCTTAAAAATGAACTTTTTTTTCTCTCTCTCTCTCTGTCTCGTTAAAAAAAAAAAAAAAAAAAAAAACAACAGATAAACAAACATAAACATACTCCATTCTACACAAGTGATACAAAATTGAAAATAAACTGTAACTTACCTATTGGGTTTAAACGGAGCCTTTTTGGATCCAGCTGTCTGATTCTTCATGATGTTCTCATAGCTGTTCTGAAACCGCACCTCCAAATCTTCCCTGCTTTCTGTCTTTTCGCTGCTGAGTTTATTGGTCATCCTTGGTGCCGCCAGTTCAGAAATCACCATACTGTCAATGGCGTCACTGAGCGCCGCTGTGCCGTCGGTCGTGTCCCCGTTACCCGGGGCAACTGTCTCTGATTCTGGCGCAAGGCTGTCAGGGTCTGTCACTGACAGGACGCTGCTCGCTGGGGATGGCGTCCGTCTGTTTTCCGACTGCTTTTGCCGTGCTGATGGGTGACGTTGGGAAGCAGCATGTATGTCGGATTCCGTCTGTCTCTGTGAGATCAGCTGCTGCAGTCTGGCGGCAAAATTCTTCACCTTCTGCCCACCGTCCGGCAGTGTGTGCAAAAAGCGCCTGTGGAGGGAAGATAAAAAATATGAATAATATATATATCTTTTTAAAGGCAGCAGATGCAGATGATGAATGGACGTGAATAAAGATACAGACTGAAATTATGAAAGGTGGTGTTGGATATTTCTAACAGAGTGGTTCTGTGCTTATCATAATAATACTAATACTAATAATATTGATAATAATATAATGATAAGAAGAAGGAGAAGAAATTTATTATCATTACTATTATCATTGTTGTTGTTATTACTGTTATTATTATCATCATCATTATCATGATTATCATTATCCTTGTTGTTGCTATTATTATCATTATTATCATTATTATTATTATTATTATCATCATCACCATCATCATCATCATTACTAAAGTTTTATTGGGTATTTTTAGGGAGCTTTTCCCAAGTGACAAAGATCAGGGTTTGAGCACCCATTTTTGCATACTGTTATGTCCTTGGGAAAGGTGCTTTTCCTCACTCCACACTGGTGTGATTGGGTACCCAACTTCCGACGGGGAAGTTAAAATGGTGGAAGGTGCAGGACTGGGCCCCACCTTCAGATGCCGAGCCCTAGACAAAGTGGATATTCTCTCAGTCACTGCCCTGATGGCCGTAAGAAGCTATGAGAAGTTTAATCTCTATCTTCCTGCATGTAGAAGCACATGATTTTCAAAAACCAAACAGATAATGGACATCAAGGTGAAATTTTCACATGCTCACACACACACACACACACACACACACATGATCCTCCACCACCAACTACCAACACATTAAACAGCCAGACATGCACACACACACACACACACACACACAAACACACAAACGTGTGCAAACACACATGCATATGAAAGCACACAGTCTAGGTCAAAAAGAGACAGATCAGAACGTGTTATTTACTTGTATTTTGAGATTCTTTCTAAACAATTCAAGAGCAGAAAGAGGTAAAGTCTGATACTGTGCATGCCTGTTTTCCACAATTCAGGGGGTATAACAAGAGGACCGATAACTATGGAATCTGTATTTTCAATGCTGGAGTAGCAATGTGCTCATTCCAGAAGAAGAGCGCACAAAAAGAAAAAAAAAAAGAAACAGAAAAGTTATAAACAGCATTATTATTGGCTCTGTGTGTGTGTGTGTGTGTGTGTGTGTGTGTGTGTGTGTGTGTGTGTGTGTGTTAGTGTGTGTGTTAGTGTGTGTGTTATGTGTATGTATGGGTGTGTTTTAAGCTGTGTGTGTGTGTGTGTGTGTGAGTGTGTGCGTGTGTGTGTGTGTGTTGTATACTCAACAGTAAGATGACAGGCAGAATAGAAGACAACTAAGAGGTATGTTTTGAGAGACTTTTTAAACTATGGTGGACAGAACGGAAGCAGAGACTTTTGAGAGACTTTTTTTTAACTTTGGTTGGGAAAACAGAAAGTACTTTTTTTGTGTGTGAGACTTTTTAAACTATGGAAGGCAAAATAGAAGAGGTGTGTTTTGAAAGACTTTTTAAACTATGGTAGCCAAAATGAAAGAGGTGAATTCTGAAGAACTACACAGTTTACACGCCACAGGCGACTTTAGTTGACATCAAGATCTCATGTTAAATGGACCATTTTTCACAGTGCAACAAAGCTCAACAGCAGCAGCCAATTTTCCCATGCAATAGGAAATGGACTAACCTTCCCCCTTTTCACCGAGTTGGAAGTGAAAGTGAACGAGTCCACTGCGTTGTTTTGACACAAACTGGACTGCGTAACTGAGAGCATCGATAGTCTGAAGTAAACAGTCCTGGCAAGTGTTTCTCACACAGAAAACATGGCAGTGAAAAGAGTTCAACAGAAGTGGGGAACCGAGAGTGATGAACTTACTGTCTGGAAAGCAGCTTTTCCTGTCTGTCCAGCAGCTCTCGCAGCTGCTGAAGGGTCATCTTGTCCAGGTTCCCCACCCGTGCTTGCTTCTCTCCTTCCATCTCTTCCCTGCCCCTGCCGTGCCCCTGTTGATCTGTGTCTGTGTGGCACTAACGGCTGCAACAGGCGGACAACAATTTTTGTTATTGTATTAATAACAACAGCAAGAACCATAACAACAATGATAATAATCACAAAAATAATAATCATCATTATCATTTATATAATCATAATAACGACAATAATAATATGTAGTACTTTAACTTAAATGGTGTAAATTCCCCATTGTAGTGGGCTCTAAGTTCCTCACATAGAACAGTACAATAGAGCATAATGGCATACAACAGTACATGCAGATATATAAGAGAAAAAAAGTATATCTTTACACTTGATACTGCAGATTGTAAATATTTGTATCTGTGTGTTTTTGTAAGTTGTTTTTTATTTGTTTGTTTGTTTTGCTTTGGGTTTTTTCTTTTTTTTCATGACACCATTAATGGCTGATAATTTCAGCAACAGAATCCTAAAACAAGCAGGGAGCACCGAGTAACCCTATCTTTGATAGTTCAAGTGTGAACATTTGGGTATAATTTTTTTCCCCCTTGAGACTGTGTACAGATAACTGTACACTGGCATTCTCCAACATATGCTCATGGACTGTCTTCAGGAAAGCCAGTAAACTGTGTACCTGATCAATGCTATCCACAATTCTAGAACATGGTGTCTGATATCCATGATGAGTGCTGTGCAACGTGTGATGATTTTGTGTATGTGTATGAAGACAGGTTAGATTTTGAGTGAGTGTTTAATAGCTATGCAGAGTTATGCATGTAAGTTTTTGTTTTGGTGTGAATTAAATGCATGTCTTTTTGGGTTTTTTTTGTTGTTGTTGTTGTTTTACATTGTACAGTGCAACTGAACATGTTTTACATGGAAAGGTGCAATACAAATTACATTATTATCATCATTATCATTAATTTCCTATCATTATCATTATTATCACCAATACAGCATGTTGGAATGTAGGATCCTTTGCAGTCAGATCTTCAACAGATTGTCTTGTATTATGCTGTATTGTAATCTTTTGATTTGTTTTGCATTGCATTGTATTGCTTTTTTTTTTTTTTTTTTTTTTTTGTCACACTTTTCACTGTCTCAAATTCATGCTGCTCTCCCCAGGGAGAGTGTTACCACATTGCAGTGCCATTCATATTTTTCTTCTTTTTTTGTCTGCAAGTGTTTGTTTTACCGTGATTAGTATGAAAGATTTTCTTATACAGAATTTTGCCAGAAGAATCCTTTTGTTGCTCTGGATTCTATTAAATGTGAATGCTGCACAAAGATCCTTGTTTCATCATCGCATCTAATGACTAGCACCCAGACAACTCAAGGTATTCAACTCTAGTGGAAGGGTGAGTAAAAATCCTACACAATAATAACCGAACTGAACACCTGTGCCCTAGTCAGTGCATTACCATTATCCTAATTAGGCCATCACTTTGGGGTTTTTACCTGACAGTATATACGACTGTTTTTACATATTCACCGTGGCATCAATTTATGAATTTTATTTCATTTTCAGGACAAGCATGCCTGATTAGTATCCTGTATTTTCGTGTTTCCATATCCCATTTAATGCTGACATTCGATCTTTGACATACCTATTTCATGCTGTGAATACACACGAAGGAGGTCAAGAAGGCACAAGCAGCTCTGTCAACATGTTGACCTGAGAAAAAAACAAAACAAAAAAAAACCTCAAGAGGTGCCAATAACAGGATTCACTTTCATCATTTTCCAATCAGGATCATCAGACTGAAAGTGCCAGTGCTTGAACACTACAAAACTGCAGAAGATAGCTACCAAAATATGCATCACTGAAAACAACTACACTGCAGTGTGAAGAGTCAGTGTTGAAAAAGAAAGGGAGGACAAACTGATGATAGCCGATACTCATGCCCTTGTAGGGTATTATGAGGACCTCCTATCTGGCAGGTGCTACTGATCTGTTCAGTGTAAGACAGTATGGAGAGAAGTTTAAGGATTCTTCCATGTCTGATGGAACTGCTAAACAATGTATTTTGAAGAGCACAGCTATATATTTACTTGTTTACCAGGGTTTGACACCTCTTTGAAACTGAAACTGTCAGTGTTGTGGTCAGATCGATGGAGACCACAAGGGATACAGGTGTGTGTGCATGTGCATGTGTGTGTGTGTGTGTGTGTGTGTGTGTGTGTGTGTGTGGGCAGGGAAGAGACTGAGGGTGGTGGAACTGAAAGATTTCATGGCCTGATCTCAATAAAATCTGTATACATCTATATGTGTATATCTGCCAATGCTATTGATCAGCAGACTGAGCTCAAGGGAAAACACCATCTGCTGCTGTGACATTGATTGATGTAGCTCTTTGAGTTTTTATTTCATTTCTTATTTTTGAGTTGACCAAATGGTTGGTGGTTATGGTATGTAAATCATATATATATATATATATATATATATCACAGAATCACATAAATGTTTGGTTATAGGCTAAAAGCCTTTTGCACTCATAATCAGTGTCCATTTATGTGCTTTTGGATCATTTGTTCAGTTGTTGTGAACAGACCCTTGTTTAAATCAGGCATAGTGTATATTACATTTATCTACAGCTCAATAAAGATTTAACTCTGTGGAAAATACATCGTCCTTAAACTTTTTGTCAATGTGATTTTTGAAGGCGTTTACCGATGATGCATTGATGGTGTCATAGGAAAGGTTATTCCACAGATTTATGATACGGTTAGTAAAAAAAACTTGCGGAGCTGGTTAGTTACGAAATTAGTTTTTTTTTTTTTTAAGTTGTGCCCTCGAGTTTTATCATATGTTATATGTGTGCGTGCGTGCGTGTGTCTGTCTATGCGTGTGTGTGTGTGCGTTTTGAAAGATGTTGATTTCACAAGCTATCAGTTTACTATTCTCTCCCCATATGATGTATCAAGTGACGATGGACTTGGACTGAAAAGAAGAAAGCTGGGTAAACATAACCACCAGTAATCCTTAGCAAACAACTGGTGCTCTCTCTCTCTCTTTCTCTCCCTTCTCATTCAGCAAACCTGCCTCAAATGAAAACGGACGGATGTTTTCATGCAGTTAAGTCCACTTCGTACAATCGACCGTTTCCGCCTATGGCCATACACCTTTAATTGGAAATAATTATTACCGACTTTTCAACTTCAATACATTCCCTTGCAAATACCGTTTATAAAGAAAATGAAAAACGGTCTGTCACATCCCTGAAAACATTTTTTATTTAGAAAATTAAAAGAACAAAAAATAAAAGCAAAAACAAAACAAAAAACCTACCACATTCGAGTTGTCCTCCTGAAGTTATGGCAATGATGGTGGGCCGCCTGATGACTGTGGTAAGAAGACTATAATTTAGATCAAAAGGCTATTATATATAAGGTAAAAACAATATTCAAGCGGTTACGGAATTTCGTAATCTGATCAGGGAGTTACAGACCAGTCAGTTTTACAGTTCAGCAATCAAGTCTATGGTATTTACGATTTCTCTTTGTTTCTGTTTGTAATATAACTATGTATATGTATCACAGACTTCACCACCACACTTGATTTTTGACTCACTTGTGTAAACGAAGTGAGTCTATGTTTTAACCCGGTGTTCGGTTGTCTGTGTGTGTGTGTGTGTGTGTGTGTGTGTGTGTGGTAAACTTTAACATTGACATTTTCTCTGCAAATACTTTGTCAGTTGACCAAATTAGGCATAAAAATAGGAAAAATTCAGTTCTTTCCAGTCATCTTGTTTAAAACAATATTGCACCTCTGGAATGGGCACAAAAAAATATATAAAAAAGAAGAAGCCAAATTATATGCAAACTGCATTTACTGTTATATTTATATTTTTTTATTCTCTAAACTTGGCACTTTGATCTGATATTCTGACACAACAACAAGAGCAGTCATTGTTATCATTTTTTGTTCAAACAGGAACTTCTTTTACTAAGCATGGAAGTTATATTTATTTTGAAAACGTTTTGGTGCAGATAGTAAAAAAGGGAAATTACTCTGTAATTAATGCTAGGGGACTTAATTTGCTTTAAACTGATGTTTCTCATCTTAAACATTACATTTTGAAATTATACTCAACACATAAAAAGCTCGTGTGTTTTACTCTCAGTGTACAGGGTTTTCAGTATGTTCATTTGCCCAAGTGGTCTTTTTCGGGAAATACTAAAATCAATACGACGAGTGGACTTTATAGATCTATTGGCTGAGCCCTGAAGGTCATGGGCAAAAATCAATTTCGTACACATATTTATACACATTCAAAGCGCGTGCTCATATTCTTCGCGAACGCGAACGACGCCATTTTGTTTCAAGTTGCTGACCTGCCCGTTCAATCCTATATTCAATGGACAATAAACAATAACATGTGATGGAAAGTTGGAGAAGGAGACCATTAAATATTTATTCAGAGAAAGATTTGTGAACGCCTCATCACTTACTGGATTATGCCCCAAACTGCCATAAAAATATCCACAGAATCAGTCGGAATTCACAGTTAAAAATTGTAAACCATGCGAGTTAATACCCTTGAATTGATGAAACGAAAAAATTTCCAGTCTTGACTTTTCTCAAAATGAAGTCCTTTTCACTTCATGCGACGTTTAGAAGTACTTGTACTTGGCTCTACATGTTATTAGTTTAACAAAATACTAAATTTTCACTAGTATCAACTTTAAAACTATAAAACTAGAATGAACATAAAAGAGAAATTGAATTGACCGTGTCATACTACATTCCCGGCGGGTGTAACTAAACTTGTACATCTATCTAGGTCTAGAGAAAACGGCTAAATGTTGCAGTGTGATTGCGGCGATAGCCATGTCTCCTTTACCGCGGACTTAAAAAGAATTTTTTATTACCCTTAAAGATTTTTTGAATGCCCAAGATACACCAGAATAATATGATTTAAACAGCGTTCTCACTGCGAATACCGCAATTGATTTATCGCCCTTTAAAAAAGTGTGTTCACATATTAAATTTTAGAACGTTAGTTAAGTAGCCACGATAGTGTAATGGGTAAGACAGTTTCTTCTCACCCGAGTACTTGGGGTTCGAATCTGGTTAGGACTTTTTTTCTTCTTTTTTTTTTTAACCCGAAGCTTTATAATAACAAATACAGAACACAAATATTTTAACGATTAGATTTTTTTTAAAGTGTATCACAAGTGGGTCTTGAAGGCCTTGCCTCTTGTTCTTACTGGGATAATACAATTAATTATGGTTATTCTGCGGGATTCTCATTACAAGCTTTGAATAATCACTTGATTTTAGAAAAATATTAGACAATATTGTCTGAATTTGATAAGTTGTCAGCCATAGATCATCTAATATACCATGCCGGTGTACTCCTATGAGATTTGTTTGCATTCGGCAGATCTGAAAAGCTGGTCGAGCAGTTTCTAAACAGAACTGTGATGAAGTGGCCGAGGTTCAGCCACTATAATTGTCTCTAGTTAAAAATTTAAAAAAATATTTTAAAAAAAGGTGCACACTGGTTTCAACATGCAACTGAGACTGGATTCAATTACCTCGATCATCGGTTGATCTTGGAATCGAGTCATATCATCCTCATCGTAGTAACTGATTCTGCACAGGAACTGTATCAAATCTCTTTTTTTTCTTCTTCTTTTTTTCTCAAGTCTTTTTTTTTTCTTCTGCTTTTTTCTTTTTTTTTTAATAAAAATAACACATGTATGTGTTTTATCAATCACAACGCCTGCGGTGACGAGCATGTGTGTATGTGTTGTAGTGTGTGTGTGTGTGTGTGTGTGTGTGTGTGTGTGTGTGTGTGTGTGTGTGTGCGCGCGCGCGCGCGCGCGTGTGCGTGCGTGCGTGCGTGCGTGCGTGCGCGCGCGTGTCAGTATATCCAAGTTTTCAGCTATATATTTTGTCACATTGAACAATCCACTCTGACAGTGATGTCACGGTTCTTAGAGTCACTGTCCCATGCCTGGGGGAAAGAAATGTGTTCCTAATTTCTTTCTCCTCTTATTAGAGTCAACTTTGCTCAAATACAAACATATTTTGCCCTATCACCTGTGTCACACATACTGAATGAAGAAGGTGCATGAACATCTCCTTCGGCTGTTTTTCACGAGACATTCGTAATACTTGTTGCATGCTTTACTTCATAGAATCAACTTTTTTTCTTTATACATCTACTATATCTGCGTGTGCTTAAAGATAAACAAGCAAACAATTAAACTCTTTATTTAATGACTTCTTATATTTCAGACCAATGCAGAGAATACTCTGACCTTTTTATTTTCTAGGGTGAGACCATTTTTTACCTGACCAAATACAGTACTTACTTCCCTTGCTGGTTGAGTCCATTCTCCAAAGTGGGTGCGTCGACTTTGGGTGGCACGAACTGCCTCACACAATAAAAACAAAACAAACACATTGCAGTTAGGCATGTCATTGCACATAAGACGAACTTACACAGTGTTGGCGCGAATCTAGTGTGTCTGCAAAAACTTATTTGACTTTTCTCTCTTGGTAGAAGGCAAGACAATGGAAGTGCAAAACTTGAAAAACACCGACTGAGAGGGAAAGTTTTACGGAGAGACTGAATAGTTTTTGATAAAAGCCATTCGACTGTCTGTCAGACAAGTACGTGGGAGTGTGTGGTGAAATCAATATGGAGCTGCTGTACTTCGTGGAACTCGTCACTACAGGTGTCACTTTCTTGAATATGGCATCTGGCATGTAAGTTTCATGCACGTGTGTGTGTGTGTGTGTGTGTGTGTGTGTGTGTGTGTGTGTGTGTGTGTCCAGTTCTGTGCTGTCTGAGTCTGCCGGTGTCTGTCTGTGTCCATCCGTGTCTGTCTCACTGTCTGTGTTTCTCTTTCTCTGTGTGTGTGTGTGTGTGTGTGTGTGTGTGTGTGTGTGTGTGTGTGTGTGTGTGTGTGTGTGTGTGTGTGTGTGAGAGAGAGAGAGAGAGAGAGAGAGAGAGAGAGAGAGAGAGTATCACTGAGTTGGTCAAGGAGGCGTCACTGCGTTCGGACAAATCCATATACTTGGGTCTTTCTTGTGAATCCCTTTTCATATATATCACAGGTCAACTGCTTTTTCCAGCATGGCAGGATATGTAGAGAGAGAGAGAGTTATTCGAAGTACGTAAAGAACACACTCTCTCTCTCTCTCTCTCTCTCTCTCTCTCTCTCTCTCTCTCTCTCTCTCTCTCTTACACGTCAGTAGAAGAAAACCCGGCTATAGAAACTGTAGACCGTGACTGACAAGAGAGATGACAGAGAGGAGACTGTGCATAATGACTGGTACCCCCGGCCACCCACCCCGGCCCACGGACGACGGACGGTATGCAGGTAATCATAATTTTATAATGGCCGGGTTTAGTTCGTGCGAGTCGGTCCACCCACACCGACACTGCCAGATGTATTCGTTTCTGGGCCGGAGTAGCATGGACTGGAGGACGCGGCTCTAAACTTTCGGGTAGAACTATGATGAGACAATTTGACGGTTATCCAGAGCATCATGTACATTCTTCCATTCCCAGTCTATTCGGTAGTGGCTTAACTGACGATTACAACTGAACGAAGAACCCGCGGCCGCGTTGTACCGTGACATCGTGCCAGTCAGTGATAAAGGAAACGAGGTTTCAGCCCGTACCGTCGGCCAAGCGTTTTTCAGTGTTAACTGAATGAATTATCATTATTATTGTTATTATTATCATCATCATCATCATTATTATTACTATTATTGATATTGTTATAGTTGTTGCATGACTGATTATTTATGTATTTGATTATTTGATTACTCATCTATGTGATAAACTCTCATTGATTTAGGGCCTTTTTTAAAAATATTATTATTGTAACCTACTTGTTTATATTTGAAGGTCGTTTTACATGTTTTTAGTACTTTTTTTTTTTTTTTTACTACGAGTGTGAAATGGAGATTCAGTGATGGCCGCGCTGGCGCATGGATATTTGATGCAGCTGAGATTGCACGGTGTGCTTCTGAGCGTCGTATGCAGATTAGCTAAATGGCTTATGCCTGTCTATATTTGTACTATACAGAATTTAACTGCGTGCCACCACACCACTGAAGCATCTCCTTTTAGAGACAACAATAAATTATCGTGATCTTATGATCATGAATGGACTGACACCGGTGCTCAACCGGCGCACTGAATTCAGACGCCGGCCGGAAAACGGCCCTGACCTTTAGATCATCAGGCACAAAACACGAAGTGTGGAAAACTGCGATAGATGGGATTTACTTTCTTTCACCTATGCTCGGTCACGGGATTCCCCGCGACCGTCCTATAGCCCCATCCACACTGACCCCCCCACCCCCTCCCCACAGTTTCAGTTTCAGTAGCTCAAGGAGGCGTCACTGCGTTCGGACACATCCATATACGCTACACCACATCTGCCAAGCAGATGCCTGACCAGCAGCGTAACCCAACGCGCTTAGTTAGGCCTTGAGAAAAAAAGGGTAAATATAATAATAGATAAATACATAAAAAAGAACTACTACTAATAATAGGCCTTGAGAGAAAAAAAAAGGTGAATAAATAATAGATAAGCTTACATAAATAAATAGATAAATAAATGAATAAATAATAATTATAATATAAAAAAGGTAGTAGTAGTAGTAGTAATAATAATAATAATAATAATAAAAATAATAAATAAATAAGACAACAATGCTGATAAATAAGCAAATAAATGTAAAACATGAAGACACACATTCACACATACACCCACACATGCATAACAGATATGCACCAAACATGCAGTTTCACAGATATGAAAGCACAGAGA